>NC_134186.1:3139408-3479825 GCF_964188355.1 Buteo buteo
CCGTAACTGAGGCCTGACGTGTGCTTGGTCCGTACTCGGAGCGTCTGCGCCCTTTGCTGGCGGGCCATGTCGCAGGTTTGGTTGGGATGCCATATCTGTTTGCAGTGATAGCAGAACTCCGTCTGGCAGCCGTCCCTCTCGCAGGTCAGCTTGGGGCAGCTGGCACAGCCGTAGGCAATAACGGCGTAACTGGAGAAGGAAGACACCGGGTGAATTAGTAAAAGACAAAGTTATCAAGCGACGGTCCAGCGATCCTTTTAATTCAGCCTGCCCAGGGTGGCACAGAAGGCTGTCGCTGCCTGAGCCGCTCTGCTCAAAGCGGCTGGTTGAAAAACCGCGGCAGTGAGCTCGAGCGACGCGTGCTTTTACCCCTGGAGCCTGCGGGGCAGGTCAGCCAGTGCAGACAGTCAGCCCACCTCTCCCATCTCATTTCTTTCGTCTTATTTCTGACCACCGTCCGTACAGCAGCCTGCACGCTAGACAAATTCCTGCTTTCTCCAGTCCTGTGAATTGCGCTGCAGGGCCCGAAATTACGTAGTGCTAATTGGGTTACTTGGGGCAGATACCTTTTATATAGACAGCTTACAGTATTGAATTCTCTCCTCGATAACTGCTGGCAGTTCTCACTGTCAATTCACACAGACCAGATTTGTCTTGCCCGGTGTGCCTGGCTAACAGCTTGCTGTTTTTGCCGATTTGGGCTCCTACAACGGGCTCATGCTGCTCTTTCCAGGCACCTGTGGCTAAACACACATACCCCAGTTCCTTAGCACAGGCATACGGCTGGATGCTATATGGCCCGGAGCGGTCTAGGAAAGCCGAGGTTGGCCTGGGCACTTCTATCAACTGAATAATCCTAAAAAAGTGGAACAAGAGGGGTTTCCACGTATAGCTATCTCAAGAAGCAAGCTCTTGTTGATCTCCACAGAATTTCCTTTTTTAAAGAGCAGTGAAGAACAACGCTCTGCCTCCGGAATAAGCCAAAACTTGAGTAAAACCAACTGAACGTGCAAGAGAGGGAGGCCAGGTTCAAGCAGCTCACTTCTTCTGATAGTAGGGTGACGCTTCCAGAAGGAAGCATGCTGTCTACACAAAAGTCTAAGCGGCATCACCAAACACCGCCATAGGAAAGCTGGCTTAGTCGTCTAGGATGAGGCAGTTTCCACTGGCACAGGCTGAACTGAGCAATTCCAGAAGCGCCTTCCAGTTCTGCGACACCAGTATGGCAAAGGGTATTTTTGTGGTTCATCCTCAGTATTTTTGTTCGCGGTCAGAGGAAAATAACTCCTATTTAAGGTTTTATATTTGGAGCTTGTGTAGCTCGAGTTGTATTGCCTCTTCTCAGAAGCAGCAGCGTGAGAACCGCTGAATGTGTCACACCACAATGATTCATATCCCGTGGGAGTTTGAGCAACTTCATCCTGCCAGGCTACGACATAATCACCAAAGAAACAACATCTCTGCGCCGAACGCAGGGCCGGGAGGCACGACTACAGGGTCTCCACGTGCATCAACAGCTGAGCGCTTCTGCACGTGAAGCCAATATTCGAGGAGAGACAGGATACAGATGGCCTGGGGGTTTGGGAGGGACAAACTTGACCCACATTGACTCCTACGCATCTTGTCTAGGGAAGATCCCGCTAAGCATCCTTACCCTGCCACTACGATACAGCCAAAGACCTACCCCAAGACAAAAAAAAAAAGAAAAAAAAAGAAAAAAAAAAGCTTCATCTGACCAGCTGTGTTATGACACACTGCTGTATCAAATCATAACAGTGGGCTAGGAAAGCTCAGTGTAATATATCAAGCAACCCCATGCTCCAAATTAACCCCTCATTCAAAATGTAGGGTTTTTCGAAACACTCGAGCAAATCCTATGAGAAATTAAAGTTGCCATCATTTATATTTTCTTCTTAAAGCTGAAACGACAAATATTGTGAACACGCCCACAGCTGCGGGGAAACAAACTACATGGCTGTCTATTAGGGAAAGAAATAACACATCTCTGAATTCAAGGTCAACTAGAAAAAGGCAATTGAAGCGATGTGCCTAGGATTAGCCACAGCAGGAGCTGGACGGCCAGTACACGCCCCCTCTTCACCTGACCTCGGACATATCGCTGTGTTAAACAGCTGCTTCCAGGCTCAACCCTAGCAGATGAAAAGGGAAAATCTGACTTTTCCCCATGCAGCAACAACAGCGAGTTGTCTCTCCTCTTCCCAAGACCCCAGGAACCGCACATCTCCACTTCCAGCCCACTCCTTGGATGGCCACGAGTTGCCTCCATCCCTCCTCCTGCTGTTCCACGGGAGTCAGAGCCTCACCAGTTGCCTCCAGCCTCATTCACAGAGCTCAGCCTACACAGCTCCGTTTCTTTAAAGGTTCTGTTATTCTTCCAAGCTTCTATGAGAGATGCAGTGTGACGAACACTAGACAGCGATGCCACCTGATTGTAGCAAGGGGGGGGGAAAAAAAAAAAAAAGAGCTGCAAACATAGAAAATGATTTGTATTGCGATTGATGGCGCATCAATTGACCAGCGTTTCCATGGCAACATGCACCGGTGTTGTGTTGGTCCTCCTCCTCCTCCTCCTCCTCCCTGGCAGCACAGCTCAGGCTCTTTCATTTACGAAAGACTGCGGTACGCGTGGAAGGCAGAGGATGCTGCGTGCCACACGCCCAGCGTTTTGTCCGCCATCGCGCAGCAGCAGCCCCTCGCTGCCGTCACCTCGGTGGTGGGTGACACCCAGCGCGGAGCATCGCCGTGCCCCCAGCCCGACGCTCCCGCTCTTGGCTCCGTACACCGGCGCTACTACGGTGGGAAAGCCCGCTGTAAATAATTCATACCCTGACTTTACATAAGCGCAGCGAGACAAGCTCGCTGGGAAGAATGAATAGGGCGATTAATTCCCCTCCCTGCCGGAGGGCTGATTCCAACAGCCTTTGTTCGAGTGCTACTCTGAGACACACTAGCAGCATCGGTCCACGAGAGCCGCCTGGTCTCCAACAGCCCCCGGGTCGCTTCTTGTTTCTGCTGGGCAGCTCAGAGGAGGATGCCCACGCACGTCGCCTGGCTCACTCTGCTCACTGGCTAGCCAGGGAGGAGGCTTTCGCTTACACGGAGAGCTGTGCGTAACACCGGTCTGCCCAAACCTCCCGAAAGCAACGGTCGGATCAGACTCATGCTGGGTCACTGTCAAAGAGGCACCACCCTCCAGGCCGTGCTGGGGCTGGCTCCTTCCAACCAGACAGCATGGGTGACTTACGTTGCATTTACACCTTATCCTGAGCACAGATAAATATCACAGCAGCTAAAGAGCCAAGATTTGGTGAGCAGGAGCTGGATTTTCTCTGGCTGGTTAACTAACAGCAGGGGCATTCCCTCTGGTACCGCTCTGTGGGCAGCATAACCTGCTCTATCTCCCTATTCTTATCCCCAGCGCTGCTGAAATATCAAGATCTAGCACTCGATTTTGCTTCAGAAAGGAGCAAAGTTGTTGTTCACTATTAACGTCACCCTCTGAAAAAAACAAGCCCTTATATACAGATGCTCAGAGGCTGTGAAATAGGTAACCTGAGCCAGGTTAACCGATTTGCATAGGAAGGCTATTACAATGCTCTGATTAAATCTTCACAACCCTCCCACCACACTTTCCATTCTACTAGGTCAGACTTTCCTTTCATGTTCTTCCTACCCAGAATTGCAATCCAAGCTGAGTTCTAGGTAAACTTCGCAACACTTCTCTAAGTTTCCTGAACAAAGCTCTTTTCCAGGCAGCTTTGGCTTACATTCAAATAGTAACCTAACAGAGTTCATTTAAAGGAAAGGAGAACAGAAAATGAAAGCAACACGCAGATAACTACAAAGTCATCAAGCCTGGCTGGTCTGACTTCTGGACAGACAGACATTTCCTCATTTAGGCAACGGACAGTGAGTCAACATCACTCCTCTGTGCCATGCATTCGCATCCTCACTGGGAAAAAGTGACCGTTTACGGTTCCTTCTTCCCCACCATGGAAGCTGCAGGGTGTCCTCACACACCATCCCCATAGCTCGCAGCGATACACACGCCCGGGAAACTCCACGCTTCCCATTTGTGCGGAAAAAAGCTTTCTTTTAAATTAGGGAAACAATGGCTCAGCTAAAACCCCCTTCAAGTCCTATCACTTGTATCCGATTTGTCTGTATTTCCACAATCCCCAAGGTCAAATCCTGGTGCTCTAGCAAGGTAGCAGGGACAGCTGGAGCGGCATTTTGGTACCCAAGGCCCACCAACTCTCCTGAAGGGACTGCTGACAAGCAAGCAAAGAACACCTGCAACGAGGGCTCTTCATGGGGCTCGGTAGGACCAGAACCGTGTATCAGCAGCAGCACCCCACTGGGGGTGAGCCACCCCTCCCTGTGCTGTCCTGGGACCCAGGTGGGGACAGACAGCACCCCAGCAGGACAGCAGGTGGGATACCATCCCCAGGACCTGCTGGGGATGAGGACCATCCCACTGGGACAGTGGATCCAGGAGGGATGCCATCCCCAGCTGTCCCAGCACCAGCTGGGGACAAGCAGCACCCCAGCAGAGCGCGGGTCTCCCTTCCCTGAGCCGTCCCAGGATGGAGAGATGGAGTAGCACCCTATGGGGACAGCACCCTATGGGGACAGCGGGTCCCACCCCTCCCCTGAGCTGTCCCAGGACGGACAGATGGGGCAGCACCCCATGGGGACAGCACCCTACGGGGACAGGGGTCCCCCCCCATTCCCCGAGCTGTCCCAGGATGGATGGATGGCACAGCACCCTATGGGAACAGGGGGTCCCCCCCCATTCCCCGAGCTGTCCCACGATGGATGGATGGCACAGCACCCTATGGGAACAGGGGGTCCCCCCCCTCCCCTGAGCTGTCCCAGGACGGACAGATGGGGCAGCACCCTATGGGGACAGCACCCTATGGGGACAGGGGTTGCCCCCCCTCCCCTGACCTGTCCCAGGATGGATGGATGGGCCAGCACCCTATGGGAACAGGGGTCCCCCCCCTCCCCTGAGCTGTCCCAGGATGGACAGATGGGGCAGCACCCTATAGGGACAGCACCCTATGGGGACAGGGGGTCCTCCCCCCTCCCCTGACCTGTCCCAGGACAGACAGATGGGGCAGCACCCTATGGGGACAGCACCCTATGGGGACAGCACCCTATGGGGACAGGGGTCCCCCCCCTCCCCAGGCTGTCCCAGGACGGACAGGGCAGCACCCCACCGGTCCACCGTGTGGTGTCGTGTCCCCGTCCCCCCCCCGGCACTCACCCGCAGTCGGGGGCCGGGCACCAGCGGCAGTCGGGGTCGGCGGCGAGGCAGCGTCGCAGCATGAACTCCTCGTACTTGGCGACGAGGTGCGGGGAGTCGCGGAGGAGGCGGCGGATGTCGGCGGGGTTGAGGCGCTCGCTGCATTCGGGGCAGCAGATATTGACGCGGGACTCGGTGATCTCGATGCGCAGGTATTGCCGCAGGCAGGCCCCGCACGACCGGTGCGGGCACGACAGCAACCGCGGGGCGTTCTCCGCCGGTTGCCGCACCAGGCACAGCGGGCATTCCAACTCCTCTTCGCCGCCGCTCTCCGGGACCGCCGGCGTTTCCTCGGGGGGCGGCGGTGGAGGGGGCGGCGGGGGCGGCGGCGGGGGGGGCGGCGGCGGCGGCGGGGCGGCGGGAGGCGGCGGCGGGGCGGCGGGAGGCGGCTCGGCCTTGGCGCGGCGGCGGCCGCCCGCGGCGGAGGCGGCGGCGGCGGAGAAGACGCTCTGGAAGGAAAGGCGGCGGCGGCGACCGGGCTTGGGGCACTTGGCGGCGGCCGAGTGGATAGAGGAAGAACGCGGCGACTCGGAATCCCGCTCGGAGCCCATGGCTACCGGGCACCGGGGCTGTAGTTGCCAATCGATGGGGTCCGTCCGGGCGAGGATCAGTTCCAGGGGAACGAAGCGGGGCGGGGGGAAGTGTCCGGGTACCGCGTCCCTCCCCGGGCGCTGCCTCCGCCGGGCTGCAACGATCGGCGGCCCCGGAGCCGAGTGAGTGCGGCACCGCGCCCGCCCCGCCCCGCCCACTGCGCAGGCGCCCCGCCCCGCCCCGCCCCGCCCCTCTCTCGTCAGCGGGCGCTGGCGCCGCCATTTTGGTTGCGGGCAAGATCCCCCCCCCCCCTCAGGGCAGCAGCGCCCCGAGTGGTTTCAGGTTTTTTTCCTCCCCGCCTCCCCTCAGAATCCCGCCCTCGGCGCTGACGGGGTTTGCCTGGAGCATCGCTGCCCGCCCCGGGGTGGGCCACCGCGGGCCTCATCCAGCCGAGGGATTTCCCCCTCCCGTCCCAGGCCTGGGGCTAACGGTGGGTTGTGAAGGAGCCTGGGGGCGAGTGGAAGGCTGTCACCCCCCAGGCGGTTTGCTTTTTCACGTGTCTCTTGTTGGAGAGGAGGGTCTGTAACCGCAGGAGTCCCCTCCAAATTAACTCATCCCGCTGGGGCATCTTGCCCCTGGCTGCGTGGCCCCCCTTTGTAATATTTGTGAAGAGTCGTGTGGAGATTTACTCACCCGGGAACTCTTCCCCGAGTGCAGGGTTTAGCCTCGTTCATACAGAGGCATTGAAACTACAACCCACGTTCTTAACTGCAGTCATGCAGAAATTTAAAAGCCTCCTGTTTCCTTCCAGGGTTCCCCCGTGCCCACGGGGGTCTGCCAACCTCGTCTCCCGTTCAAAGGCAGATAAGCTAATGGGAAGGACGCTGTCTCTTATTATGCAGGGGAGGCGAAGCAGAAAGATCTGCTGTGTCTGTGAAGTGCACCTTAAATCGGCACAGGAGGGGCTGCTTTCCCGGTAGACTGTCAGCTTCTGACTGGACAGACTGTAGTTACACATGTGACAAGACAAGTGTGGCTTCATCACTGAATTCCAGCTATCACCATTCCTGAAATAATTTCTCTCAGCAAAGCCTATTTGCAGAGTTATTACCAGGCTCCTTCCCAGCTATGGAGGGCCCCGTTCGGTGCCTCTGGAATGGAGAACATGGTTTAGCAAACCGAATGCAGGCTGACAGTTGAAAGCACCTGGGTTTCAGTGCTCACGCTGCCTGACTTGCTGTAGGCAAAGACCCCGTGCCTGTCTGTACAGCAGAGATAATGATGACGCTTCCCCATTTGATGGACAGATGAATGAAGGCACAGAGGGAGTAAATCATCTGTCTAAGAGCACACAAATGAAGCTTCCTCCTCCCCTAATACCCTTCAGCTCTCCTGTTACCTTCACTGTGCTTTTCTTCATTAATTCTATGCCTGCCATACACCCTTACTTAGTGCTTTTATCCCAAGATGCCTGCTGCACCCAAGTCCTTCCCTAGAGCTTATGATCCCCAGACATTTGTCAGCTCTCCCTCACCTCTGCTGCACTCCTGCATTCCAGCCACAATACACATGGCTTTGGCCCAGCTGGAAGTTTTGGACCACACTTAGGATTGGCCTCGAGAGTATTAAATTCCCGCCTGGGATCAAGAACCCTGTTATTAGCAAGCTAGTTTAGCAAGGGAGCCAAACAGTTCTGCTCCAAGAGAGGCAGGGATGCTACAAGGGCGTCTGTGGAGCTCGTTGCCCCTGAGCAGTGCGAGTTGCTGAGCTCCGGTCCCTGGCAGGTCATGGGCAGGCATGAGGTTGCTTAGCATATCTCTGACACTTGTGATATGGAGCTCCCAGAGTGAAAGGATCCCCTCCCCATTTCACTGACAGGAAAGGAAGGCCAGAGAAAGAAAGGAGAGGTGTTGTACTGGTGTAAAACAAGATTATATTGAAATTAGCTATTCCTGTCTGAGACGAGCCAGGTATGAGGCATCTTTAAATGGCTGTCGCTACCCATCTGTAGCAGAGACTGTCTTGGTTTGATGATTTCACTAGAAAAATCACACTCCTGACTGAAATAGAGAAACCTGAGCAGGGCCTGTGTGTGGGACGGATCTCCCAGACAGCGCTCTGACAGCTCAGCCCTACGTCCTTTGCAGCGCAAGAGCACAGACTGTAACTAATTGTGGGAAGGTTTCATCTCAAAAGCTAATGTGAGACAGGCCTGAATTACCAGTAGTGCAGACACAAACAGAGAGACAGAGAGCAAAACCATCTGGAGTCCCTGGGAAAGGCATCAGCTCACAACGTGCTGATGGGGCAGAAATGACTCTTCATTCCCTTATATGAGGAATCATGATACAAACAGGGCTGGGGGAGGCCAGGGTAAATCCGAGGGGCTCATGCTGACTTCAGAGCCATCTTGCCTGCTCCCCAGCTGTGCAGTCTTTCTATGTTTGAGGGAATTCAGTGCTTTTATGGAGCTCAGAGATACAGGCTCCTAACTGTCCTGATCCTGCCATGTTCCAGACATACCATCTAGTTGAAAACAAGTTCTCCATGGCTGAGGTGTTTCTCAGTGGCGAGTTTCCATAGCCCTTGCCAGGAGCAGAGGCTCCTGCTCAGCATGTTCCTGACTAGTGAGCAGTTTGAACTCAGTAGTTTGTTTTGATTCAAACTGAAAAAAACCCACCCAACCAGGCTGAGGCTGGGAAGGAGAGGGCACGGAAGCTGGCTGCCACACAGGAGAGGAAAGAGGCTGATTGGAAAGTCACCGGATTGGGAGTGAGATCAGATCAGCCCCTCCCTGGGGCTGCAGGGAAACCATCAGCAGTCTGACCGTTTAAGTGAGGGATATTTGAAAAGATAAACAAAAACAAAAAAAAAAAGAAAGGGGGGAATTCAAACACTTCAGTGAACCACTCTGCAAATCCCAGCTCTGATAGGCAAATTTGCTCTTGCTTACGCTGGCAGAAAGCTGGAAGACTGCTGACTTCTGACCCCGCTGCTTAAATCAGGGCAGGATTTGGCACAGGCGACTTTTAAAGCCGCCTGAAAATGCTGTATCTCTGAGGAAGGCTTCCAGCAGCAGTGCGGGGCATGCTTTGTCCAGGTACCAGTTGGAGCCAACCCGCGCTGCCCAGTGCCATTCCCAGCCTGGACAGAGCAGCTGGGGAGGCTGGGCTGGGCTGAATTTGCTTTCAGGAGGCACATGGCCACTTTCCAGAGAAATACCCCGGCCACCCACACCCCAAAAACCCCCTGCAAAGCAGAGTGACAGCTCTGTCACTGTCTTCAAGAAGGAAGAGCCTCTGGTGATGTAATGAAAACTCCCCTTTGTAATTCAGAGAGTGAAAGCAGAGGCTGGCTGCCGGGAAGGGATTGCGAAACTCTGCGCTCAGACTGGGAGTATTTGCATGGAGGGACTGGGGTGCACTATGCACGGGGATATTGCTGCGGTGGGGTGCTGGCAGGCAGGCACACCAGCCTTGGTTTGCCGCCGATAAAATAGAAACTCCAGCTCCTACCACGTTCTCTTTGCCCGCCCCCCCTTTCCTGGTTACCCAGATATCACAGCTATGGTAAATAACTGCCTGTTGCTCTCCTCCCTGGCCCACAGGACACAGGGGATGTTGAAACAGCTAATTCGGGACATACAGAGATTCAATCAGCCTGAAACCTCCAGGTTATTCTGGCACCGAGGTGTGAACCCCTCCCTGGAACAGACTGTTTTCTCTAGAAGTACATAGGTCTCCTCAGGGTTTCTCCCTCTTTACCCAGGCAGGCATGGGCAGTTATTCATGGGTCACAGGCTGTGTTTCAGAGCAGATGGAGTCTAGAGGAAATCCAGCTCATGTTGCTGCTTTCTGAAATAGCCACAGACACAATGAAATGGGGGAAGGAGGGGAACAGCTTTAGACCAAGAATTCTTCCTTGTTGCCAGACAGGGGCACTCTGGAATGACTCAGCTCTGGTCTTGCTGGGCAGGTTGAGACCTCTGGACCTGCTGGAATGGGACAGCCAGGGCTATTAAAGGGATCCAGGTGCGTCAGGATTTACCAGTGCCAAAATGCGGATGACAGTTTCAAGGGTCTGTCTCCTGAGGACCCACCACAGAGCACAGCCAGGTATGTGCTGTAACACCTTGCAGACAAACCCGAGAGGTTGCTATAGTCACAGCATCTAGATGAAGGTGAGAGGGACAGACAGACCCGAGCAGCACAAAGGTAGTTTTAAACATCTCAGAGGTGCAGTGGGGGCTCTCGTCCCAGCTCCCTGTCCTGAAGAGTCATGCCAGGAGCATGTGAAGCTTCCTTAATTCCTCCTCTCAAGGCCCCAGCTCCCCTGCGTGCAGAGAAGGGATGGCAGTCTTGGTCTGTCGGAGGGGTTCAGTGAAGCTTAACCCTGAGAGCTTTGAGATCTGTGGTGAGGAATGCTTTGCATTCACGAGGTAACAGCTGTGATTTCAAGAACTGAAGCTCATTGGGGTCATTTTCTGCCACGGCCCTGGGGAAACACTGGTTTGTAATGACATGCACTCTGATGGTTTCTCAGATGGAGATGTTATTAACGGCTGTTTATGTCTCTCCAGAGAAGACACCAATGGCTGGGGAGGACCCTCCCCAGTGTGCAAATCTGCACACACTTTCTGGCTTGATCTAGTTAGTTCATGTTCTGTTTGCCTCTCGTGGTCCCCTGAGATGTGTTCAGCGAAGGAAGAGATGATTCTGCTTGACTCCCTTTTTCTCTGCTGGACTTAACAAGAATTGACATTCTTTTAAATGAAGAGCAAAAGGCAGGAGATGGGACCCCTGGGATCAGAAATTCAAGGCTCTTCCAAGAAGATTGTTCTGGTTTACTCTGTGGTTGCACCTCCTTTCCCCTCCATCTCCCCATCCCACTCTGCTCCCTCCTAACACCCACATGCACAGCAGAGCAATCTTCCACTCCCTGCTGTGACTTTCCGGGGAAGATGCTGTCATGTGAAATCCTGGGAGAGAGTTACCACATGGATCTCTCTGAAAGCATCGCGCGTGCCTTGCAGAGCAGGCCTGCAGACAGAGGAACGCTGCGCTCCCCCTCCTCGAAATCCTGAACACGCTTATGGATGGAGGTGGGGGGAGCGGGGAATCATCTTGTAAGCTTGGGAGCTGCCTACACACATGGCAAGTCTTGTCAGCAGCTGATAAAAGAGGTGGGAGGTGGGGAGATTTTGCGGGGGAAGAAATTGGAGGCTCGCGTGCCCACACAGCTCACCATCCTGTCTCCTCCAGGGCTCAGCCATGGGCTTGGCCCTGTTGCTGACACGCGTGCATTGAAAGGAGACCCCGAACAGGGATGCGGAGATCACTACCGTCTACTTCAGCAATGACGTAAAGGTAGGGAGTGTTAAGCAATTACTTCTAATAGTAATCTGACATGCTTTCCCCTCTACAAAAGAAGCATTTCCTTTTGTAATAAAAGCACAGGCTGCTCTGATTTCTTTATACACCTGCAGTCCTGCACACTCACTGCACAGCTTTGGGGATAGAAGTAACAATGATCCCCACTCTCGATTCACTCTTACTGGTGACCTGCTATCCTTAATGATAGGGGATTTGTAACTGAGAAGGTTTAGCACAGTAGGGTGCTGCCATCAGGAAAGTGCTGGTCTGATCCCTACAGTACAAGGAAGCAGCCAGACTTCCCTCCTCACCCAAGTTGTTAAACAGACAATTATGTGTTTGGTGTTGGCATAAACACAGGCAAATTAGTCACTGGAGAAAACCCCAGTGCCTGTGGCAGCTGGTTATGGCTAGAAAAAGGTGGGGGGTGACAAACACCTCTGGTAGCAGCAGGCAGTTGCCTGTCCGGGGCACACTGTACCAGGGTGGCAGTGGCTGGGCACTCAGTGGGGAGAGCAAGGTGCCACCAGCAAGAGGCACGGAGATGGTGTGACAGGGCAGGAACCTAGCACTGACTCTGGAGGCTCTCCTCTCTCCTTACTCCCTGATGGCAGCTGTTTTTCGGGGTGCTCAGCATCTTGCAGGATGTGAGCAAACCTGGCCGCAACAGAGGCAGCAAGGATCAAGGTGAAATCTTCTGGAGGATCATTCGCGGAGGACTGAGGAAGGGTTTGTTCTACCCTCAAGAGAGCAGATGCAGAGAAGTTAGAGCACTGGCATGGGGCTTGATTTCTGCAAGGAGAACGGAGTGAGGCACTGGCCTGGTTTCCAGGAAAGGAGAACAGTGTGTCACAGAGAAGGCATTGAAAAGACCTGAGGCTTCTGCCTCAGCTTTCTCTCTCACTCCTGCAGACACGTGGGTGCTTGGGAGTTCAAAAGGTTGAACTGGAGGCTGTCCTGCAGCTGGTGCAGGACAGGAAGCTGTGGGCTTCTCCTACAGAGCCGTTGTTGGTGCATAGACCACAAATGGTGTCCCTGTCTCTGCTGGAGATCCCTGCATGGCTCAGCATCTTTCTCCCTACAGCGCTGACTTTTGCAGTGGGACTGTGGGAACCGGAGCTGGAGGGGAAGGCTTTGTAGAAGGCACTAGTGCCTAGACACCCAAAGAGACACTGGCAGCCCTTCAGCAGCATCTCAAAACCTCACGGCATCTCTGACATCCTTTCCAGCTGGTGCATCCTACAAACACAGGTAGGGCTGGGCACACCACACGTTTCCTCCACCCAACCCACCCATTTCCTATTTTCTGCAGACATGAAAACTGGTGAGTTAATCCTACAGGCCATAAACTAAGCTGTATTAGCAGACACCATCTGTCCTTTTTCATTTGCTGATGCACGACCTATTTTGCTGTGTAGTGGAGCAGGCACTGCAGTTTCGGGGCTTGCATGTTGCAGTGTCCCTGTTGCCAGGGTATAATCCACTGCTCGCAGTGACCTGCTAATGGGAGAAGGCTCCACTGAACTGAGCACCAGGGGGACCTGCTGTCATGGGCAGGTGGTGACTGAAGCCTGTCCCTACAGCTGCTTGGCCTCAAAGGAGGTTTGAGCCCCAGTCCCACAAAGCACCACTTACTATCTGGGAAGAGAAAGGTCTCAGCAGAACTTCCAAAGACAAGAGCACGACTGCCCTCAGCAGGGCCTCTCCTTACCTGGAGCCCCTTCAGCAATGGCCATGGGAAGGTCACTGTGAAATAACACCCTCTTAGAGCCACTACCCAACCTTCACAGCCCTTCATTGGAGCTGGGGACAGTAAGAGCAAAATAAGAAAAGTGAAAGGGACTGTGTTCATCTTGGCAGGGGAAGAGACACATCCACACTCCCTCACTTGCCAGGAGGTCACAGAGAGACCTGAACATCTCAGGTCTCTTCAGCACCATCTGGGAGAATATTAGCATGGGGCTCAAACCCTGCCATCTGCTCCTGAGGACACAGATGTGGTACTTCTTTCCCCTGAGTAACAACTCTGCACTTATTTGCCTTGGAAGCAAAGTTTCCAAAACACATACCACCTTGGCACCTCCAGAAGTGCCATAACATAACACAGAGATCATTCTCATACTGAAGTGTTGTTCATGGGAACAGGCCATGTGGTGTGCTCAGCACTCTGGCCATGCTGCTCTGGCCTGGGGTAATTCCTGTGCTTTACAGAAACTGAGCAACGGCAGTCACAACAGGACAAGGAAAGACGGGAAGAGAATTCTTTCTCTAGCCCTCTAAGAGGATCTGGTCATGTCTTGGAGCAGTTTGGTGACCCTTGTCTGGGTACAGAAGTACAGACGTTATTAAAGGTCATAAAACCATCAGGATATTTCCAAGCCAGTTATCATATTTGACTTAACCAACTCTCAGAGCAATTCCAAAGGTTAGTACCTTGCTGCATGAAGCCTCGTTTCCTCCTGAATTTACCAACTTTTTATTTAACTCAGTGCTGGTGGCAGAAATTTTCCCTGACCTCTGAAATAAAGAGCAAGGAAATTCTGTCGTTGTGTGCTGTTAGGAGTCAGGGAGGGGAGGGAACTGAGTGCAGGGGGGTTGGTGCTAACACACTCATCTGTTACTCAGAACCAGGGTGGCCACTGACCTCTGCCTGGGGTCCCAAAATCAGCCAGGGAGTTTTCAGATTCCTGCCTCACCGCACAATGAAAGTGGAAGAGAGAGTGGAAGGAGTTATTCAGACTGACCTTGGCATTAGCCAGGCAACTTCTTTCTGAATTAGCTCAGTTGCACCATTTGGGCTTTCTGAGAAACTCTCAACCTGCTGGGTAGGATGTGGCCTGAATCCACCCACTTCTGTGCCATCAGTGTCCTCTGAGTAGCCAACGCTGGCTGCTACAAGGACAGTGCAAGTAAGCTGGCCTGGAGTCACTTCCCTTTCCTGCAAGTCCTGCTCTTTTCTCTTAGAAACTGGCTTAAGCTCGGAAATCCGGGTTTTCCTACCCTGCTGCAACTGTAATCGGTGGTAACTTCTGCATAGTCTCGTTGCCTACAGAGATGCTTGACCCCTCCGCAAATCTTGCTAAGCTTTAGATACCCACAGCTTCCAGTAGCAATAAGCCCTGCCGTTTCCTTCCTGTCTTTGCTAAGCTTTGCCCAGTGTTCCCTTGTCCACGCTGTGGACACTCACTTGGCCTTTGCCTCAGATTTGACAAGAAATTATGACTTTCCTGCAAGATGCCGTGATGTCCCTACCACTCTCCTGCAAGGTGTGATCTCCATCCTGCACTGCAGGGAGAGGGGACGGTAGCTGGTGTCAGGATCTCTGTGCTAGGAACGAGGTTTACTTGCAGACTGACAGCTTGGGGTATAAATCCCTATGGCGGGACTGGGCCCAGCGTTTCTTATTTCTTTCACTGTGCTTTGGGGAAGAGAAATGGCTCAAGAATTTTATTGATCTGAGGCCAAGGAACAAACATCCCCCCTTCACAGGCCACAGCCACGGGCCTCTCCTGTGCGCCATGTGAGGAACTGGAGCAGGGAAGGGCAGTGCTTTGCCAAGACTAGAACGTACCCAAATCTGCGACTACTGTCAGGAGGTGGGAAGAGGAAGAAACAGCCCATGCGGTCAGCCCTGGAAAGGGCAGTTCCTGCCGAGAACTGGCTGGGGGACATTCCCATTTTCATAACCAGCAACAGCTGTCAAAAGGGGAAAGAAGAGTGATTCTGGATCCTGCCAGCAGCACCTCCCGTCTGCAGCCGGGACAGGGCAGCAGCAGAGTGCTCCCAGCACAGCCCTCTGGCCCCGCAGCAAGGAAAACGTGTGTCATTTTCCAGAGGGCTGAGCCAGCACTATCCAGGTGGGAAACGTATGAGTGTCTCACTTTGAAAATCAGCTTGATCAGGGTTCCCTTGTCTCAGATGAGATCTTTCCCCAGCCTGACCCTTGGTTGCCAAGCCCCTGCCTTCAGCCTGGTTCAGTCTAGGGCTGCTCCCCCAGTGCTCTGTTCTCTCTGCAGCAGAACAAGGTGGGCAAGGGGAGAGGGGTGCTGTAGTTTGGTGCGTCCTTCATTCCTGGGCCAGCGTGGAAAGGTAAACAGGGTTTGTTCTGCCAGGGTTTGCTGCTGACCCACCCCTTCCTTCCCCCAGTTTGATGCCACGACCATAAGCCCATTCTCTCTAACTTCTCCTCAAGCAGAGCCCACCTTTACCGCAGCCAGGAAATTCCTCTTCTTCCTCCGTCCTCTCCCTCACCTCTTCACCACCATGAGAAACCCCCTTCCCTCTCTGGGGCTGATGCCATCTGTAGGTTGCCTTAGCCAGTGTTTAAGCAAATGAGCCCCTGTGCTGTCTGAGGAGGCTGGACTGTGCACAGCAGAAAATTGAGTAGGAGGTTTCTGGGATGATCAGCGTGCACTGAGACCTCAAATGCTTCTCTGAAATCGGGCCCTGCTGTTGCTCCATAGCATCCTTCTAACAGAGAGGCAGCAATGACCGTCTCCTATCTGCCCAGCCCTGCCCTCTCTGATCCAGGCTGCCATCCCAGTTCCCCTGAGCACCAGGAAAAGTCCAGTGGCTGCCACTGAAACAGCAGTAGCTGCCAAGTGCCTCTCAGCTGTCTCCAAGTTATAGGCTCCCTCCCCAGCGTAAGCCCTGCAGTCTCTCAGGGGGCAACTGTTGGCAATAACAGCCCTATTTAAACAAAGCAGAGACGGCCTGACTTCACATGGCCTCCCTCTGCCTTTCCCTGCCCCCCTGCCGTCATGGATATTTGGGGAAAAGCCTCTCAAGGCAGCGCTGACTCCTGCACCTCCCACTGTACGTGCAGCTCAGCCACAGCAACATGCTGGGGTTCACGTAGCTCTGGGTCCTGCTCCAGCTATTCCCACCCACTTTCTGTGGATCTCCTGCAGGATTCACAGCCCAGCACCCAGGGGTGCTGCCCATCCCCAAACACGTAAGAACAGTGCTCTCAGCATGGGACGAGCACCAAAATTGCAGCTGGAGAACCTGGCAGCAGACATGGAGCAGAGCCCTGTCCCTGGGCTGAGGACCAAGAATGCCTCTTTCCCATCCGACAAGCCAAGGCTTTGAGCCCTGCCAAACCCCAGTGTTTGTTCCTGCATTTGGCAAGCAAGAGATGGCAACAAAAGCATGTGCGAGGCAGAAAGAGGAGTTCCAGTGAAGGAGGGAAGTGGGTTTCTCTTGGGTCTCTGTGACCTTTTCTGGTTTGGAAATACCAGAGATGTGCAGAGATGCTAACAATGCACAGCGAGGGTGTTTCAACTGCCCCAGCAGCAGAACAAACCCTGTGGTCTCCTTCAGTCAGAGGAAACTGGAGCCCAGAGCCATAGCCCAGCCTTTGGCTGCTGGGATGGAACCAGTGGAAATCCAGCTCCAGGGAGTCGGTGCCTTCGCCTGTTTGCAAGGAAGATTTATTTGCAGCTATGGAGCCTTACTATGGGCACCTTGTCTTCCAGCCCTGGTTCTCTGGGATACAGGTCCTGCTGTGCGATGGGAACAGTTTTTCTTCTGCTGACAGCAGCTGAGCCAAGTTCTCCCAGAGCCCGTGGACTGGGACTTATATCAGCAATGCCCTTGGCCATGAGGATCCCGTTGACTCTGTCCTCATCACCGTCCTTAGAGAAGCAAGCACAGGGGATGAGCTGTTGGGGCAGAGCCAAGCGAGGGGCTGAGACCGAAGAGAGTCAAATGGCTCCAGCAATTCCTCCATGTGCTTCCAGCCCTTCTTGCTTAACCTCAGAAAGAAAAAGCAACGCTGGCAGGAGGAAAGAAAAGGAGCGGGGTTCTGCACAGGTAGGTCAGGAATGCACCTCGATCCCCTCAGAGCTGAGAGTTAAGACCAGGTTTATAGCAAAGATGGAAATGCTGGTTTGGCCAAAGGGTTAATACTTCCGTTGGGAACCAGAGAACTATTGATTACTCAAGTAACCTCAGCTATTAAACAAATGGCTACCTCAGCAGAAGGGAATTTCAGCCTGGGTTTAGGGAGAGGATAGAATGGACTCCAGGCAGTAGTGGGAACACACCAACCTGCTCTCTTTGACTCAGCTGCTGTGCTGCCTGCCCTGCCTGCTCTCAAGGGTACCAGATAAGGACTGAAAACAAACACAAAGTAGGCGCCTATGAGTGCTCCTGCAAAAGGAACTGGAAAACATTCACTGCAGTGGACTCATGGCCAAGATAGACTGTGGAATAGGAAGGACTAAAATGTCTCACAGGAGCTGGCTCAGCTCCCAGGGCCCTCTCTGGATGCTGGCACAAGGGCAGCTCCTACAGTGCCCCAGGGCTCTGCAGAGGCTTGCAGGTCCACAAGCCCTCTTTTCCCAGGAGGGTGTGTGTGGCAGGCTGGGTACCGACACCCAGCAGAGCACAAGTTCCCATTTACTGTATTTGTATATTATTGTATATCTAGCAGTGATTGCCTATGATAGGGACCAAACGCACAGGTAATACAGCACGGCTGTGGAACAGGATTACATGAAGGCACTAGGAGCATGTCAGAGACTCAGCTGATGTGCAGATGCCAGGCTGTGTAATATTCACATGATCATCCCTTTCGCAGTGTAGGCAAGCTGTAGGGGGCACAGCAAGGAGAGCCAGCTGAACAGTGAAGAAGGTCAAGGACTAGGAGGGTTGACTTGACCTTTCTGCTTGTAGGAGGTCCTGGTGCCATTCCCCCACTAAAATTTGAATCACCTTGAAAAAATCAAGTTGAAACATGACTTAGAAGCAGTCATAGCTGCATTAGCTGCTGGACATGCAGAACTGCAACCTCAGGGACTGAAACTGCAGAAAAGCAGCATTAACTCCTCCCTGCACCCTTCCCAAACTGCTCCTGGGAGCCTGATTCAGGCCATACCCAGCAAGGTCTCATTTGGGAGCGCCTGGCCCCATCCAGAACTGGCTCCCTCCCACCACAGCTGCCCTGTGCAGCACTGAGGGCTGGCACAGAGAGCTGCTAGCAGGTCCTCTCCTCCCCTGCCTGCCCACATCAGAGGCCTGAAACACAGCTGGCCACACAGCCACCTGGGTGACACCACCACAGCTTGTTCCTAAAAGCCTCCAAGCATGGAGCCTCCGATCCATTGCTCCCACAGAAGTCCCACACAGCAGCACAAGCTGTTGCTGTTTGCAGAGTTACCATGAAATAAGCAGCACTATGGCCACCCTGGGCCACTCCCAAACGCTCCCTATAGACCCAGCGTCTGTGCCTTCATAGGGGAGGACTGTGCATCTCACAGCAATAGCCTTCCCCAATTAAAGCATATTTATGCTCCTTATTGCAATTCTGCTTTCTCATGTACTCTCAAGCATTCCTGGCTGCATCTCTCCCTGGCCCCACTGCTGCCCCCAGCCCTTTAAATGACATGTGAAACATGGGAAACGGGTGAACGTTATTTCAACAAAATGGTTGCGACAGGAGCATTGGCCTCTCCCTGTTCTTGGATTTCAGACAAGGTTTCTTCAGCCCTACTGAGTTTCTGCTTTGTGCCTCTTCCATCTCCACCCCAGTACTGGTTTCTGACACCCACAGGAGAGACCAGCAATGGACTTCTGACCCCAGATGTACTTTTCTCAGTCAGATACACATTGAGGATCCTGACAGGCAAAAGTCAAGTTAGCACAGATTGAGCAAGAGCTAATGAATTCACTTTATAGTTTGCCAACATGCTGCAGCGCACTGCTGCCCAGCCTGCACGTAGGTGTAGAGTCCATAGGCCCCCCTGCCGTGGAACTGGAGCTGTAAAGCCACCAGCTTTTACAAGTGTTAGAGAGTGAGCCCAGCTTTTGGATTAGGAAGAGATGAGGTTCACCCCAAGGCCATGGGCCAGCACAGCGCATAGGTACTGCTGGGATGCTGCAGGGCACAGAGGTGACCGTCACCCCTTGTTCTCTCCGCTAGCAGATCAGATCCCGTTATGCAACTGTTATGCTAAAAGACCATACGACATCCAGAGCAGTTTCAAGGACTTTGTTATTTTGCCTTCCAGATCTGCAGATCCCCAGGATCCACATCCAGAGAGCTCCCGGCAATAATTGTGCGCCTGGCTGCCTTCCCCAGAACTTTGCTTTCTGCACTGGCAGGGTAAGCATTGAGGCTGCTGGAGATGTGCAGCTTAGCATTCCTACCCCAAACACACGCTGCTGGGCTCAGTCCCAGTGCACCAGCTCTGCTTACAGCCTCCTATTAGCTAGATGCAACTTAGGGGACTGGGTGTCCAAACTTCTGATTCATTTCATCAATGATTTGTGCTCTAATCCCAAGAGACAACTCTGGTCCCCATCTCCAGAGAGGGACCAGGGCTGGTCCCCAGTCCCTTCAGCCCATCCTGGAGGTGCAGGTACTCCTGGCTCTTCCCATCAGTGTCAGTGACACACTGGTATCCTGGGGGGATGCATTTGCAGCTTCTGCACCAGCCAGCCAGGCTCTGACCCAGTGTTGCTGTCCAAGAACCAAGCCCTGCTGTGTGCCAGGCTCTTAGGGCATTGTATAATATTGCTGCTGCCCAAGAGCCATCCCACATCAGCACGTTAGCCAGAAAGATGCCGAGGCACGCTGTCATCCCGCAGTCGCTCGTGGAGCCCACCCTGACCCGCTGCCCCCCACCCCCACCCCGAGCATCTCTTACCTCTCCCTGGAGCCCACTCCCGATGCAGCTCTCTTCCCTCCGCAGTCTCCCTGGCTCTCCCTTTCCCACTCCCCTTCCCTCTGCGCCACCTCCCCGGCGTGATGTCAGCGCAGCCCTGCCTCCGCAGCCTCCCCATCACACCCCTCCACGGCCACGCACAGCCGCCCATCGCACCCCATCGCTGCTTCCCTTCCCAACGGTTGCCACAGCGACAGGAGGGGGAATCCCATCCTCTGGTCCTCCACCTCCCAGGCCCTCGCTTGGTATCACCCACTGCAGCTCATCCTAAAGAGCCTGGAGACCACGGGAAGGACAAGGTGACAACAGGGAACGGCGGCAGGCAAAGGCCAGCGATGGCCTTGGGGGAAGCCGTGGCTCAACATACCTGGAAGGGAAGGGAGAGCAGAGGCAGTCACGGGAAGCAGGCTCGGACAAAACATGCACTCACCTTCTCCGCAGCAGTTAACACCCCTGTCCCCAGCGCTCTTCCCACCTTTCCACCCCCTCCATTCATTGCTCTCAGCCAGTTCTTTGTTCCTCAGCCCCACGTGCTCTTTCCGTTTCAGGGCTGTGCCCGTGTGTACCCTGAATTGTACGAGCTCTCTACAGACGAGGGATTTGTGCTACTCGCCCACAGCAGGCAATCTTTGCAGTGACTTCTCCTCACTCCCAGGTCAAGGTCAGAAATCAGGTGTCAATCAGAAACTTAAGACCAGCTCCAAACCAGACCATCAGGAGTCAGTGGACTCATTATTACTAACCGCAAATCCACAGTGAAAGGTTTCTCTGCAATCTCTTTTGCAGATGGTTTCATCAGGAAGGGAGAAGGGCAGATCCTGTATTTTTAGGACTGCAGCACATTTTTAATGGAAAGAGATGGCCCAGGGCTTTTCAGCCCTCCCCCTGCATCCAAGATGCTATTTCTTTTCAGCAGAAATACTGCTGCATTAGAGAACAGGTCACTTCCTCTATCAGTGAGAATTCAGTGTCCTATTTGATGCTGGTCCTTGTGCTATAAATAGGAATTTTCCCCTTTTATAGTTGCTGAATAATTGTGTGTATGAAATATGAACACAGTTTTCAGAAGAGTGCCTGATAAGCAGCTTGCTGGAGTGAAATCGTTGAACAGAAGGAATTTACAGCACCTGCAGAGCATCGCATGCTGTGGAAAACATTCAAGGTCAATGTGACGGAGACAGGTCACAGAACAGATCCAACTACTGAGGATGCAGGCTTGAGCTAAACAGCCTCCCCACAGCAGCCTTTCCCACAGCACCCCAACAATTCATTTCACGCTCCACACTTAAGTAAGGATCAAACGGAAGAAGCCCAGCTCAGAGGAGCCAAGGCTTCTCCATCCCACGTACTAGAAAGCCAGGAGGAGCAAGCAGAACAAGTTTTTAAAACAACAGCAGGCAAGTAGTACAGGACACAATCCTAAACAACGAGGAAGAGCATAGTTTAACATCCATCATCAAAAGAAAGAAGGGAAGAACACCGCAAATGCCGGAGCGGCACAAGCTAGCCTTCAAAAGAGCGAGAATGCTCATCGGAGGTACAGAGAGGTAATAAAAACACCAGAGCACAGAGAGACTGAATAGCAGAGGAGCAAGAAAGCCCAATTATGCTGAAGAAACCAATCATTTCTGGAGGAAATGGGCGTATGCAGCCTGACCCTTTCTGATGCTGGTCCAAAGTGCCTAAACCAAAGCCCTGACCACAAGCAGGGCTGCAAGGGTGGTACCAAAGGCACTGCGGAAAAATAATGACCCTCCATCAGCACACCTAGAACAACCTTCCTCTGAGACACCTCAGAGCACCAGAGTCAGGGTCCCTGTGGAGGCAGGATAAAGGGAGGCCAGGAAATGCTCTCATTCCCTGTGTTAGAACAGATTTTGCCCTCTGTATTTAGGGAGAGGCACTGGCAGAGGGGGAGGGAGGGATGCAACAAGGTATGAAAGGCAAAAAGCAAATGAGCAGAAACAGAAGACACAGTGTGTGGCTTCCAGTTGCTGCAGGAGGAAAAAAGGAAATAACATCATCTCCTCCACACACTGGTGATGCAAAGGGAGGAAAAAGGCTAGGAATTACATCAGTTAAGAATACCTGAAAGGAACTCTGGCCAGAAAGGGTCAGGATACACAAGGGCTCAGTGCTTTCAGCGTCACGCATGAAGAAACAGGAGAAAACCAGCAAAAGACACCATTGCTATGGTGATATAAAGCATTGGAACACACTCAGTAAGGAAGAGATAAAAAGAATTACAAGCCACATTTTCAACTGCACAGAACATCATCCTTGAGATAGGATCAGGCCCGAGGATCCACCCAGCTCAATTGTTAGTCGGCTATGCTGTCATCTGCCTCCTCGTCTTCCACGCTGTCTGCAGGTCAAAGAGGACACAGCAACAGATATAAAATGTAAAGGGGTTATTTTATTATTGATTTAGAGGTTAGACAAGGCACCATTTGGTCTAAAAAGAAATGCAAAAAAAAAAATTAAGTGTTATTTTTGCAGTCAATTAAGAAAGTCTTTTTTGCATTTCTTCAGCATTGTGTGAATTCCAGCTTGGTCAAGATCACAGAAAAGCCACCCCATTGCCAAGTAAGGCAGGCTTGGACTAGAGCCGCAGCCCCTTTGTTCAGCAGCAGAGAAACCTTGAGAAGTCTCTATGCCGGGGTTTAGGAATGCAGCAGAACAAGAAAAACAAAGCTTCCAGGAAAAGACCATGGTATCTTTTTTTCCTTTCCATTTCAGAAATGATGAGTCATTTGTTCATTTTGGTCCTTGCTGACAGGAAGCAACTTTAGAAAAATCACAGCAAACCTTGCAGTGGCCTCAGAGCACTAACAGCCCATGAGACAAGCCCTGAAAGTCCTGGAGAAGCCTGCAATGGCATCTAGCCCTACCCTCCTAACAGGTCAAGGACCTGCATCTGATCACTGGCAGAGATGTTTCACTCTGTACAATTGTTTTGCCTCCCCAAACAGTGATTTCTAAGGAGAAGGCCATCTCCTCTTCACAATGATTCTGCTGAATAAGAAATCCAAACAAAACCCAACCAAATCAGCCCCCAAGCCCCTTGTCTACCACCTCCTTTTTCCCCCTCCCATCAGTCATAACCCCCTCCCAGCTGCCCTCCCTGCCTCCCCTGCACCCAGGGGAGGGCTGTAATGGGTGATGTAGCAGAGTGTGCAGCATTTGGTGGTGTCTCATCTGGTTCACGGAGTCACTCAGCTGGAATAAATGGGAACAAAAAAAAAATAGGTTTAGGGAAAAAAACCCAGAATTAATCATGGTTTATGGCAGAAAAAGGCTGGCAAGCTGGATGCAAAGTGAGCACAAAGGGGAAAAGGAACGGAGAGTGGAAGAACACATTGTTCTTTCTGTGGAGTAAACTCTTGACCAAATCCAGGAGCACCAGCTGGCCGGGAACCCTTCCTGCCATTATGACAGTGTGTAGGGGGCTAGAGCTCTCTCTCTAACTCTCTCAAGATGCCAAGATAAAAGCTGCTTCCACTCAGAATTTCTTTACAGTCACTGAGACGCCGGGGCAGCTCTAACACACACTTTCCTCTCCACTACCCTGGAGCACAGCATTCCTACGCTAAATGCTATCCTGACTTCCCAGCATGCTGATGCCACGCGCCAGGGCTGCCCTTTCACAGGAAAGCCAGAAACGATTGACAAGGCAACAGCCATCTGGGGGATCTCAGGGGACTGTAGGCTGCTGACGAAACCAGCACCGTTTACTTTCAAAACCTCTGTCCCTGCAGTCACATGCTTTCAAGAGCAACAAGTCAACTGCTTTCAGTTCCTGGTGTTGTTTCCAGTTTGCTGGAAGGGAAGAGGTTGTTTCCCTGGAAAGGATGTATGAGGACAGAGAGCAATTTTCCAACAAAAGAAAAATTATTAAGAAAAAGACCAAGGGATTCCTAAGGATTAGGCATCCGCTCTGGACACACAGCCCACAGCAGCTCAGTGCACAGGAGAGAGGGGCCATCTCCTTGAAAGAGGAGGGTATTCAGTAACACTGAATCAGTAAACATACATGGAAGGCCAAAGTTTAATCTGGGCCAATCTGCATTTACAGCGGGGTCCTCTAGGAAGGGCTAAAATCCCGCATGGGCAAAGGTCATTACCAGCCTTGCAGGGTCACCATATAGCAGCGTAATGGCCCCAAGAAGCTGGGTCACTAACCACACCACACATGGTGTTCTCAAATGGACGGCCTGATGGAGCTGTTTGATTTGCTCAAGAAACAAGTACATTTCCATGATCTCATAATGAAGGTCATTGGCTCAAGGGCACATGAAGCCAGTGTTTAATAACGCTGTCTCTCAGGCCTTGAAAAATCACTTGTTTTGCAGTAAGGCTTTATTTAGACTTTGGGATGAGGAGCTCAACTCCTTGGCCAAAGCAAAGGCAAGAGTGAAGAGATGAAACATAAGTCCTTTTCTTGTCCTCAGGAGATCCCAACTTGCTATGCACAGCGCCTGTCAGACTCTGACCAGAGACTTCATGTTGTTAAAAAAACCAACAAACCCACAAAAAGTATCTCACTAATATATTTGCTATATTGGGGCCCACAAATGAGGAGAGGCTGAAAACCCCCAGCTCTCACCCATCCTCTTTCTGCCCCACAAGCATCATCAGAATGGGAGGAAGACAGGCCATGCTCTCAGGTAACCTGCCATCCCACAGAGAATAAAACACATACAATGAGAACAAGTTCTCACTCAGCCCCGAGCAGCAGCAGGCTGCACTCATGCGCACAGCCAAGCTGTCCCTCCCATGGCTGCTCCCCCAGCTGACACACAGCCCTTCACATGCTTCCCACAAGAAACCCCGCATTTCATTTCCTGCAGCCGACAGGCAGCATCACCTATCTGGCACCCTGTGAAGGTCCTTCCCCCCTGATCTCTAACCTTCTGCTAGTCCCCTGTGGAGCAGCCAGGAGGAGCTGAAAGTACAGCTCCTTCCAAAGAGCTACAGCTCTAGAATGAAACAAAAGCCTTTTAACTCAAAGGGATGCAAACCCCATCTCTGGCAGCAGGCAGCTGGTGCTTGGGCTCGCTGCGACCTCTAGGGACCAAATCTCCAGCATCCGCAAACAGACTGACGTTCACATATACTGAGATACAGACCGTTAACAGCTTGTTTAATAAAGAATTAGCACAGCCCTGCCTTGGGCTGAACCGCCTTGTCCCCTCCTCTTCTACTCTGCTTAGCTCTTCACCCTCCCTCGCCCCAGAGAGACAGAGACAGAGGTGGAGAGACAGAGAGAGAGAAAAGGGAGAGCTCCGTCCTGGGACAGAACTCTAAATGAACATAACCAGGTCTTTACATGTTGCTCTTGAGAATGCTGCCAGGATGCTAGCAAACACCACATCGGGAGACTGGGAGGCATCCACCGCCGTATGGATCCCTCGCTTGCTGTAGTAGGAGACCAGGGGAGAGGTCTGCGTGTGATAGGCCTTCAGGCGGGTTTTCAAGGCTGTTTCATTATCATCCGAACGGCGGATCAGGGGCTCTCCAGTGACCTGGGAGAAGCAAGGGGACAGTCTCCAGCTAGCTGCAGCCTGGCACGCTCCCCCCTTCTCTCCACAGTTATGACAACCCCTGCTCCCCTCCTCTAAGACAAGCTACGATGCAGAGCTGCAGAGGCGATCCCCAGGTCCGCAGGGGAGAGCGCGGCGAACCCAGGGCAGCCGAAACAAGTCCCAGAGCAGTCACTGAAGAGAGAAGGATTCAGCATCGTAGTCTTTCCCCCACACACCACTCTGCTTGCTAAAAGGAGCCCAAGGAGTCTCACGAGCAGACACCAGCTACAGTTGCTTCCCAGGAGGGAAAACAGTCACAACCCACTGCAACTTCAGCTATGGACAGAGTCCAACAAGTTCTGAGGCTGGCAGAGCCCGAGCCGGCTCTACAGAATGGCCGTGCCCTTCACTTAGCCCTCCAGGCCTCGCTCCCCGCAGTGCCGTTGGCTCAGGCTGCCCAGGCAGTTCCCCACACTCCCCAGAAAGCCAGGAGAGAAGGTATGAGAGAAAGAAAGAAATGAGTTTTTCCAGGGATGCTGCAAAGCATCAGCTAAACCCAAAGCAACGTAAGCTGCAGCCTTGGGAGCTCACATACATCATCCTTCATGTGCTCTTTTGGGGGTCTGAACTCCTCGTGATAAGAGCGGCCGCTCGCTGGGTGAATCAGCCTAAGACAGAAAGCAAGTGTCAGCAAAGTAGCCAGGTGCCAGGACAAGGTCTCCTAAACTTGTCACTCATCAGCACAGAAACATCCGCAATAGCAACCCGATTAGCCTCTCTCTATTAAGAAAAATCTCTTCTAGCTATTTCTGTACCAAGGGCCTCTTTAGGCACTTGAAAAAATAGCAGCTGCGCTAGGAGATGGAGAAGGGATTTTTACTTTATGCTTTACTGGGGAAGGGGGCTAGCTCCTGGAGGTGTGAGGGTGATACAATCCAAGAGCAAACAGTGGGAGACATCTGCGTGCCTGCACGGCCACAACTGACCCTGGACAGGACGTTCAGCAATGCCCAAACATGTACGCAACATCTTGTGTTAAGGAGCAGTAATAGCTCCAGAGAAGCAAGAGCACAAAGACATTAGTTGTCGGACACTGGGCTTAAAGGCTGAGCTGGGTCACCAAGGACACTGATTCATATCAGCAACCCCTATTTATAGGGCAATGAAGGGGCTCTGTTCAAGGCTGGCCCAGGCACAGGAGAGCGGGCGAGGGATCAGGGCAGGAAAGCTCAAACAGAGCAGAAATCTAATACAGACCAGCACCGCAGCTAGCCCTAAACACTGCAAGAATGACACAAGGATCCAAAATTAGGATGCTCTCCCCTAATCTAGGAAACCCCATCCCATGCGCCGAGCATTTGGGAGAAAAGGATTACCGTCCAGTGATTCTCCGGATGAGCAAGGAGTCGGGGATGCTGAACTCAATGACAGAGTCTAGCTTCTCTCTCCTCTTCTCCAGGAGCTCATCCAGCTGCAACAGAAAACACCCAGCTCAGAGGGGCAGAGGTACAGCCAAGGGACCCCTGTCTCCATGGAAGGAGGAGATGCCAGAGCAGACCCCAAACAGGAGCTCACGTACCATTTCGGCCTGCTTCACCGTGCGCGGGAAGCCGTCCAAGAGGAAGCCATTCTTGCAGGGAGGGGAGTCAAGGTTGTTCTCAATCAGCTCCACCACCATTTCATCGCTCACCTGCAGAGAGGAGAGATGGGTGCATGGTCAGGAGGGGACACCCTGATTTTTACACAGCTGCCTGCAGAGCTGCTGAACTCATGCCAGTGCCCAGGCTGCATCAGACCCTTTTTACAGCCGTTCCTGGTCCCACAGGCAGCAGCCACAGCACAGGGCACTGCTCTTAACAGGGTGAAAGCTGCATGTTCAGACCTGCCCACATCAGGGAAGCACTCCCTGCCATGGGTGTCAACACTAAGACGTGGCTAACGAGACATTTCATGCCAGGGACACTCCAGCCCGTGCAGGGACTTGGGCCAGCGCTGTAACCTCACTGTTACAAAGGTTGCTGTATTTCAAGGGAGACCATCAGCTTGAAGACAAACTCCCTAGATTATTTTTTTTAAACCAATTCACAATACGGAATATCAACGTAACCTTTATTTCCTGTTACTTTGTACCTTCAGCCACACGTCCCCCCTTAGTAGGCAGGCCTGGCCAGGAAGGGCAAAGCAGGTGAGTTGCTCATTGACTCTCATAAACCTTGTGGGAAGGTAAATGCCCAGTAGTTGCTGACAGGCTCTGACCTTGCTGGATAGTTTTTCTCATATCATGATCTCAGCATACTGCTGGGATTAGTGCCTTTTCTACACTGCAGCATTTGCAAAGTACTAACAGATGCTGCAGCCCCAACAATGGCTGTTTATTCAACAGTAGCTCTCCTCAGCAGCGCAGTTTTCTCCAGTGCACACAGCTGGGACCCAGCAGGACTGGGGACCTGACTGTGACAGCACACAAACAAGATCCCTGGAGCGGGAAGCATACAGGCAGGGGGCAGTTTGGGCAAAGCAACAAGTCACTTCTGTGCTTGCCTGATTACCCCTTTCAGAGAAAGAGGTCCTGCTTCGTCATTGAGCATAAAACCCCCTCCTGAACGCTGCTGTGCTCCCAGCTGAGTTATCGCAGAGCCAGAGTACGCTGCTAGGATATACCTGCAGAGCAGCTGGGTGCTGCCTGCCACACACACACGTGGCAGATACCACCAGCCTTGCGAGATAACGTCCCTATCTTTCATAACCAGCTGGGATATTGCAGGCTTGGTGTTGCAATGCAAGCTTTGAGCGAGAGCTGGAGATAAGCCACATCGCTCTTCCCACCTGGGGCCTGCAGATTCTCTGTGGGGTGTTAGGAGCCCACAACAGCCAGCGGCAATACCCAAGATCTGCCCCACACCGTTTACCTTTGGGGCGAGTTGCTGCCATTTGCTGTTCCTCAAGTTTCCCCCAGATATTTCAGTCATTTTGGCAAGATAATTAGACCCTCAGAAAATAAATGTGTCAGAGATCGTAACTCTTGCCTCTTGGGGATCCAAAGCGTCTCTCACACAGCATTACGCAGCACTCACTGTAACTACCACAGCAACACCCCTAAGTCTATTTTCACCTTACAGTTACAGGCAAATGGCATTTATGCAAGAGCTGGGATACAGATGAACCCTCCGAACAAAGTCTTCCACCCCACAGGAGTCCAGGCATCATGTGAAGAGAGACATGAGCCGCAAAGCATGGCTGTAACATCCTGCAGCTCCAAGGATAAACGTTCACCTCAAACCGTTCAGGAGCCACAAAACATCCAGACTGTACCCCCTGAACATAAAAGCACTGTGGCAGAAAGAACCAATGCAGGGACGCAGGCTGCTGGTAAGCAAGAAACAATTTAGAAGAGAAAGGATGGTTTTACAGGATGTTTTTCCTGCAGGATAATGAGAAAGAAAACCCCCACCCCACCCCTGCCTTCACCCTGCAATCTACCTTCCTCCACTAATTGGGTTTTGTCACTAAGGCTTCTAATTACAAGGTGGATTTTGACTGCTCTCATTCCAGGTGCTGCCAGACCATCTCCCCTCTAAGCACGTCTCCCCACTACCCACCAGCTTCCCCGAATCCATCGTCTCTTTGAGCCGCTTGCCCAGCTCGGACCCTGAGGCCACCATGGCCCGCAGCATGTCCCCGGTTGCCAGGTGGCAGACGCAGTAGGTCTCGGCCAACTTTGGAGCCTGCGGGAGAGGACAGACGTGAGGTGAGTTTACCGTGAGGGTTTCGGAGCCAGGACCTCGGGGGCTGAGGCCCAACCGGGGTGTGGACAGCCCCCCCCCACCCCCGTGGGGCCTTGTCCCCACTCGCAACAACGGGACGGGTCTGCGACCGGCCAGCACGTGGCAGGGCCCGGCACGCAGCCCTGAAGGCCGGGTGCTCCGGGAACGGGGCCAGGGCACCGGAATCCCCGCGGCCGACTCTAGGGAGGAGAACCGGGACAAAGTGCCCCGGCACCCGGGTCCCTACGGGCGGTGGGTCCGTATGCCGGAGCCCCCGGGGAAGAGGAGGCCCGGGCCCCCTCCGGAACGGGGGCAGGCCGCACGCCCCAGTCCCTGGCCGGGGGAAGGGAGGCCCGGACACCCGCGTCCCTCCAGGCTGGGGCTCAGACGCCAGGCCCGGGGGGGAGGGTGAGGAAAGCCGGACGGCCCGGTCCCACCGGCCGCTCAACCGGGAGACGACCCGGGAACGCCTGCGCCCCTTCTGGGAAGACACCCACGTTGCACCCCCGGTGTCCCCTCACCTGCGTGCCCTTGCCGGCACCGGGCGGCCCCAGCAGGACGGCGCGGATGCCCTGCCGGACCCCCGGGCCCGGGGCCTGCCCGCCGCCGCCGCCCCCCGCCTGCGCGCTCGGAGCCATGGCCGCCGCCGACTGCGCGCCCGCCCCGCCCGGCGGCCAATGGGCGGTGACGCCGGGGCCGCGTGCCTCGTGGGCGGGGCCGCGCTGCTGGGGGGCGGGGTTTCGCGGGGAGAAGGCGGGGTTTCGCGGGGAGCGGGCGGGGTAACCCAGGTAGAGGGCGGGGGTTCTCAGGGAGTGGGTGGGGTTTCACCGGGGCGGGCGGGGTTACTCCGGTGGTGGGCGGGGTTATTCCGGTGGTGGGCGGGGTTTCGCGGGGAGCGGGCGGGGTTTCGCAGGTGGTGGGCGGGGTTTCGCGGGGAGCGGGCGGGGTTTCGCAGGTGGTGGGCGGGGTTAGGCGGCACTGCGTGGGTTGAAGCGCGCCCTGCGTGGGCCGCCGGCCTCTGCGCGGGATGGGTTCACCAGGCTGCACTGCGTGGGCTGTGCATCACGGCACTGCTCGGCACACCCAGAAGCGAGTGGCACTGTGGTGCTCTGCACCACGCTGCCGAGGTCTGGCATGTCTCTGCCCTCCTGCTGCCGTGGTGCTCTCTGCGTGGCTCCCCCCATCCTGCACGGCACAGTCCAGGGCTGGGTCCTGGGCCAGAGCACCGGGAAAACAGGCCAGGATCTCACAGGAGACAGGAGCTCCCTTCGCCCTGGTTGCCAGGAGTATCCACGGCAAAGCCAAGACCACAGTGTTGAATACAAGAACCCAGGATAAGTCGGTCCCTCTCTCTTCCTCTCCCCTCCATGCACAGAACGTTGTCTCCTCAGCAACAACAGAGAGGGAATTGCAAATTAACAAGATGAAGAAAAAAATCCCCTGCTCAGCCTGTGGTGTTTGTGGGATGGAGCAGTGGAACCATTTCCAAGTGCACAAACGCAGGCAAAGACAGGACCGATCGACCAGACAGGGCATCTGCACGTACGGCAGAGCTGGATCTGCTGCCAGGGAACCCACCAAAACTGGCAGCAGCACAACAAGGGCAGAATCAGTCCCTGACGTCTTCCCAGCTACCTCCTCCAGCCAACGTCCCAGCCAAACAGGCACCGCTCAGCCTTTAATCTGCAGGAAACCTCGTTTCCCTGGCAGCAGTATTTCAGAGGTATTTTTGGCACTCTTCTCCCCAAGGGTCCCTGCGCACACGATGCACGCGCAGCCACGAGCGCCCTTGCACCAGGGCCGGGCTGCAGGCAGGCTCGCAGTGCTCTGCACCATCAAGCTGGGAATGAGCTGCCGGCACGGCAGGGACTCGGTGAGAACCCAGGGTGTCTGCTGGGAGCAGCCCCAGTCCTGGGACAGGGTGGGCGAGGAGGGGGTGCCTTCTTCGAAAGGGATGAAGGATGCTCGGAGGCAGCTCAGCCAATGGGGTGGCTGGGTTTGGTTGCCATGGCTACGGTTGTGAGGCAAAGCAGGGAGGGGGGGTGCTGGGATACAAGGGGTGCAGAGCCTCCCCCCCCCTCTGCAGGGTTACCTGGTCCAGGGGCTCGGGGCAGGCAGGGAACCGGGGCAGGACGAACAGCCGCTGCTGGGGCCAGTTCATTCTCTTGGGAGACCCATGGGCATAATCTGTTTAAATGCTTTCTAAGGTAATGGGGGGGGGGGGATGGTGTGGGGCTGCTGGGGAAGCTGGTTTGCCTGGCACAGTGAGGAGGGGGCTGGTGAGGGATGCCTGCGGATGCTGAGTTTTGGAAATGGTGGGTGGAGGGCATCCTGCCATCGGTGCCTCTCTCCCTCGCTAACCCCTTGCACTGCTTCTCCCCAGAGACCTCAGACCCCCAAAACCAGCTACGCCTCGGGGTGCTGCGAGAGCTCGGTGTTCCTCGGGGGGCCCCCCTGGCAGCACTCCTAGTCACCCGGGAGGAAGGCGTTGGACCTTGGTAAGGAGGGGATGTCCAAGGCGGGGGCATGTTTGCCCAGGGCTGACGGGAATGACCCACTTAATTGCTCATCGTTTCTGTGCCCAACCAGCGTGGGCTGGGTGCTGGTTAGTGATGTCTTTGGGGAGTGAAGGGTAAGGCTGGAGGAGTTGCTTTCCTTTCCCAAGTATGAAGCTCTAAGAGCTCCAAACCCCGTTTTTTCTCCCCATTCCCCATCTCTGGAGTTCGCTGGTGGTGCTTGCTCAATGCATTACAACACCCTGCTGCTCCGGGGCCAGCGTGGTCTTTCTCCTAGTGCCCATCCAAAATGTCATAAGTAGATCTCTGCAGAGGAGGAGGTGGAGTGCAGTTCTGGGAAATGAAACCTCTGTCTCCCACTCACTTCAAATCAGAGAGACCATGTTCCTGTAAAAGCCCTGGAGCTAGACCTGGATTATTGGAGTGGAAATGTTTCCTGCAAGCTTGCGCTAGGTCATCAGCTCCCTGGGTTATGGGATGGACTGGGTCCAGGGGAGGAGATTGTTAAAGCTAAGTGTGCGAGCTTAAAGCTAAAGCTCCGCCAAGTGTGTGAGCCAGGAAACACCATGCAGCTTAACTTGTCCCCTTGTTCCACACACTGTGTCATGGGAGAGAGGTGAAACTGGAACGACAGCACGGATCCAGACCATCCTCAGGTCGGCCGGTGTCAGTGAGTGGCCTGTGCTGTGCTCTTTAAAGATGCTTCCCTTTTCATGGGGCTTGTGTACCTGCGAAGGCAGGTCCATGAGACTTCAGCTATTTGAAAACCACAAGAGAACTTCACCCCATGCAATGTGCAGCAGATCTAGCTACATGCCGGAGCGTGAAGGGACGCATTCTGGCATATATAGGCCACCTTCTTTGCAGTGAAGTTGGCTTTATTGTTAACTGTGTTGGTGCCTGAACTGCTGCTGAAGAAGACAGGGCTGCTGTGTGCCAAAGGAAAGCTCTGAGCTGCAGAGAAATGTGTCTCCTCCCCTTGGAGAAGATGCTTTAACCCACAGTAGGGGTCTCAGCAGAGGCGCTGGTTTGGAGAGCAGCAGGGAGCTCTACCCAGGGCAGCGCTGCCATGTACGGCCCATGGGAGGGATGGGGTGCAGGCTGGGTGATGCATGCTGGCGGAGCTTCTGGAGCCCTGCTTCTAATATTCCCTTTCTTTTTCCAGTCTGTTGCGTACTTAGAAGCTACAGCCTACTCGAGGAGGCTTTAAACTAGCATTATCACACCTTGACCATGAATGGGTACTTGAAGGAATCCAATTTCATGATGGTGGAGGAGGGCTTCACCACCAGAGACCTCCTGGAGAACCTCCTCGTGGAGCTGGGCCAGGTGGTAAGGGCTGGCAGCTCTGCTGCTCCCCGGCAGCCAGCACCCCCTTGGCAGAGGCGGTCGTGGGGAGGCAACTACTGCTCACTCCGACTTTCTCCTAGACCGACCAGCAAGCCTTCTTCGTGGCAGACCTTGGGGACATTGTGAAGAAACACCTGCGTTTCCTGAAGGCTTTGCCCCGTGTGAAACCCTACTTCCCGGTTAAGTGCAATGGCAGTGAAGGAGTGATTCGGCTGCTGGCTGAGCTGGGGGCAGGCTTTGCCTGTACCAACAAGGTAGGGTCGTGGAAGGACAGCTCGGGGTAAGCATCCTTTGGGTATTTGTGGGAGAGTGGCAGAACTCACCCACCTTTCCTAAGTTTCCACTCATTAGATGGCATTTAGAGGGGCAGGAGTCTCCCCCTGCTGTCAAAACCCTCCTGACACAGCCCAGAAATCCCTGTCCTCTGTCTGGTGACTCAGGCTTGTTCCCCTTGACCGACATTCCTGTCTCTGGAACTGGTGTCCTGGCTGGCAGGCTTGGCTGGTGGCAAGGCACATTCCTGGGGTGCCACTGACACAGCCGTCCAATTCTTGGTGGCTTTAAAGCTGAGCCTAAAGCTCCCGCTCCCTCCTGCTTGTCATTTGCAATAGCCAGATTTCTAGGGAGGAACCGAAGTTAAGCCACTTACTTGTACGTAATTAAATAGGACGCGTTACCGGGAGGAGAAAGTGCAAAGAGTCATGACAGCTCAGACCAGCACTGCAGCTGTCACCCTCATTGCAGCTCACCGGGGACACATGCACCAAACCCATGCCTGCTAAACCCACTTGTTTTCTCTCCTCCTGGTCTCATGCCGCTTGTAAACATCTTGCCGCAAACTGCCCCTGCCAGGACAAAGTCCACTGTCATTCCTTTGAGCTCTTGCGGATTTTCCGTGGAAAAGCCCAGGCTGCAATGCTGGCGGTTTGCCCTCCGCAATGCTGCAAGCTGGCCGAGCCCCAGGGCTGATCGTGGCCAGGCATGGGCAGCGCTGGTCCCGAGGACCTGCCTACATGCATGCTGTGTCCCTGCAGGCAGAGATTGCATGTGTGCAAAGCATCGGGGTCCCGGCTGACAAGATCTTCTACAGCAGCCCCTGCAAGCAGGTTGCCCATATCAAATATGCAGCCAGCCATGGTGTGCAGCTGATGACCTTCGACAACGAGGTGGAGCTGAGCAAGGTGGCCAGGAGCCACCCTCATGCCAGGTAGGTGTCTGGCAGCATCGTTGGAGTGGGGGGCTGGAGTAGGAGCTGGGGAGATGGCTGTGAGGTGACAGAGGGCCTGAAGACTCCTCAACACAGTGTGGCTTTGCTCTGCAGGTTGTTGTTGGGTATTACTGCTGACTCCAGCCCCTCTACCCATTCGAACATGATGTTCGGGACCACGCTCGAGTCCTGCCGGCACCTGCTAGAGACAGCGAAGGAGCAGGCTGTGGAGGTTGTTGGCATCAGGTACAGCACATGGTCCTTCTTTCATAGGGGTGCTCAGCCCATGTTGGAGGGGACTGTGGGAAGCTCTGCCTTGCCAGAACAACACGGGGGTCCACAGAGTCGCCGGCTGCTCTGGTTGGGAGTGAGGTGGAGGCTGGACCTGGGGAGGTTGACCCTTGTTGGGACTAATTTGGGGCAGATTTGGACCTTAGAGAGGATCTGGGGGCCTCTGCGGGACTGGCCAGGCAGTCTGGCTTGGGATGGTGTGTGGGAAACACAGAGCTGCCCCCAGTGAATGATAATCCCAGTGCCATGTCCCCTCGCTGCTCTCTGGGGACGGGCGAGCCCTGCTGAAACAGGGACTGTGCCCTCAGCTTTCACCTTGGGAGCCACGGTCTGGAGCCCCAGGCCTTCGCTCAGTCTGTGGCTGCGGCACAGCTGGCCTTTGAGATTGGCACAGAGCTGGGCTACCAGATGCACCTCCTGGACATCGGAGGAGGATTCCCTGGCACCGAGGACACCAGAACCCGGTTCGAAGAGGTACGCAGCTCCCGATGCCTGCACTCAGCAGGCAGAGAGCGAGGCTGGAGGGTCTCCCCGGGTCTGGCTCCCTGCAGAGGGGCTGAGCTAACTGAGGGGGAACATCTTCTTCCCATCCAGATCGCTGCCGTGATAAACTCTGCCTTGGACTTGTATTTCCCAGACGGCTGCGGGGTGGAGATCATTGCGACACCCGGCCGATACTACATCACCTCTGCCTTCACCTTCGCTGCCAGCATCACTGCCAGGGAAGAGGTTCCTGTGGAACAGCCTGGCTCCGATGGTATGTGGGATGGTGGAATGGGGCCGCCTGTGTGCCCGAGCCCCACCTTCAGCCCTCTCCTTGCTCCCCTCCAGAGGAAGAGTCTGGCAGCAAGAAGAGCCTCGTGTATCACCTCAGCGATGGCATCTACAGCGCCTTCAGCTGCCTCCTGTTTGACACCCCCTGCCCAAGACCTGAGCTGCACAAGGTGAGGGTCTGGCCCAGCTTGAGGAGAGCCCGGCGGGTCCTTCATGCTGTGTCGCATTGCCTCAGCCGACCCCGCTCTTCCTTGCGTCGTGGCTGGCCCCAGGCTCCATGCCAGAGGAGAGCAGAGGCCATGGGGAAGAGGTTGTGGTGATGTACCAGGAGACCTTTAGACAGTCCCTGAGCTCCCAGGGTCGGATCTTCAGGGCAGGTGGAGATGAGACAGATCTCTGTGACACTGGGGCATCCTCATCCCCTGCGGCTGCTCCATCTCTCCCTCGCAGAGACCCTGCCCAGACCACCCCTCACACAGCAGCAGCCTCCGGGGTCCCCCAGAAGACGCAGAGGACCACATTGCCGACGGCCTGGAACTGCCCGAGCTGCAGGTCGGGGACTGGCTGATTTTTGAGGACATGGGTGCCTACACCATCGCAACCTCATCGCTGCTTGGGGAGTGTCCCCAGCCACAGATCACCTATGCCATGTCCCGCGTGGCCTGGTAAGAGACGGTCCTGTGTGAGCAGGGCTGAATCCTCTGGGAGATGCTGTCTTTCCCTCCACCTGGGCTCTTTGCCCAAGGGAGACAATCAAATCTGAGTCCCAGAACCTGAAGATTTAGGGTAAAAACCTGGTCTCAGAGGCAAAACTCGTATTTTTTTAAACATTGACAGACTCGAGCCAGTTTTTCACTGGGGAAGCCACAGGCAGCTCATTTCTCTCTGTGCAGATGGGGCCGTTGCTCTGGGGGATGTGAGACCCCCTAAGCTCCCTCTTCCTACAGCATTTCACGAGGGGATGCTCCCCCTTGCTCCCCCTCGGGTGTCTCTCCCTTGCAGGAAAGCCGTCCAGTTCTTCCAGGGAAAGCCACCGCAAACAGAAGACGACCGCGAAAGCGTCTGCGCCCCGCTGTCCTGCGGCTGGGAGATGGCGGAGACGCTCTGCGTCACCCCGGTTTTCACTCCAGCCAGCATCATCTGAGCAGCACCGGTACCGGGGAAGGGGATGAAGGTCTCATGGCAGCTGGGTTGCGGCGGCACCTCCCGCCCTGCCTGCCGCTGGCATCACCCCGCTCGGCTCTCACGGGGTATCCGCGGTGAGGACTTTGAAGTATACACCATAAATCCCGTTCCTCCCGCTCGTGCGGTGTTGTGTGCCTGCTAAAGGGGTGGGTGGATGGCGCTGAGCAGGTTTGGGTTCGTTTTTTAAGAGTTATGGTAATAAAACGGTTATCCGGTGCGGCTCGGGGTTTCATGTGAGGAAGCCCACGGCTCTTCCTCCCCACCCTGCACCGGAGGCAGCGGAGAAACAGTCTGCAATAAGCAGTTAGCTGTGTAACGAGGCTTTGCTCGTTAGGGAAGGTAGGGCCGTTCCTCCAAACCTTGGACACTGTCCAGGCATCTGGGAGGGACCCCTGGATTTTTGAGGGTGGGGGGAGGTATGAAAATAGGGGGGTGGGTTCCAGGATGTGGGTGTTACTGGGGGGAAGACCCAGACCTGGTGGCATCTCCCCAGTCCCCGAGCTCTCGTTAACCCTAACGAAGCCCCCTGCCCCTGGGATGTATGTGCGGGGGTCCCGCACAGGTACAGTACTGCGGCGGAGGGAGATGGGAACTGGGAGCCCATAAAAGCCAAAGAACGGGGACACTGCAAGACCCTGAAAGCCAGGGACTGGGGAAACTGGGGGAACTGGGGGGTACTGGGAGGACCCTGAAGCATGGGGGTGGGGTGCGCTGGGAGCAATGGGCCACCGGGGGGAAACTGGGGGACAGCGGGGCACTGGGGTGGGAGGCGGTGGGAGCACGGGGGGGGGTTGGTCGGGGGAGCACTGGGAGGGGTTGGTCGGGGGAGCACTGGGAGGACACTGGGAGGACACTGGGAGGACACTGGGAGTCCTGGGGGAGCCTCGGCGGCTGCCGCAGCGGCCGGCAGGGGGCGCTGGGGCGCGGCGGGCGGCCTCCTCTTCCGGTCCGCCAGGGGGCGCTGCAGGGGGGGGGAAGGCCGCTCGTGCCGCTCGTCTCGCTGGCTCCGCCGAAGCCGCCAAGCCGTAAAGCGCGACGTGATTGTCGCGGCTGCGCTTACGCTTGACGGCGGGCAGCGTCGTGAAAGGCCCGTGAAGGACGACGGCGGCGGCGGTTGCGGGTCCGTGAGGCGCGGCCGGTCGGCTGGTGTTCGTATCGCGACAGCGTCCTTTGTCGCGATAAGGGCGGAGCCATGCCGTTCTGGGACCTGCAGCGGCAGCTGGGTATCGATGTAGACCAGTGGCTGTTGCGGCAGAGCATGCCGCAGCCCTACGGCAAGGCCGGGGCCTGTCACGCCTTCGAGCGGGAGTGGGTGGAATGCGGACACGGCCTGGGCCAGACCCGCGCCCGCCGCGAGTGTCAGCTCGAGTACGAGGACTTTATGGAGTGCATGCACCGCACCAAGCTGGTGAGCGTCGCCGGGCCGGGGTTGGGGAGCAGGGGGCTCTGGAGGGTCCAGGCCAAGCTGTGGGGGGGAGCACTGGGGCACCAGGGCCGGGCTGGGAACGCTTGAGGTGCTGGGTCAGGCTGGGGAGAGGGTGGTGAGGGTGCACGCCAAGCTCTTGAGGAGGTTTGGGGGCTCTGGCGCAGGCTGGGGAGGGGGATCGGGGTGGGGAGCGCTGCCCAGGGGTGTTCCTGCTCACCGGGCACCCTGCCTTGGTGGTGCCTGGAGCCATCGGGCACTACCTCCCGGCTGGCAGCGGGTAGGCAGCGTGCCTTAGACAGCGTGAGCGGGGGGTCTGGCCCTGCAGCAGCCCCTTTCCCAAGGGGTGGTGTGGGCTGTGGTAGCAGCAGGGCTCTGTCGTCTGCAGTCCCTTCCTCCCTGCCTGCGTGGCTCTCCTCTTCTCCAGCAGCAGTTACAATCAATCCTCAGCTGCAGTAGCGATGGGAGAAGATACTGCTGGGTCAGCTGTGGGTTGAAAACCCCATTATCATTAGTAGTAAAATGTGTTGCAACAGCCTGAAAGCCCAAAAATCTTTGGCAGGAGGCTCAAACCCATGAGAGGAGCCCCAAGGGCAGGGTTAGTGTGGGTTCCACGTGCACGCGGCTTCTGGGAGGCTGCTGGGACCTGTGCTAGGGACCGCGCAAGTGCTTCCCTGACTGCTGCGACCCTGTTGCGTGTCTGCCCCGACCCTCTCGTGTGCGCTTTGCCAGGCTATGCGTCTGAGAACCATCCTCGAGCAGAGGGACAAGATGATCAAGGAAGGGAAGTACACGATGCCCGACTACCACAAGGGCAAAGAGGAGCCGCGGCCTTGATTCGCGGGGGATGGGGCCGTCGGTCACCTGTAGAGCCGTTGACGTGGAACTCCTCTGGGAAGAAAACCTGTGGCACAACCGGGTCACGCTGTAGTGGTGGGGTGGGGTCTGCGTGGGGGCCCTGCCCCTGCTGAAGGGGAATGACACCACATTGGACATCGCTTGGACTAGTAAATGTCTCCTTCGGAACAGCGTTTGGCTCTGTCTTGTCTTTTTTTCCTGAGTAAAGCACAGCTTGAGGGTCTCTCTCTGTAGCAGTGCTGCCAGGGGAGCTTTTGAGACATCCTAAAGCATCTCAGTGGTGCTGGGGACGTGCCTCTGAGGAGGTCAAATGCTCCTGGAGCCAGAGGGAGCTGGTGCCATGGGCTGTCGTGAGTTCTTCCTTTGTGCTCGCAGCCCATCCCTCCTGCTGGCCTGTGGGCAGGCCTCCCAGGCAGCAATTGCTACTGGAAACGAGAGGAATAACCTGAAAGAGTTCAAAAAACCCAAACCCAAACCTGTCCAAGCTTATCCTGCAAAATTTCATCTTAACTTACAGCCAGCATATGGGACTGGTGTGTGCTGGGCTGTTCCCAGTCGCTCTCCAGCTGGTGGTAGCAGTGTATGAGGTGAAAACCTGGTTAAAACAACTTGTTTGCACCTGGATTCAGAGCAGTAGTGGGTGGATTCGGTTTCTCTCCTGCTCTTTCAGAGTGTTGGAGGCAGATCTCCTCTCTGGGGGCTTTGCTTCAAAATCCCATGTGTCAGCGGGATCCATTGAGTGCCGCGGCGGGTGCTGGGCCCTGCTGACGGCAGCTGGCGGGCAGCTCTGGCACGGCCAGGGCAGTTTGTCCCTCCGTGCTGTGTCCTGGCAGTGGGACCTGCCTGCACAGCTGGTGTTCCTCCCTTCCCAAGGCGGGTATTTCCCCCTGTTCCCTCCAAATCCAGCACGGTTTTGTAACGGCATTAAATCAGGTGAGTACCTGGAAGTGGAGAGGGGACAGATATGTGCTTTAATCCACGTTTTTAATACTGGTGATTGTGGGTTTAATGCTTAATCTTTGATGCAGGTGGAGTCTACAAGTTTCCTGATCCTCGCAAATCCCCATACTGGGATGATAAACGCTGACCCGAGTGTGGTGTAACCTCCGGCAGGCAGAGACAGCCGCTGCGTCTCGCCGAGGGGCTACACGGGGCTGTCACTCCTGCTCGCAGATGCAGATCTCTAACTCCTGCCCTGCTGATGCCTTTGTCTGTGGATCATCAGGGCTTTGGACGCCCACCTCTACATTTGTCTCCAGCTGAGAAGAGATGTCCTCTCTCGAGGGCTGAAGGTGGCCATGGCAGACCGCCTCTTCAAACACCTTGTGAATGAGTAACCAGGTGGGGGAGAACAGCTGGTTTGATAAGCGGTCTGTGTTTAGGTAGCACGTGCCTGAAATTTGAGGGTTTGAAGTTAAAGTATCGCCTGACGTGGACTATGACAGGAGCAAAAAACCCAAACTCTCGTGGCTGGGACCCAAAGAGAGGGAGCGCTGCTGCTTTGAGCTTCCAAGGGCCCACGTCCTGTGGTGAGTGCACAAATCCTTCCTGGGGATGAGAGGAGGCTCGCAGAGCCCTGACTCCACGCAGACCCTGGAAGATCTGCGCCCTCAGATACAGGGGGGGTCACAGCTGGGTACTGTGTTTTTGGGGCTCTCTGCCCTCTCCCTGTGCCATCCCGGGGTGCCCGGGGCAGGGACCCGAACCATGAGAGTTTCATTACTTGCACATGGTTGAACCAAAGCGCACTGACAGAAACACTTTCCCGGGTTTCACCCTGGTTCCACGCAGGCTGTGGCAGCGACGGTCCCACAAGTGCCGTCCCTGCTGGGGTTTGGCCTTTTTGGGATTTCTGCTGCTCCTTGTCGAGCTCCTCTCCCACAGCTCCCTCCGAACTGGCCTTCCTGAGCGCTGCTGGGAGGTTTCTCCCTTCCCTCAGGCCCAAATGGATTCCCTGCGCTCAGGCTGAATCATGGCTGCAGTCATCCTGGCATGTGGGACAGAGCCATGGTTCTCCCTGGCAGGGGCAGGTGGTGGGAGATGACAGCATCAGGGAGCCCCAAAATTTGGGTCTGGATCTGATGAGGCCCTGGGCTGCTGGAGATGGGGGGGCTGCTCTCCTTGCGTGCAATAGGCTGATAATCCTCAGGGATTTTGTTTGGCTTTTTAAAATATGAAAACTGTTTGGTGGTGATTAGTTTCAGCAGAGGAAAACTTACGTAACGGTGCCGACGCTCAGGTGGATTACAGCGTTTCAGCTCTAAAAGCAGGCGAGGGGAAGCTCCCCAGGCAGCAGTGGAGGAAAACGCCGGAATGATGCGAGAGCAGTGTGGAAAAAATGGGCAGAAATGTGAACGGTTTCAGGTGAAAACGCCCTGGGAGGCTCCTGGCATGAGGACTGTGGGCTCTGCGGGGTGGGGGGCTGCCAGAGCTGCCAGCCACCAGCCGTCAGAACTAATAAACGATGAACGGAGAGGGAAAACTGCGCCTGGGGATAGAAATCGAATGGTGCCACGTGAGCCATTGGCCGCAGAGTATTTTATCTGCAGCAGAGAGCTGTCCGGGGAGGCTTTGGGGAGAAGGAGAGGGGCTGGGGCTGCGCAGGTGGGGGACGCGGGGACCAACATCGCACCTCCAGAAAGCAGTGAGCGGGGTTGAGCTGTGCCAGCGCAGCAATTGCTCGTTATGGATGACAATTAATTACCCTCCCCTTTCCTGAAGAGGCATTATGCACCATGGAGGTGGCTTTGGAGGGGCAGCAGGTTCCCAGGGCCGGCAGTCGGCCCCACGAACGACTCTTCTGGTGGCAGCTCGACTGCGACAGTCGTGAACTTGGTGGCGTTGCAAACCCCTCATGAGCAGGCTGCGAAGGCTGGTAGCACCAGGAGCTGTGCGGCAGCACGAGCTGGCGCGCTCCTGGGAATTGCTGGTTTGCAAAAAAAAAAAAAAAAAAAAAAAAGGCTGTGAAAGGGAAGAGTTGCTTTTCCAGGGAGAGGGGAAAAAAAAAAAAAGGGCTCAGCAAAAAGCAAAAAGCCCAGCAACTTGCTTGTGTCGAGGGTGACTCATCTCGTCAAGCTGTCCAGATGTCGGAGGAAATATTGAAATGTATCTAAATGCTCCTGCCTCCCGAGAGCCTCTTTAGATCCATCCAAAATCTAATTGTTCTAGCGATAGATGTTAACACAGCCAAGGGCAAGTGGTGAATAGCAGGGACTGGGAGGAGCAGATCTGTTTGTCATAGTTAAAAGCTCTATTAGAAATTTTGGCCAATAAAGCAAATAACCAAAGGCCTGATGAAAACAATTGAATTCATGGAGAGATAAAAAAAACACCTCCCAGCTCTGACGGGAGGAGACAGTGGCCGAGGCTCTGGCTGAGCGGCAGCAATCGAAAATGGGTCTGATCATCCCGACCGAGTTCCTCCAGGCAAAAGGGATTTGGAGCATCCTCAGCTTCTGAATGCAGCTCACCACGCAGCCCTGCACAAGATTCACTTCCAGTGCATAGTAGATCCAAATTTATATTTCACTGTTTGCTTTTTTGTCATTTTTTTGGCACAGGGTGAAGCCACATCCCGGCTGGGTGGGAAGCACTGAGGCTGGGATGGGGTGGGACGTCTCCACCGGGCATGAGCCAGCGAGAGCAGCGCTCGCATCACTCATCGGCTGCTTTCCCAGTGGTTTCCCTCCCCTCAGCTCCCCCATTCCCATTTTCCTATAACCCTCAGCCACCCGGGAGCAGGAGCTGGGGTCTGGGGAGCTGGTGAGCCCCCACCTCCTGCAGCTCCCACAGCCCCGGATGTGCCAGGAGCCTCCAGCAGCATCTGCAGCTCCTCTCCGCCTCGGAGAGGGGGGGAATAAACAACTCTCAGGAGATGAATAATTTATCAAAAGTCAAGGGAAAAGGCAGGTTTCATCTGCGGGCTTGGGCGAAGGTTTTAATGAGGGAGAGGGGACGAATCCCGGGGCAGAGCCACGTGCTGACTGATTTGCACCGGCGCAGCCGCGACTTGGGAGATGTCTCCCTGCAGCCCCGCGGATGCTGAGCGGGACCCCAAGGTCTCGGCACCCTCCTCGTGTGGGTGTCCGCAGGGCGCCGGCAGGGAGGGGGGTCCCCATGGTCCTGCTGTACAGCGCAGGAATGGGGAGATGAAATGATTTAGAGAGGACCCCTCCGCTTCCCCAATTCCTCCTGAAATAACGATTCCCCGTCCCCACGTAGGCAAAACAACGCACGATCTTAACCCAGATTTGTAGCACAAATAATCCAACGCCGCCGGGCGCTGTGAGGGATTTCTGGAAAGGCGTTTCGGGTGTGAAATCCGCGCAGGCTGGAACAGGCGCCGTCTCCCGACCGCCCTCGTTCCTCTGGGGTTCAACACGGCTCAAATTGGCTGGGTTTGCTCTTGAGGGCACCACGACGGAGGCGGCCAGAGCCCGGTCGGTGGCACCGAGCACGGGGTGACGAAGGGACACGTCACCTTGCAGCCAGCGCCGGAGCGTGCAGCTCCCCACCGCCGGCTGCGCGGTGAACCGTGTGTTTCGTGCCCCGAGGGTGAGCGGTGCCCGGCTGCAATGGTTGGGAGCAGGGGTGGCCGGGGGCATGGTGCCCATCGCCCCGGTGTGTGCCGGAGGCCGGGGCGGCCACGGCCGGGCTCGCGGGGCCGTCAACCGGGGGACCTCCACGCAGCGCAAACATGTGGCTGAGCCGCCCAACCTGTCCGGGAGCTTTGGGAACGGCACGAGCCGCGTCTGGCTCTTCGGGCACTTTCCTCCTCCCAATGTGTCTGAGGCCACTGGCTCCGGCGGGACGAGCCCTCCCCGCTTCCTGGCTCTTGCAGATTTTGGGGTCCGTTGTGATGCCGGGACCCACAGCCCCCACTCGAGCACAGTGGCTGCATTTATCCATCGGTGTCCGGTACGGATCCAACCACCCGCTCAAGGGGTGCGAGACCCGCACGGGTGGAGGGAAGAGAAAGCGGTGCCGGGGCGGTGAAGCTGGTGCTGGCCCATGAGGACACCATTTTCCAGTATACCCTTTACTCTGCCCGCAGTGCCCCAGCACCAGTCCAACCCGTCTGCAATGTCATCGGGGGTCCCGGGGAGCTCGTGCCCTCGTTACCAGCTGGTGCTCGTGTCTGCGAGGCCTCGGCCGCCGCATCCGTGGGCTCGATACGTCCCACCGGTACCTCCGCACCCAGGCGGGTTTCGGCCGAGCGCTTCCTCCTGCGGTGTTGTCCCCATCCCTGGATCCGACCAGGCAGGGCTGCAGGGCAACACGTGCCCTTTTACAGCCACGTCCCAAATGTCCAAGAGCAGAGCGTCACCACACCCCGTGCCGTGTCCTCCACTGTGTCCCACCCCCTCGCTGGAGGTATTTGGGGAAACAGCCGCCGGGAAGCAGAAGGAAGCGTTGGGATGAGATCTGAAAACCGGTGGGGGCGAGATGCCCGCGGGGCAGCCGGCTGCGCCGAGACCCCGGGGGAACCGGGACGACGGGCTTGGCCCGGCCGCTTACGCCGAAGCCGTGGGATCGTGCCGTCGGTGCGAGGCGGTTGGATCTGCCGTCAGCCGGAGCGGTTTATCCTGCTTCATTCCTGCCAAGCGGCTGGGGCTGTCCTGCAGCTCAGCCACCCCTTCGGGCTGCTGCTGGTGATCCTGCCTGCGCCGCGGCTGTTGCCGGTACTGACTCGGCTGGAGCTGGGATGCCTCGCTGCCCCGCAGGTGAGGCTCTGGGCAGCACACGGTTTTCCCAGCTCAACTCTCCGGCCTTTTCCACGCCTGGCCCTGCTCACGTCCCCCCCGCTGCTCGTGCGTGTCCCCCCGTGCTCCCGCCACGGCTGCTGGCCCCAATCGATGGGTGCTCTAATTACCCTGAGCCTAGAGAGGGGGTGGGGGGGGATCCAGGGGAAGGGGGTGCCCTGGGGGGGGCTTTGGGGTGGGTGGGGGTGCGATGGGGGTGCAGGGTGAGTTAGGGGAAGGCGATAGGCATCGGGGTGCCCTGGGGGGGGCGCAGGCAGGTTGGGGGGTGCAGGGTGGGGTGGGGGGGGTGGGGGTGGGGGTGCCCGGGGCGGAGGGTGCCGGGTTGAGCCGGCGCAGGGGCGGGCACCGGGGCTGTGCGGGGCGGGAGGCAGCCGGGACCCCCCCCCCCCCCAAAGCCGCTCCGCCGTTCCGTGCCGCCCCGGTGGGCAGGGCCGGGCCGGGCCGGGGGAGGTGCCGCGGCGGCGGGAGCGCACGGCGGCGGCGGCGGCGGGGCCGGGAACGGCCGTACCGGGAACGGCCGTATCGGGAGCGCACGGCGGCGGCGGGGCCGGGAACGGGAGCGGGAACGGGAACGTCGCGTCCTGCCCACGCCGAGCACACCCCGGGACCGGAGAACCACCGGAGAGGGGGGGGTGAGCGGGGCCGGGGCTGCGGGTAGGAGGAAGGGGGGGGGGTGCGTACCGGGCAAAGACCGGGAAAGGGCGGCGGATGGAGCGGGGAAGGGCAGGAGATGGGGATGGAGAGGGAAAGGGCGGCGGATGGCGATGGGGATGGAGCGGGAAAAGGACGGGGGGGGGGGGGGGTCGGCAGCCGCCACCGGGGCTGGGCTGGGGCTGCGGGCACCGGAGGATACCGACCGGGGCGGGGAAGGACCCCCAGTCCGGCCCCGTGTGCCCCCGCAAAGCCGTTCCCGCACCCCGCTGCCTCCCGCACCTGCTGCACCCCCCGCCCGCACCGCCGAGCCGGGCTCCGGCCCCCGCAGCCCCCGGTCCTGCTTCTCCCCGGGCACCCAGGACCCCCCCCGGGGCACCCACCCGCAGCCCCCCCCAAGCCCCACACCCGCGGGTCCCCCCCAAAAAAATCAGGCTGAGCCCCTCGGTACAGGCGTCGGGGCTGCGGAGGGCGGGGGGGGGGGGGGGAGATGTGATTTTGGGCCTCGATTCATTTTTTGCAGCTTTTCAATGGGGGGTTGGGGGGGTGTGAATGACTCATGGAATCCTTTCTCCCTTTCTTTCGATGTTTTTTTGGGTCTCTTTGTTCCTGTTTTGCTGATTAAATGATGATAATAAGGAAAGGCTCCGCGCGATGGAGGCGGCTCCTCTGCCGCGGCACATCGGTTGTAGGAGTCTCAGTCATTTCATGTGCATTTTTCCTGGTCGAGCTAGAGGACACAATGAGAATTATTTTAAATATGTCTCATGCAAGGTGCTTATTTGCCCAGCATGTGTGCGCGGCACAGCTCTCTCCCTGTGTGCTACAGAAAGCCCTACCATTTTCCCCTACCACGATTAATAGGATTTTTAAAGCTGTTGCCACTCTAAGAGGGGAAAAACTGGTGGTACAAAGGGCAGCGCCGATCTGATGGCTTCTTCTTGTACCGAGCACAAAGAAATCAAACCCAAAAGGTTGGACGTTGCTTTGTGGGAGTGAGCTGGTGCCAGGGATGCTTGCGTGAGCTTTGCTGGCAGAGGGACGGCTGTGCCATCATCCCTGTCCCCTGGAGTCCCAGCCATCAGACCAACAAGGGGGAAACTGAGGCAGCGTTTAGGCGCTCCAGGAGGGCTGATTCACCTGCCCAAGAGGGTGCTCGGGCACAGGCGTGAGGGCAGAGTCGTCCGTGGCAGGACAGTCCCTTCTCCATCACCCCCAGCACCCGCGACAGGGAGGGATCCGCGGCCGGTGGCCCAGCGTCACGCGCTGTTTGCTCCTTCTGCAGGCTGCTGCCCGCGGGGACGTCCTGCCCGCCCTCCTGCCCGCGCCGTGGGCCATGTCGTCCTCCGACGAGGAGACCCTCAGTGAGCGGTCATGCCGGAGCGAGCGGTCGTGCCGAAGCGAGCGCTCCTACCGCAGCGAGCGCTCGGGCAGCCTCTCCCCCTGTCCCCCCGGGGACACTTTGCCCTGGAATTTACCCCTCCACGAGCAGAGGAAGAGGAAGAGCCAGGACTCGGTGCTGGACCCGGCCGAGAGGGCTGTCGTCAGGGTCGCAGGTAAGGCAGCGCCCTGTTGTGCGGTGGGTCCCCCCCATCTGTGGGGATGGGCAGACGGGGATCCTTGAGCTCCCTCCGCAGTGGCCGAGATGGTTTTGGGGTCATCTCCGTACCCAGGGAGACTGGGGATGGGTGGGATGGGGAGGGGAGGGCTGGATGTGGCCTTTGGTGGCTGAGGACCAGGGTGGTGGTTCGGCTCCGCGATGGCTTTGTTCTGTCAGGGCAGGGCTTGCCCTGCGTTGTTCATACCCTCAGCACGTTGGGGTTAAAGGATGACTGGGCACCTCCAATGCTTGGGTTGGGTGACATTAAAATGCCTAATTAAGGACTAAAGGCCTCCTTGGTGGAACAATGCTCTTGGCCAGACTCTGGAGAGGAATTTGCCCTGAGAGGTTTGTGATTCCCGCCCAGCTGATGGAGCTGGGGTGGCTCCTTCGCCGTGGTTGTGCCCATCGGCAGCCCCATCGCTGTGGTCCTTGGGACGTCCCGGCGTCCCTGCGCTGCTGCGTCGTGGAGGGGACGCTGCCCCGTGCGTCCCCTCGCCTGCAGTGCCACCGCGATACCCGCCGACTGCTGTCACACCCCGGGGGGAAGAGACAGGGATGGGAAGGAGAAACAAAGACAGGGATAGACCCGCCGTGGCTGATGGCTCCTTCTCCAAGCGCTGGTTGATGGGGCTGGTGGGGATCCCACTCCAGGGCCGCCGGGGAGGGAGGATGGAGGAGCTTTGCTTAAGCCCCGAGTGCCAGAGTTGAGATTTGCTTCTTCACCCGGGACAAACGGCTGTCGGGGGCTTTGATCTGTGGCTGCTGGGGTCTGGCCCCTTCTCCCTACATGCTGGGGGCCTTTGATCTGCTCCTGCCAGAGCAAATGGGGATTCAGGGCTGTGTCAAGGGGTCCCTGCTGAGCCCTGGCTGGGCTGTTCCCGGCTGCCGCCCCAAGGGAACCCCAGGGCCTGGCTTTCATCTCACTGGTGGAGGCGAGCTCCCGAGGCGCCCGCTCTGCCCTGCCAGCCCCCAGCTGATGGGCAAACCAGCCCCAGTGCTGGGCTCTGCTCCTGAGGGTCCCTGGGCGCTGTGGGGACGCAGACTGGGAGCACTGGGAGCGGGGAGACCGTGGCAGATCCCACCTGGGCAGCAGTGGCAGCGGGATGCCGGCTGCCTGCCCTGCCCACCCCGTGCCGGCACGGTGGGGCGCGTGTGGCTTTGGCCGTGCCGTGGTGCCGCTCGGGCGAGTTGTGCCATCCTGGCTCGCGGGCGTCTTGGGGCAGGAAGAACCAGTTGATTCAAATGATGGTTTTCAAAAACGCGCTGTCTGGGGCTGGGGGAAGCAAATGCGTAGGGTGCGGCCGGCTCTGCCCCAAACACCAGCCCCGTCGAGGCTGGGAGATTGCCGGGCTACTGGGGTCCCACCATACCCAACACTGCTCATGGACCAGCTCTGCCCCAAAAGCCCCATCCTGCTGGGTGCTGAGCACCCTCCCACGCCCCAGGGCCAGACCCTGCTGAGGCACAGCCATCTCCCCAGCTGCGTTTCTCCCTGCCTGCCCGGGATGCCGAGCGCTTGTCGTCACGCTGGCTAGATCCAGCCCATGATTAAAGGCAGGGGGATGTCACAAAATCCGGTCTCATGCAGATTCCCCATTAAAAATAACTCGCGAGGTGCAGCTAGACAGTGCTGAGCTGGGAAGAAAGAGTTTGGAGACAGTTTTGTGTCACCAGGTTTGAAAATGAGCTGAAATATTGATTCAGATCCTTGCATTATTCAGTGGGACTGTCTGCAGTGTGCCGGCCGTCCTGGTGCCTGTCCCCACCACGGGGCTCGGGGACTGGGGACAGTGGCTGGCGGGATGTACCCGGGGGGGCTGGCACCTCTCTGTGTGCCTGGGGAGGGGGATGCAGCTCAGCTCCCTGGAACCCCTGGGAAGAAGGACCAGGGAGCCAAGCCCAGCAGCAGGAATGGAGCCTGGGCATCGTGTGGGGCTGGGGAGCCCCATCCTGCGCCTGGCCGTGGACCTTGCGGAGGTGCTGCAGGAGTTTTAGCACCTTGGCGGTTTTGGGGGACACACATGGATCTGGGGTGCTCTTTCTCCTCGCTGTCCGTGAGATCCGATGATCTCTGCATCCCTTCTGGCCATTAGAGCTAAGGAAAGGAGAATGTGGCCATGCCCAGGGAGGGGACACACCAGCGAGGACTTTGCTGGATGTGCCGGTGCCCCGGCGCGGGGGGCTGGGACATGCTGGTCCCCCCAGTCCCGGGCTGTCTGTGCCTGCACCTTCGGTACTCCGGTGCTGGGCCGGATCCCCAGGCAGCCTCTGGAATCGTTCCCTGCTTTGCTGGCATCCTCCTGGAAGGCGGTGGCACGAGGGGAGCGGAGTGGGCTCAGAGTCCGGTCCTTGGCCGTGCATCGCTCTGCCTCGCTCCAGCAGCTTGGCAGAGAGTGAGGGTTGTGGCTCGGGACGGGGTGGGGGACGGAGTTGCTTTTGGAAGAAAAGGTTCTTTCATCCTAAACCTGTTTGCACTCGATCCTGCCAGAGGTCAACGGTCTGCTGGCGGGGTGCTGGGGTGATGCTGGCGGGGTGCTGGGGTGATGCTGGGGTGATGCTGGGGTGCGAGGGGCTGGGGGGGGGACAAGGATGTGAGGGGTGAGCGAGCAACAGAGGCAGCGGGCAGGGGTGATGGGAGAGGCGTCGCGGGGGCTTTCCAAGGGCTGCGCTCGGTCTGTTTGAAAAGGCTCCTGGGAGTCCTTTGTCATTCGGGAGCGTCACCCCAGCCGCTGGCAGAGGCAGCCTTGGCTGAGCGGAGAGCGATGTGCTTCATCCTCGGGGACGTGGGAACAAACCTCCTTCTTCTCTGCTGCCTTGGGAGCAGCAAACCCGCCCGCTCGTAGGGACGGGGCAGGTTTCGAGCAGCCCAAAGAGGAATGAATAAGTGCCAGCTGGCCGGCGTGGAATTCCCTTTTTCCCGGGAACGCAGTTTTTTTGGGTCGGATGGATGATGCGAGCGCTGGCACCTCTGCGGGGCGGCTTCGCGGGCAGAAGCGGAGGAGCCGCGGCCGTGCCCGGCGGGATGCTCTGCCGCCCGAGGACGGCTGCCCTGCCTCGGCACCGCTGGGCACAAAGGCAGCCCCGCCACGAGGCCGGCGCGGTAAACCCGGATTTAAGCCTTCCTCCCCGTGGAGGCACTGCCGGGGATGCAGCCGGGCACCGGAGCTCGGTGCGACGTTAATTACTTTTCCTAATTAAAGCAGCGTGGTGAAGGGGAGATGGCTCCCAAACCGGGGCGAGGGGGATGATTTGTGTAACCCCTCCCAGGACGAAGGCTGTGGGATGAGGACGATGAGGATGAGGATGATGGCGGTTGTCACCAGTGGCCCCTCGCCATCCCCCAGAGGGATACGGGGTGCAGCCCCCCCAAACACCCTGGGGTGCTGCTGGGAGGGAGGTTTAGGGGGGGTGTCCCTGGGTGATGGTGGGGAGCCACACCAGTGGGATGGGGCTTTTCTCGTTGCCATGGTTACCCAGCTGGCGGAGCCTGGCCCTCCGGTTGCCATGGGAACGGCGCAGCCAAGGTGAAAAAGCAACATCTTGTGGTGGCCAAAAAAGGCCGGGATTTGCCCCAGAAGGTTGGGGGGGGCCAGGGCTGCCTTGGGGGGAGGAAGCCTGAGTCCAGCCTTGGGTCTTGGTGAGGGGGTGCTCTGTGGGCTAAGCGGGGGGGACTGGGGTGTCCCCTGGCTTGGGGACACCCACCCAGTGTCCCCATAATGGTTGGGTTTTTTTTTTTGGGGGGGGGGGGTGTCGCTCTGCCGTGTCCAGAATCACCAGGAGGACTGGGGTTTGGGGGGGCTGAGGGGGGTTTCTGGTGGATGTGGGGGTGCCAGGCAGGTTTGGCTCTGCACCCCAACAGGGCTGGGGGCAGCTGAGATGTTCCATCGCTTGGGTGCACTGAGGAGCACTGGGATGCACTGGGATGCAGTGCTCTGGGCACAGTGGGAAGCGGTGCTTTGGTTGAGCAGACTGCACTGGGAGGTAATGTCCTTGTCGCACTGGGATGCACTGGGCTGCAGTGCTGCGGGCTCACTGGGCTGTGGTGCTCTGGGCTCACTGGGATGCACTGGGATGCAGTGCTATGGGCTCACTGGGATGCAGTGCTCTGGGTACACTGGGATGCTTTGGTATGCGGCGCTCTGGGCTCACTGGGATGCACTGGGCTGTGGTGCTCTGGCGCACTAGGATGCATTGCGCTGTGGTGCTCCAGGCTCATTGGGATGCACTGGGATGAGGTGTTCTGGGCTCACTGGGATGCGGTGCTCTGGGCTCACTGGGGTGTACTGGGCTGTGGCGCTCTAGGCTCAGTGGGATGCACTGGGATTGGTGCTCTGGGTGCACTAGGATGCACTGGGATGCAGCGCTCTGGGTGTGCTGGGGTGCACTGGGATTGGTGCTCTGGGCTCACTGGGATGCACTGGGATGCAGCACTCTGGGTGCACTGGGATTGGTGCTCTGGGTACACTGGGATGCACTGGGTTGCAGTGCTCCAGGCTCACTGGGCTGCGTCACTCTGAGTTCACTGGGATGCACTGGGATCGGTGCTCTGGGTGCGCTGCAGGTGCACTGGGCTGTGGTGCTCTGGGCTCACTGGGATGCACTGGGATGCAGCACTCTGGGTGCATTGGGATGCAGTCCTCTGGGTATACTGGGATGCACTGGGCTGCAGTGCTGCAGGTGCGCTGGGATCAGTGCTCTGGGCTCATTGGGATGCACTGGGTTGCAGTGCTCCAGGCACACTGGGCTGTGGTGCTCTGGGCTCACTGGGGTGCGCTGGGATGCGTCGCCCTGGGATCACTGGGGTGGACTGGGCTGTGTCGCCCTGGGCTCACTGGGGTGCACTGGGACACAGCACTTCGGGCTCACTGGGGTGCACTGGGCTGCATCTCCCTGGGCTTACTGGGGTGCACTGGGATGCAGTGCTCTGGGCTCACTGGGGTGCACTGGGCTGTGTTGCCCTGGGCTCACTGGGGTGCGCTGGGCTGCGTCGCCCTGGGCTCACTGGGGTGCACTGGGACACAGCGCTTCGGGCTCACTGGGGTGCACTGGGATGGGTTGCTCCGGGCTCACTGGGGTGCACTGGGCTGTGTCACCCTGGGCTCACTGGGGTGCGCTGGGCTGCATCACTCTGGGCTCACTGGGGTGCACTGGGCTGCGTCGCCCTGGGCTCACTGGGGTGCACTGGGCTGCGTCGCCCTGGGCTCACTGGGGTGCACTGGGACACAGCGCTTCGAGCTCACTGGGGTGCACTGGGATGGGTCGCTCCGGGCTCACTGGGGTGCACTGGGCTGCATCTCCCTGGGCTTACTGGGGTGCACTGGGACGCAGTGCTCTGGGCTCACTGGGGTGCACTGGGCTGCGTCTCCCTGGGCTCACTGGGGTGTGCTGGGCTGCGTTGCCCTGGGCTTACTGGGGTGCACTGGGATGCATCACCCTGGGCTCACTGGGGTGCACTGGGCTGTGTCGCACTGGGGTGCACTGGGCTGTGTCGCCCTGGGCTCACTGGGGTGCACTGGGACACAGCGCTTCGGGCTCACTGGGTGCACTGGGCTGCGTCTCCCTGGGCTCACTGGGTGCACTGGGCTACGTCGCCCTGGGCTCACTGGGATGCACTGGGCTGCGTCGCCCTGGGCTCACTGGGTGCACTGGGCTGCGTCACTCTGGGCTCACTGGGTGCACTGGGCTGCGTCGCCCTGGGCTCACTGGGTGCACTGGGCTGCGTCGCCCTGGGCTCACTGGGTGCACTGGGCTGCGTCGCCCTGGGCTCACTGGGTGCACTGGGCTGCGTCGCCCTGGGCTCACTGGGTGCACTGGGCTGCGTCGCCCTGGGCTCACTGGGTGCACTGGGACGCCCTGGGACGCCCCGGTCGCCACTGGGGATCTCCGGGGGGCAGCGCTCTCACCTCCCGGGGGCGGGGCCGCCGCTGGCCCCGCCCCCCCCACCGCGGGGCTTCCCCGCGCCGCCGCCAGGGGTCGCGGCGGGGCCGGGGCGGGTGTCAGGGGGCGGGGCCGGATTCGGTGGCGGGGGGGCGGAGCGGCCCTTTAGGGGCGGGGCCGAGGGGGCGTGCCCACCGGTGGTGGGCGGGGCCGGCGGGCGGGCGGCGGCGCGGGCGGAAGCGGTCTGGGCGCAGACCGGCCTTGGCCGCCGCGCCGGCAGCTGCACCGGGGGCCGCCGGCACAAAGGGCCGCCATGGCCGGGTACGTGCCGGGGCTGCTCCCGGCTAACCGGAGCCAGGAGAAGGAGTTCGTCCAGGCCTACGAGGACGTGTTGGAACGCTATAAAGGTACCGGATAGTCGGCGGGGCCCGGTGTGGGGCCTTGGAAGCTCGGCGGGGCCGCCCCGCGGAGCGGAGCGGAGGGAGTGGGGGGGCGGTTGTTGTGCCGGAGCCGTCCCTGTGCCCGCGGCCGGAGAGCTGGAGGCGGGATGGTTGGGGTGAGCATCCCCGGAGGGAGCTCAGCGTCCCCAGCGTGGGGTGCCCGCGGGCTAAATGTCCCCTGCGTGGGGTGCCCGGGGTCCGAGTGTCCCCGGTGTCCCCTGCGTGGGGTGTCCGAGGGGAGAGTGTCCCCGGTGTCCCCTGCGTGGGAGTGCCCGCGGTCCGAGTGTCCCCATATCTGAACTGCGTGGGGTGCCCGGGGTCCCTGGTGTCCCCCGCGTGGGGTGCCCAGCAGCTCAGCATCCCTGCGCGGGGTTCCTGGGGTCCTTGGTGTCCCCTACGTGGGGTGCCTGGGGTCCTTGGTGTCCCCTGCATGGGGCGCCTGGAAGCTCAGCATCCCTGCGTGGGGTTCCTGGGGTCCCCAGTGTCCCCTGCGTGGGGTTCCTCGGGTCCCTGTGTCCCCTGCATGGGATGCCCGGCATCCCAGCACCCCACCTTGCTGCTCAGAGCACCACAACATCCACCATCCCAGTGCCTGTACGCTGGGGTGCCATAAGGTACGTGGAGACCCACCGTCCCCCATTCCCGCCCCGGTGTTCCCGTAGCCCCCCACGGGGCCGGGCTCCCTCTCCCCGAGCCGCAGCTGGGCAGGGACGAAGAGCCGACGCGCTCCCCAAGGCCGTCGTGTCGGCGGCTGTGCCGGTGTCGGTACCGGCAGTGAGTGTGCAGTTTTGATGTCAGTGGCTCGTCTCCGGGAGTTGCGTGCATTGCCATTCTTATTATTATTATTTTATTTTTTTTCTTCTCGCTGCAGAGATAGACTTGTCTTGGAGCCCAGATTTCAGCCCCACAGGGCTCCTAGCACTCTGTTTTGTAAGTTTAGCAGCCAAGGCTCTTTAAAATGCGGATGGCCGAGTCGAGAGGAGCCAGGCGCTCGCGGCGCCCGTTTCCTTTTCCTTTCTGCCTGCAGAGAAAGGGGAATAATGGATTCCTCGGCTCCCCGATTCAGGGGGTGCCACTCAAACCTCCCAGAGGTGGGAGAAACGTGCAGCTTCGCTCCGCTTTCACAGGGAACGGGGAATAAAAGCCTCTTCGGGCGCCTTGGAAAGGCGCTGGATAACGTGACTCGGGCTTGTCCAAGTACTTGACAAACTTTTATTAATAAAAAGCCCCTTTGATGTAGTTGGGTTCAGCGTGGAGACGCGGAGGAAACGGTGCGGCGGGTGCCAGCGGCTGGCGTGGAAAGAGCTGTCGTTTGCATTGGTTTTGCTTTGTTCCAAAAAAGAAATTGAAATTACAGTGCCTGTCCGTGCTGGTCCAGCTGGAGCACCGCCGGCCAGTGGTGCCGGCCTGGGCTCTCCCTTGCCCGCCCTGTGCTCTGGCTGTTGGTGCCTTCGTTGAGTAGCTGGGTTCCCCCAGAAAGGAGGACTTTTTAGGTAATATCTAATTTCTACACCGGGTTATGGTAGAAAGCTGGTAGCTGCTTGGAAATACCCTGCTGGGTGTTGTTTGATCTTGTTTGTGGTGCCTGTTTGGTGTAGGGGAAATGACTGTTTATACCGAATAAAAGCTTTCCTTTGCTTTTGACCCTTTCCCAGCTCCCCACCCCTCCTGGGACATCCCACCAGTGCCGTGAGGGCTGGGTGGGAGCCTCCAGTTTGGGTCCTTGGGCTCCAAGCTGGTGGACGTGTTGTCTCTTCCCTGCTTTCCTCCATTGCAGCTCCTGTAAACGGTTTGGTTTTTCCTGTCCGGAACAAGTTTTCCACTGGCTTGTCCCCTCCCCCTCTTAATCCTTCAAAAATGGAGAGTTTTCACCAAAATGTGACTGCTGGGGGACCAAGCCGCCTGGGGAGGCACGCAGGGTTGGTGTTTGGCTCGTGCTGGCCACCCGATACCTGCCGCAACCAGGACCCGGCACTGCTGGCACCGGCTCGCACCGTCGGAGGGCAAGGAGGACGCTTGGCGCTGCTGAAGCCAGGAGCCGTGGGGAGATTGCAAATGCCTCCCTGCATTTCTATGAGACAGCTCCACTCTATTTCTAATAGAAAATAGCCTAAAAAAAAAAAAAAAAAAATCAATCTGAGCAGCGGGGCCTCCGCCGTTGAGCAAGCTGGGGCAGGTCTGGAGGCAGGGAGGTCAGCAGCACGGGAAAGGTCCCGGAGCCGGCGCGGTGAGCTGCGAATCCTGCCTTTCTCTGACGAGCAGGGGTTAACCAGCTGGCAGATCCCCGTGATTTCTTTCTTTATAAAAACACCCACCTTAGGCAGAGGAGAGCTGCCTGCGCGGAGGGGCTGGGGTGCCGGGTAGGTGTGCTGCATCACTGCGGTGCCGGTGCTCGCCGGGGTGCTCCTGCTCCCAGGCGTGCTGGGGGAGGAGGTTTGCATCAATCCTGCGAGCTGGCGTGGGTGCTGCGGGGGCACCCGTCCCTGCTGCCGGCGGACCCGATACCGGGTGCTGCGTGATGCTTGCAACCCGGTCCCGACGGCGTTGGTTGAGCAGGGGGATGGGGCTCAAGGGGAGGATTTGGGGGAGCGTAGGCTCCTGTTGCCACCTCGCAGAGCTGCTCTGATCGTGGCTTCCTTCGGCTGCTGGCATCTTTGAGGGGCGCAGCACCCTCCGAGCTGTGCTGTCCCAAATGGCTCCTGGCACCTGCAGCTGGAAGGTCTCCAGCGCCAAGAGCTGCACCAGTCTGGCCCAGTTGAAAGCCAGCAGGCCAGTTTCCCAAGGCCGCTCCGGGGAGGCATGGCGCGGGGCGGCTTCCAGCCCCTCTTGCCTCATCGCTGGATCGCGGTGCCGCGGCACATGCCGGGACGTGCAGCGCTGCTGCCACGGGTGCCGGTGGGAATGACGGCAGCAGCGTGGGGCGTGACGGTGGAGTTTTCGGGGACCCCTCTGGATGCTGCCACCATGGCAGAGCCACCAGTCAGAGGGGTCTGGGCAGGAAGGGAAGCCGTGGTTCGTCCTCCCGTGGGTGCAGGGCGTGCTGAGTGGGGCTCAGCGTCTGAGGGCTGCTCTCCATTCCCACGGTGTATACCTCCCATCGTGTTTTGGGGGGTGCTGACACTCACCGTCCCCTCGGGAAAGCAGGAGCTGGCAGGTGGCTCTGTGCTGCGGCAGACCCCGGCAGCGCAAGGGTGCAGGCAGCGCTGCTGGGCTCTGCTCAGAGCGCAGGTCACGCTTTCCCTGTTCAGAGCACTGTAAACATTAACTAATCAATCTTGGTGAAATCCTTTCTTTTTGTTAATTAACTCTTTTTTGGGGTTGGGGGTAGAAACCTGGAGCTGTAGTGTCTGAGAAGCTTTTTCCCACCCCCGGTGCCGTCTCTGCCTGCTCTGTGGTGGTCTGACTTGTTTGGACTGGGATGGCTTATCACCTTGTTTGAGTAACCTGGCTCCTGTTAGGGAGGGGACAACCTTCCCAGCGACTTGGAGGAGACCCCGGGGTGGGCAGAAGAGGTGTGGGACCCTTGTATAAATGAACCAGAGTTCATTCCCTCTTGGGACTGGAGCCTTCCTGGTGGTGGATGGCAGTCCTGGCCATGCCCATCTCTGAAGAAGCATCTTTTTTCCACTTGTGTCTTGTCTTCTGCTGTAAGAAATGCAACTACAGGTGTCTGGACACCAATGCTGGGGTCTTAGAGCTTGAAGGTGCCCGGTTCCTTGAGCTGAGTGGCTCCGCCAGCCTGGCAGCATGTGGCTGCCTTCTAATGCAGGGCCACTGCTGCTGGGATTTTATCCGGCAAGGATAAACATCATTCCTAGGCGGTGCTGAGCAGGCTGCACGGGGCCTCTGTGGTCTTCAAGAGTGCTGACGGGGCCGGTGGCGTGGTGGTGACTCCTCGCTGGGGGAGAGGAAGCCCTTCTTCCTCCTCATCACCCGGGAGGAGGGGTGGCCGAGCGCCGCCGTCGGAGCGGAGAGTCCCTGGCTTGGGGAAGCTGGGCTGGGAGCCATTGGGCTTTCCATCATCAGGCCGGTTAACGCTGATTTTTTGGGATCCGTGTGGGAGTCACTGGCTTCTCTGGTACAGGCGAGGGGGCCAGAGACCAAGAGGGTCTCACGAAGGTGGCAGGAGCCTTGGGCTGCCACCAGGGATGGCCGGACCCGGGTGTCCAAGGTGGAGCCTGAGCGCCTAGTGGAAGGTGCTGTTTGTTTTGGCCAACAGGGAAATGAAGTTGGTGGTTTTTCAGGTGAGATGATCCACCCCGCCTCGCCCGGCCAGCTTTCTGCTGCCTTCGCAGTGGAGTCATCACCATCCCAAGAGCCCGACGGTGCCTCCCGGGCTGGGCTCGCCTTGCTGAGAGGCACGTGCCTTCCCTCCCCCCCCGGCATCCCGCTGGCATCCCCGGTCACAAAATCGTCGGCGGAAGCGATTGCAATTTGCCGTCGTCATCCTGGCGCCCCGCTAGTGAACCAGGACCGTGGCTGAGCCCTGCTCTCAGGTCCTGGGGCTGTCGGCTGCTTCTCCTCATTTCCGTGGGCTTCTGGTCCAGAGGGAAAAGCTGCGGGTGCTGGGTGCCCGTGCAAGGTGGCCACATCCACGGTACCTTCCTGGCACGGGCACTAGGACGTGGTGTGACTCTCACCGGTGTACGGTGCCGTGCCGGCAGCGAGTGCCGGGAAGCTTTGATCTTGTTTCAGCAGCCAGCTCTCCGCTGAGCCGAGCGTTTGGAAAGGGCTCGGGCTGTTCCTTTGCTCCTCTTCTCAGCACTAACTGCACGCATTCCCGTCGGAGCCTTTTCCTTCCCGGCTCATGCTTCGGGGCGAGACCGGAGTCTTTGACCTCTGTCTGCTGGTTTCTGGCCAACCTCCTTTCCAGGCTTGTCTTGCTTGTGTCAGCTAAGTTTAGACTGCTCTGGACATACCGTCGCTGGTGCCAGTGGTGAGAAACCTCCCAGAGGGAAGTAGAAAAAGAGGTTTTATTTAAATTTAAAGTGTCTTAGCACTGTTGTTTGAATACCACGGTGGTAAGTCCCTTTGAGTGCACCTAAAACCATAAACCCAGGCTGTGGAAGCAGCAGAGGATTTCAGTTTCCAGTTTCTCCTGTCTCGGTGTGGGGAGAAGCTGCATCGGAGCTTGAGGTGGGTGTGAAGAAGCTACTCTGTGCTGGGGCTGGCTGGATAAAGCCCTTTTTTTTTGCTCCATCTCTCCTGCCCAGAGGGTCCGGGAGCCCTTCCCCGGGCCGTGGGCTCAGTCCCTCTGCCGTGGCCGAGCTGGTTCCTGCACGGGGCAGTGTTTCGCTGCCGACTGGAGCACGAGGGCTGGGACAGGCGTGGGGCAGCGGGGAGAAATGCGCTGAGCCGGGAAGCAGCGCGGTTCATCCCATGGCTCTCCTTGTCCAGGGAAGCTCTGGAAGGAAGGGTTTTTTTGGGGGGTGAGCTGATCCCACCCGAGGATCAACCACAGACAGCAGTGTCGGGTGGGTGCTTGGGAGCAGAGCTGGCAACCGGGGGGGGATTTGTGACTGCTCAGCCTTCGGCATCGCAGCAGCTCTAGTTCGAGGGGGGTCACCGGGGCGGTGTTTGATTTGAATCCATTGCCTCTTTGGGAAAGAGCACAAACGCATTCTCATTAATATTCCCTGGGGATGGTTTCCATGAGCAGCCTCTGATGTGTGCCCGTGATGGGGAGCGTGGGCAGGGCTGGCTGCTGCCTGGTGCAGGCTCTGCTCGCCCCGGGGGGCACAGGGACTGCGGGGACGATGTGTCCTTTGGGGCTGCGCTCGTCGGGGTAGGACCGCTCTCCTCGAGCACAAATCCAGCCCTTCCCCACTCTTCTCTGTAGCTCGGCTATACCCAGGGCGTCACTGCCTTGGGAAGCTCCGTGCTGTGGATGCATCCTAGCAATGCCAGCTGAGTTTTCCAGGGCAGATGAGGCAATCGCTGCCTGCAGGGCGAGGTGGTGCAGCGGTGGGTGTGATGGCACACCTGGGCTGGCGGTGGGAGCCCTAATTTCTGGGGCTGGCGGTGGGAGCCCTAATTTCTGGGGCTGGCGGTGGGAGCCCTAATTTCTGGGGCTGGCGGTGGGAGCCCTAATTTCTGGGGCTGGCGGTGGCCGTCACCCACGACGTGCCTCCCTGCCTGGCATGGTGGTGCGGAGCCAGCCTTTGCGGGTCCGTGGGCAGGACCTACAAACCGGCTCCTCTCCGCACCCCAACTGGTTGCTCACGTCTTTCCCATCCCATTGGAGTCTGCAGGCGGGGTGGGGACCAGCGGAGCCACTGCTGGGTGGCGGTGGGAGAGCAGGGGTGGAGGCAGGGTGCCGGTCTCCCCGGCATGGGGAAGAGAGCAGATTTTTGGCAGCTTTTGCCTGCTGCCTGCAGCTTCTGGCCCTGCTGGCAGCGTGGTCCCCTGCCTGGGCAGCCCCTTTCCTGCATCCCAAGCGGCCAGGCTTGTAGCATCCCTGCTGGATGCTGACCTCGAGCTTCCCCATCTCCTTCCAGACGCTCTTTCTCAAGGCTTGCTGGAAGCTCCAGATTTAACATCTCAGCACTGCCCTTGTCTGGGGGGGCTGGGCTCGCTGTCGGGGTTTGGGGGTGTTCAAACAGCCTCCAGCTCGGAGAGGGAAACCACCAAGGAGATCCCCTGCACGGCAGCATTTGCATAGCATGGAGGATGCTTGTGTTATAAACTGGGAAGTTTTATTTCCGAGCTCATGTTGTGGGTTTTTGTGTGTTTGGATAGATCCTGCTTGGCTTGGAGGCTGGGGAGGAGGATCCTGCAGCATCAGCTTCCCAAGGAGGAGATGCGTGTTGGGGCTGGGAGGCTGGGTGATCAGATTTGGTGTATGTCTGGCTGTGGACATGGTAAAATGAGTCCTCGGATGTGATCTGAGATAATGTGCCCTGCCTCTGGGTCAGATAAGCTCAGTGATTCCTGGAAGGGGGGAAGTGGGGAGGGCTGTTGGGCAAGATGGTTTGGGAGATTTGGGGCAAGAAGCGGGATGCTGATCCCAGCAGGACGGCTGGCAGGATGGACTGGGGCTCACTCTGACTGTGTGGGAGCAGGCTCTGAGGGTGCTGATGGGAGCCTTGATCCATTGACACCGGCAGCGGTGAGACGAGTCGGTCTGCAACGAGCATCTTGCGTTTGTGCCTGGTCCCTGCAGCTGCAGCCTTGCAGCACTGGGAGTGCCCCTCTGTCACCTCCCCGTTTATCAGCAATCTGGACCAATGAGTTCTGGGTGGCTGGCTGGGCGCTGCGAGGCCACAATAACGTTTTTTTTATTGTTTCCCTGTGCATGACATACTGCATTTCCATTTTTCATTTCCTGTTGGACCCTGTTTCCTTCCGGTGATTCCAAGCCGGCCGGCGCGGGCTGTGGGGCCGGCACTGTGCCCGTGCTGCTTGCAGCAGCTCCCTGTTCTCCCTGCCTTCCTCTGCTCGGACTGACTATTTTTTACCGATGCTAGGGAAGCTTTGCCAGTCTCCCACGGGTGATGATGCTGCGTTTCGCACCTCTGCAGCACCCGCCATGGGTCGTCTTCTCTCCCAGCCTCTGCTCTTGCCCACCTCGAGCTCTGCTGGGACCCCTGTCCCCTTCCTCGAGCTCTGCCGGGACCCCTGCCTGGGTTGAGGACAGAGTCCTGGCACGGTTGGGGCGAGAGCCAGCTCTGCCCTGTCCTGCTCCCATCCTGCTCCCTGCCCTTGCTGCCTCCCAGCCGGCTGCCCCAGTCCTGCGCAGCCACGGAGCTATGCCTTGATCCCGGTGGGATGTTTGTGCTGACTTCTGGTTGTGTCAAATAAGGGTCTAACTTTTGTCTTGGTTTTTATTAATCACTATTCAGGTCCATGGTGGCCTTTCAGAAGTGCTTTTGCCAGCAGCTTATTTTTCCCTGCAGGAAACTGTATACAAGGGCTCCCGTGGCAGCGAGATTCGCGTTGACCTTGGGCAGTTTTGCTACAAGAGCCGTCCTGGTAAAACTATCCAGTGGGAGCGACTCCTTTCCATGTGGAGCAGGGCCAGGCCGTCTCCCTAGCCCGGCAGTCCCGTATTGCACACACTGCCGGCAGCTGCCCCACCAGCTAATTAACACGAATTAGCAGCCCCTGCACCACCTCACTGGTTCAAGCACCATTCAGCTGATACGAGGACCGCTACGAGTGATGCTGGGGACAGCTGGCGTGGCCGTCACCGTGTCCCCGCTGGGCGCTCGCTCGGGGTGGCGATGCTGCAGCCGTGCCGGCGAAGCTCTCCTAAAATAAATGCATCCCGCACCCCAGGCTTGCTCCCGTGGATCTCTGCCCTGGCTCTGCCGGTGTCCTTGGCACAGCGAGAACGGTTTCTGCCCCGCTGCTGGCGGTGGCGGGCAGCGTTGTTCCCCCGTCGTCCTGCCACTCATGTGCACGTTGGGGAGAAAAAAAACCCCTCCGTGGGGCACTGCCCCAGGGCGAAGGCGGTGGGGACAGCCATGGCGCAGGAGGTTTTATTGCAGGCGGCTCCAGACGCTGCCTGTGGAGATATTTCATCCTCGCCAGCTGTTTGGGATGCTTCTCGTTCTTGCTGCGGAGGGCAGTTGCCGGACTGGGAGATGCTGGGATTCCTCAGCCGGCCGGTTGCGTGGTGGCCGTCCCGGGAACTGGGGGCTCCCCCCCACCCCGGCCCCGGTGTGCTGATCGAGCCAGCTGGAATGATCCTCCCAGCTCTGGGAATTCCTGGCGTTCCCGGCGGCGGGGAGAGGGAGCCGGGATGCTTGTGGATGGGGTCTGGTGGCTGGGATGGGGTCCGGTGGCGTCAGACCTGCTTTCCCCTTAACCCTCTCGGGACAGGAGGAGGGAAGCACCCTTCTCCCCATCACCATGGGGTTTGGGGGGGGCCCGGTGGGTGTCGGGCTGCCTTCCCACACCACTGACCTGCTTTGGTGTTACGTGGCGCGTTAGGGAGCGGGGCAGGAGGCTTGCTGTGTCCGGTGGCTGTCGCGGCGGTGCCTGGTCTCTCCCCTTTGCTGGGAAGGGGAGGATGGAGATAAATAAAACAGGGATGCTGGCGGCGCTGCCCACTCCCCCGCTCTGGGCTCTGGTCTCCGGTCTCCGTGCCTGCGTGGGAGTGATGGAGGGGAAGGAGATGGTGTTCCCCGTGCCCCCTCCATGGGGCTGTTCCTCGCTTCTTTCTCACAGCCCCTTTGTCAGCAAGAAACAGGGGTTGGGTTTTTTTTTCCCTTTTTTTTTCTTTTTTTTTTCTTTAGAGGAAAATTCCATTGTGCTATTTTTAGTGGTGACAACTTGGCTTCTCGCAACAACTTTATTCTGCTCCCGGCTCTGCCGGCAGGCGCGGGGGGATGTCTGTGGGAGCAAATGCCCCGCGATGCCGAGGCTGCAGCCGGGCTGCGGTGTGCTGGCCGGCGAGGGCTCCCACCGTCTGCATCCGACCAGGCGCCTCCGGCCCTTCACGGCAATCCTCGGCGGAGGCCGGCACAGCCGGGCTGTTCCACGTGGCCACTCACCGGCGATCCGATCGACTCCATCTCGCCGGGATGAACGGATGTCCGTCACCAGCTGCTGTGGACCCGTGAATCCCCCCCGGGGCTTGGGCAGCTTTTTTTGACGGCAGCGGGTCCTCCGGGTGTCACTTCCATCCCACCCGAGCCCGGCGGTGGGTACGAGTGGTGCGGAGGGTCCCGGTGTAATTGGAGCGCTGGGGGGGGGGGGGCACCTCACCACCTGCCCCTGTTTCCCCCTCGGAGCTCCCGGAGTGATTTTTGGCTCCCCGGTTCCCAGGCAGACAGCTGTCGGGGGCACAAGCGGCAACTGGCCCATGGGGTTTGCTCTGCTCGTGAAGGAAAGTGATATCCCCGGTGCACGTCCGTGCCCGGAGAGGTGTCCGTCTGTCCGCAGAGCTGCGGAGGAGCGGGGGCCCTGTGCCCCCCGTCTCAGGGTCGCTTGGATGAGCAGACCGGTTTTATTAATGTTTTTGTGGATAACGTGGGGCATTGCCATGGGATGCTGTTTGCTTTGGGGACGGGTGGATCCGCTCCCCCAGCGCGCGATGAAGGAGCCGGGGATTCACGTGCCGGTAGCGGTGGACAAAGGGAATCTCTTCGCCCTGCCGAGATGTGGGGAGCTGCCACCCCTGGTTTCTGCGGGAGAGTGATTTGGCTCCTGCAGCACATCCTTGCTCTGGTTTCTCTCTTCTCCCTCTGGCAAAGCTGGGTGTGCCAGGACGGCTCTGCCGGGAGGTGCCGGCCGTGCCGAAGCCTAGGCGGGCAAATCCTGCACCATGCGGTGGGTCTTGCTCAATCTGCTGGGATCTTTCCGGAGAGGCATTAGGGTGATAAAGGGAAAGCGTGATCTGCCTCCATGACAAGCACATTTCAACACCGCTGCTGATATTATTATTATTATTTATTTGATTTGACAGAAGTCCTGGGACGTGCCCGGTGGACACCCGTCCTGCCGAAGGGCAGCAATGAGCAGGGTGGGCGTTCGGATCCCGTCGGATCATGCTGGGCTGGTTCCTGCTGCCAGAAATGCCTTTAAAACCAGTAAATCTCCTTTTCAGCTCTGAAAGCGCCTTGCTGCCGGTGTGGGGTGAGCACGTGGTGAGTGCTGGGGGCAAAGGCAGGAGGGATCCGACCCCCACCTGCTCCTGGGTCTCACCTGGCCCTTTTTTTCCATCACTTTATGGCACTTTTCTGGTGGCTTCTCCCAGGCTGGTGGCCTGCTGTCAGAGTCACCAGGGTGGCTTTTCCCATGAGGACAGGGACCCTGCGCTCTGCCCACTGACTGCGTTTTCCCCCATCTTCTGCCTGCCAGTCTTAAAGCCTGTTGGTTTTTTTTTCCTTCCCCTCCCAATTCCCTCGAACCTGCTCCTTGCTGGAAATATCCCCAAGACATACAATCCCTGAAACCTCCAGCGTGGAGCTGGGGAGGGGTAAGGGCTGCCGGGAGCCCTGATGGTGCGGGGCACTAGCTGTTAGTGCTGGGCTCATTTGCACAAAAGGGGGGTGGCCTCGGCCATGGGAGGTTTTAATGTGCTTCATCAAATAAGGAAACGCGAGGGCTGTGCCGCAGCCGGAGCTGGTGGTCAAAGGGCGACGGCGGCGAGGCCGGTGGGGCTGCTGAGCCGGTGACGGCGGCTGGGGCTCGCAGGTGCCCTGATGCTGCCCAGCTGAGGAGCGTGGTGGGCTCGGCTAGAAAATGAACTTGGAGAAGTACAAGAAGTTCCTGGATGGACTTGGCACCCTGAAAGGTATTTTTTTATTATTTTTTTTTTTTTACCCTCCACGGTGTGGATGTGCAGCATGGAGAGAGGCTGAGCCGCTCTGGCATCGCCTCCTCCGAGGGCTCCAGCAGAGTCCGACCATCTGCCATCGATCGCCGATTGAGGCAAATCGAGTACCCCTGGGACATCGAGGAGTCGCTGGCTTCCCATGGAGGCAGGCGGGAGGGGTGGTGCTTTCCATGGCTCCGCTTCACTTCCCTCTTTTGTCTTTTATTTGGATTTCAAGCGGTGTGTCTGGGCACAAAGCGAGCGCTGGGGCGGCAGCTAACCCAGCCCCATAACTAACGCAGGGAGGCAGGGGAAGCTGATTTGCTAATAACAACTGGAAAAGAAGCTGAGCTCAAAATCCTGCCAAAGGGAGAGGAGCTGGCTGCTGCTCCCGTGGGTCAGGGGCTGATCCGGCTTCGGCGAGGGTGTTTTCGCCTGCGTGGGTCCCACCAGCCGTGGGTGCACGGTGGCACCTGGGTGCAGATCGGTGCTTTTCCCCCCCCCTGCTCCTTCTTTCCAAAACTCTTTCCCGATACTCTGCCCTCTCCCATCTCGCAGGCTGTCCCTGGAGAGCCAGCTGCGACATCCGATCGTGCTGGGCTGGCCCCTGGCAGGTGGCTGGAGGCCGGCGGCCGCTGTCCCCGCCGCAGCAGGCAGCGAGCCCGGGCTGCGGGCACAGGGGCAGTGGGAGAGCAGCTCGGTTTACCTGGTGCTCCGGCTACAGCCGGAGGGGATGCTTTCCTTGCTTTTTTCCCCCTCTTTATTTTTTTTTTTTTCTCCCCTCCCTGCTGTCAGAGGAGCTTTTTGCTCTGGGACTCCTAGCCAGCCTTCTCCTGCTGCAGCCAGCTATTGGGATTCGCCTCCTAGAAGGAAGGCGGAGAGGAAAGCAGAAGGCACCCGGGATGCCATCGCCTGTCATCTAATAAGTCTTATTGACTCGCCCCTTTTTACGGCGCTGCCTCGGCACGGCTGGGCTTCACCAGCTGATCCCGCTGTATAACAAAGGTGAATCAATTCAGTGTTTAATTTTGCAGGGAGCCAAGGGAGTTGTCACCCAGTGGGCTGGCAGCCTCCCCACCCTCCCGTGCCGCTGCCGGGGCTGACGCAAAGGGTTAATCCCGCAGCTCTGTGGCTGACAGCTGCCTTGAGTTATCGTGTCCGGGAGTAATATAATTCACTTTCTTATGCTGGCGCGGTGTCCATCATAAATTTTTCCTGAGCCTCGCTGCAGCTGGCACTGGGAATCAATGTAAAAGGAGCCCGGAGTTGCCGTGTGCCGGCTGGGTGTGCCGTGCTCCGCTGGGGATGGTGGCCGGCTCCGTCCCGTGGCCGTGCTTGTCCCCCCATTTGCAACCCCTCGGCAGCTGGAGCACAAATGGGTACTGGGTTTGGGTACCAGTGACCCCACTCTGCGTTTTGGAGCCGCTGCTAAAGCACCCGCGCTTGTGCGGGAGGTTCTGGGCCCCGTCTCCAGCTGCAGCTTGGCAAATTCCCCTCCTGCCTGCGAGAACGAGGTGCGAGGAGCCGAGATGACATTATTAATAGTGTTTACAAGGTGACTGGTTGCAGGAGCTGATCTGGCAGCCTTCCCTCCTCCAGGTGCTGCCCGGAGCCCTGTCGGGAACGCTGGCTGCCTGCGCTGGCTCCTGCATCCCGGCTCGTGGCACTTTCTCCCTCCATTCTTGTAAGCCTGTAACGGGAACGTGAAAACAAGTGTGGCAAGTCCCCAAGAAGCCAAATCTGCAGTTTTTGGTCTGTTTTTGCTGCCTCTAGCCTGAGCGATGCTGACTGGCTGGCTGTCACCAGCCCTGTTTACCGCAGCCCTTTGTGGCTTTAATTCGGAAAGCGGTGCAGGCAGGGAGACGGAGGAGGAAACCGTGTCGTGGGCAGGGGAGGCAGGGAAGAGGCAGAGGATGCTTGGGGGAGGCAAGATGGCTCTTTGAGCCAGCGCAGCCGCCCCTTTTGCACTGCTGGGATGCTTCCCTGTGCATCCAAGTGCAGAAGGGGGTGCCCGCCTTTGCAGGCGGTTATGGTTAGCTCTGCCATGCCCACTGGCACGGAGACAGCTGTGCCATGCATCTCGCGGTTGCGGTTTGGCATTTGCCGTGTATCTAAGCGTGCTCTACAGCGCTGAAAGCAGCCCCAGCCAGCCTGCCCTTGAGCTGCGGGGCTGGACAAAGCTGGAGGAAAAGAAGGTTTTATTGCTGGAGAGGTTTCTTTTCCCTTCTCCCCCCCCCTCATCTCTATTCATCTCCCCAGGGAGGTGGAGACAGCAGCGGATATTGGAGCTGGGAGCATTTCATATGTAAATGTCCGTGTGTGTAAGTCCAGGCCCCTGACCCCCGGCGTGGTGCCAGCATCCATCCCTGTCAGCCCTGCCGGGTCCGGGCGAAGGGCTTGGAGAGCATCCCTGTGCCCGCCTGGCTGGAATGGGGCTGGGAGGCCCTGTCGGATCCCCTCGCTCCACGCTGGGGACAAAGGATGCTGTTCTGGGACGGATCCTGCCCCAACAACCGCTGCCCCAGTGGGTTTGGGGTCACCCAGCCTTTCCGCACAGTCTCCATCTCGGGTTTCCCGGGTCAGCGGTTGTCACAGTCCCGAGGTGACGAGAGCCTTGGACTTGGGTCAGGAAACCCATTTGGTTACAAATTTATTGCTGGGTTAATTTTACCGGCGGCAGGAGGATGGCTGGCTTCACTTTGAGGAGTTTGTTGTTTACCTGGCAGCCAGATAAAAATCCAGCATCTTCTCGTCCTTCTCCCGTGCACACTGGCTAATCTCCTGGCTTCATCTGACCTTGTCGCTGCCACGTGTTTTCCCCAGGGGAACAGGGCTCAGATTTTCCCCGTGGCCAGGCAGCCATCAGTCGGTCCATGCTTGTTCCTACCACCTCTGCATCACGCGTGTGCCCGGCTCCGCTGAGTTTCTGCTATTAAAAAAAGAGGATTTTTTTAGGTGTAACATGCTGACCCTGCTGCCGGAGGGATGCGGGGGATCGGAGCAGGAGGCAGGAGCAGCATCGTGCCCTGGCACATTCCTCGGGGTTGGTGCCGGAGCAGTGCCGCAGCTCGTCCCCGTGCACCGCTGTCGCCGTTTGCTTTCGTCCCATCGTGTGATGGTTTCCCCGAGGAGCAGCCCGGGCCGGGGCTGCCCAAGGTGGCCGGGTACGATAAGAGATCCAGGGCTACCATCTGCCTTGGCCAGTGCGGGCGGAGGCCCCGGTGGGTTTCGGTTCCTCCGGCGTGCGGTTCTCCCAGCCCTGTCTCCCCGTGACGGGGGGGAGGACACGGCCAGTTGCTCCCTGGACAGGGTGGGCACATTTCTTCTGGCACGGTCACCCTATGGGGGTGTCCCCTGGGGAGCACAGCCGGCCGGGGGGATTTGGGGGCTGTGCCCTAACTGAGGATCCCCGGCGATTTACAGCTCTCCCACCACAGCTTCGAGGTGCCAGAGAGGGTTTTTGCTCCAGAAAGGTCCAGCTCAGCCCTCCTGAGAGCATCTGATGGGCTTGGGCCAGGCTGGTGGGATCCAGCAGATCTGGTGCTTGAATGAAGGAGGCAGGGCAATGTTAGCAACTGGATTATTTCATTTGGTTTTTAATGGGGATTAAGTTTCTCTGCGGGAGAGCGGGTCTCTAGGGAACAGAGGTTTCAGGCTACTGCCTTCCCCTGTTTGGTGTAGTGTTTTGTTTTTTTTTTAATCCCAAATTCCTCTCTGCTGTTGCACGCCAAGGCTGGCCCGGCCAGGAGCCGATGGCAGCAGCCGGGGATGAAGCACGAGTAAAGCCCTGGCTGAATCCACGGGTGTGATCTCCGGGAGTGTTCACACTCCGGGCAAGCGAGTGTGGAAGGACCAGGGCCACATCCAGATCCCGGGTGGGTGCAGGGTGCTGTGGGGAGGGAGCTCTGGGTGCCCTGCTCCCCAGCCCTGGCTTCCTCGGCGCGCCGGGACCCCGCGTCTTCGGTCGAAGGGCGCTGGGGCTGGCTGGCGGAGCAAGCTGCCACCCCTTCGCCCGCCTCCCGCGCGGCGCTAATCAGGTTTCACACTGCTTAGTTTGGGACATCTAATGAGATCAGGGCTCAAGGTTGCCTGCCCGCCCTCCATTTGCAGAGGAAAATGAGGGAATCAGCTGCTTCCTTCTCTTTGACCTCCATTTCTAAGACGGGGCTTTGCACATCTCCTGTCCCGAGCAGGCTGGGGGGGGGGGGGTTTGTGGGTCCCCCCCAGCTGTCCTCATGCTTGCAGCACGGTGAGGCCAGTCCAACCCCGGGCTGCTTCGTGGGGCACAACTGGGGGGGTTGAAGGCAGCAAAAAGAAGGGACGCGGCTTCCTACCGGCGGCATGGACCGCGCGCTTGGGCTGCGGGGTGTGCGTTTGGGCTGCGAGCTCCCCTCGCCTTCTCTCTTGCCATTTTGCATCGCTGTTTGCAGGGAGCGGGGTGGGGGGGTCCGGACAGAGCCGGGGCAGCCCCATCGGGGAGAGCCCGATGCCCCCCCCCGCACGTCGCGAGTTGCTGCGTGGAGCTTGTGCAAACGCAGCGCCCAAGCGTGCTCCAGACAAAGCGTAGCCAGTTCCCACTAGCCTAACGTTTTCCTATTTCTCCCGCTGCCAAGCAGCCTTTGGTTGGCGTTGGAATAACAAGCTTCTTTGCGGAGACACCGGGCCTTTTGTTAGCGGGTAGAAAAGGAGTTTTGATGCCGGCGATCCCGCCGCGCCCCCCCTGGCTTTCCTGCTCCCTAAGCCGCTGCTGTGGGAAGGGCGAAGCTTGGCCTCGAGCGGCCGATGACGATCCCACCGCCGTGGCTCCGACCCGGCTCCCCGCCGTCCTCGGCTGGGCTGGGGGGCAGCTGCTGCGGGGTCTGGGTCTCCTGAGAGGGCCTGGGACTTCTTTTGGGTGATTTTTCTAGGATTCGGGGTATTATTTACTGGTGCTCAACTCCTGCGCAGGCGGTGGAAGCGGGTGCAGGATGCGACCAGGGCTTGGGCTGCTCACCGGCACGGGGCTCTGCTGCTCGCCTCTGCCAGGGCTTCCATCATATCATGTGCTGGGCCTTTTTTTGGTGTGTTTTTGTTTTGTTTTGGTTTTGGTTTTTTTTTTTTTTTTTTTTTTTGCACGGCTTTCTCTCCGCTGAGGTGCCGTCGGGGCGTGCTGGGAATTACGGAGCGGGAGTTTACCCAGCTGTGGAGACAGCGGCTCTGTGGAGGTGTTGTGCGGCGTTGTCCCCGTGGCCGGAGGGGCAGGGAGGGACCTGGAGATGGCATCGCCTTCCTCCTCCTCCCTCAGCCTGGGAAAGATGCCACCTCACCGTGTCAGCACAGGCCCCTGGGAAAGCGTGCAGACGTGTGTGTCCTCTTGCACGTGGGCGTGCGAGCAAGCTTTTCTCCCTGCTCGGAGCCGGGATGATGTTGCTCGCTCCCAAAAAGCCGGAGTGTTTTCTGCTGGGAGACCTTTGCTGTTCCTCCCCCTGTGCATCTTCATCCTCATCTCCAGCACCGGCTTCACCTCCTCCCTTTTACCCGGCAGCTCCCTGTGCATCCAGAGCTGCCCTCGCCGCTTGGCTGTCTGCCTCCTGACGTGCAGTTTTTGTCCGTGCCTCGGTACCCAGCCGCTGCCTGTCCCCGTCCCCTGCCCTTTCCTTGCAAGGCGATGCCACCGAGTCAATGCCAGCTCAGTGGGGTTCAGCGCTTTCCCGGATCACGGCGTCATTTAATGAGCAAGCGCGGTACGGCTCCCTGCCAGCGTCCTCGGAGGGGTGACAAACCAGGGGAAGCTTCTGAGAAGTGGGAAGGGATGAAATAATGCCTGAACCGCTGCATCAGCAAAAACCCAACGGCCTCAGCAGTCATCTGGGGAGGCGGGCGGGCAGATTGATGGAGGTTTTTAACACCGGGAAAGAAGCGGTGAGATCACGTTCACCACCTCTTCAGCGTGACGTGCTTGCTTTCGGGCCAAGAGGGAGGGTTCAAAAGCCCGGGCAGTGTTGGAAAGGGTCTGAATGAGACGTGTCTGGGATGGCATGGCGTGCACGTGGCTTGGCAAAGCCGCTGGCTGGGTGCGAGGATCTGCTGGGGTCCGTGCTGTGGGAGAGGGGGGGGTCTCGGGTCAATTTGGGGGATGCGTGGAGGGGTGGGCACCCTGCCTGTGCTGGGGGCAGCGGGACCGGCAGTGCTGATGGCTACGGGTGCCCCTGGGAAAGGTGCTGAACCTGGAGCACCAAAAAGCAAGGCCCACCAAGGAAAGGAGGCTGGAGATCCGTGCCGGTGCCCTGGGAATGCCGATTGTTCTTCCTGCAGGGCTGGGCGAACCTCCCCACTGGTGCTGTGAAGGGAAACGGTCTCGTTTTGGGTTATTTCAGAGATTCTTGAGGCCCTGGGTCCTCCTGTTGGCACCGTCCATCCCATCTGAGTCAGTTCCCTTGGACGGCCCCAGTTGGGATGTCACATTCCCGTAGACCTCGTAACTACTGGTGTGCTGGGGGATTTCCACTCCTGCCTGGGAGCAAGAGTTAATGCTGAGCCGAGCTGCTGGGGAATGATTAAGCCGTGAGCAGGTGGTAGTCCAGCTCAGCTGTTTGCTTTGCACAATGAGAACTGGCAGGAATGGTGTTTGCTTCCAGCCTTTCCTCAAACCATCTTATCTCTGCCCTCTGCCTCCATCTCCCAGCAGCAAGGTGATCCTCGGGGTCCTGTCCCACGTCCCCCCGCCGCCCCGAAGCATCGCCGGCTGCAGGGCAGTGGCTCTGCTGTGGGAAGGGAAGTTGTCTTTTTTTTTTTTTTTTTCTTAAGATATAATTCTTATTTTGGTGCTCAGACGTCTGCTGGAAAGGAGAACGTCTCCATTTTTATCATCAGCGCTTCCTTTCCCTGGTTCCTCGGAGTTCAGATTTTACCGCTGATGGCGACGGGGGGGTCCGAGGCTCCCCCGTGGAGCCCCCTTCCCTCTTCCCTTGCTTTGCCGCATCCAGCTGACCTTTGGCAGCACGGGCAGCTCCTCTGCTGAGATTTGCAGTTAAATATTCAGTTGTGCTGCCCCCTCGGTGCAGATGCTGGTCTGGGGAGGGGGCTGGTGCAGAACAGCCCCCAAACCCTGGGCTGGATGGGGCTGCCCTGGTCATTACCAGTAAGCCCGGCTTGAGTTCCCTGTGCAAGCATGGAGTGTGACGACGGGGCACTCGGAGCCTCAGCCTTCGCACAGACACTTCTCCTGGGCCAAAAGCCCTGCTTGCCCAAAAACCGGTGTTTGGGAGGTTGTTTTTTTTCAGGGCCACAAGGAGTGTTGCTGACTGGGAGGTTTCATAGTCCCATTTTTTTCAGACCTTTTGCAACCCCGGAGTTTAGTGGTGATGCCAAGGGACCGGTGTGGGACCCTGCAGACTTGTCCCCAATCCCTCCCGGTGGGGCAGCGGCCGCTCCGGGATGATGAAAGCCAGAACAGAAGGAAATGTTGAACGCAGGGAATGCGCCCGCTCTGCCAGGAGCCGGAGGCGTGCGGGCAGGGCCCGGCGTCGGAGCCCGCTGGATGGCGAGGGGATCGGCGGCTCTGCCCGCACACGCACGGGCGGGTGATTCACCGGCAGCAGAAGAGGTTTTTTCGTCGAAGCGGAGGAGCTCGTCCTGCGGGGATGCGCTGGGCAGCGCTGGGAGCCGCGACCTGCCTCGTTCCACCTTGTTTTTAATAGCCCGGATCACAAGAAACGTCATCTTTGTTCTCGCTTTTCTTTCCCATGGCTCCTGGCGCCGCGGGCAGGGTGGAGCGAGCCCCCGCGCCCCGGCAGAGCCTTGCCTGTGCTTGCCGGCAAAAGGGGGTGCGCCGGCAAAAGGGGGTGCGCCGGCACGTGTGGATGCACTCAGCAGCCGGGGATGCGTCTTGCTGAGCTGTCTGTCCGTCCGCGGACACGTTTGCTGCTCTTTATAAGGACTGTCCAATGCCACAGGTTTAGCCAGGCTCTGGAAGAAGCGTCCTGAGGTTTTGGAGGGGGGGAAAAGCCGTGGTCCAGGGGGAAACGTCAGCCTTGGCTCAACGCCGGTGTGGGACGTGTGTTTGGTTCCCTGGCTCGGGGTTAGGGGTGCAGTGGCTTTGCTCAAGAGCCAAGCCGGGCTCTTTGCCCCTGCCCTTGGGGAGCAGCGGGTGATGCGTGTCTGCGATTTACCTGGGCATCCCTGATCTAAAACCCAGAGTCTCCTTCCCCTCCTCGGCAATTCTCAGCCGCTGCCGTAAGCGACTGAGATTTGCCCTCAGAGCCCCCAGAAAGGAGGAAAAAAACAACAGAAAGGGGAAAGCGTCGCAGAGGAAGCGCGGGAGGAAACCCGTCTCCTGTACTGCGGTCACGAGTTTGCGTGTGCTCAGCGCTGCTGCTGGACGGGCCCTTTATCCCGCTGTGGGGAGCGGGGTGTCCCCTGCCCAGGGTGAGGTGACCCTGCTCCCCATTTGGGGCAGAGAAGCCCCTCTGTAAAACCCCACAGGGTCCCCCAGAGCGCTCACAGCCGCTTCCACATCCAGTGGCGCCTGCTGCAGGCAATGGGAGAGACTTCGGTGGGCTTGGCTGGGGGACACTGGCAACCACCCCAGTCCGCCCTGGGCACAAGGAGGGGTCCAGGCAGAGCCCTGGAGAGATGCTTCACCCAGGGACAGTGCTGCCGGCTGCCAGCTCTGGCCGCCATCCCCAGCACCATCCGGCGATGCCCGCTCCGGCGTTTCGACAGTGCCACCTGGCTGCCACCTCCCGGGGCTGAGACATATGTCCCTTGGCCAGAGCCCTTGGAGCCTTGGCCGTCTCCTGGGAGGCCACAGCACCCAGAGGACGGAGAAGCATCCCTGCGGCATCGCCCACCCCGATGCCGGGGTGCCTCCGTACCCCAAGCGGTGCCGGGGAAGCACGGGCTGTGCCCGACTCCCGTTTGCTGCTGCCCGGCAGCTTCCCAAGTCATATAAGGAGATGCCGGAGCCGGCAGCCACCGTGTCGGCTGAGCATTACTCACCGGGGAGGCGCATGGCAGGAGGGGATCGGCCCTGGACACGAAATACTTGGCCGGAGCCAGGGGTGACTCAGCTCTGGGCGAGAAACAGCGCTGGAGCTGGGGGGGGACGACGGGACCAGGGCAGCCTGTGTCCCCAGAGCCATCTCATGGGGTACCCTAAAACCCAGGCAGGGTGCTGAAGGGGGTGCAGGGGTAGCGATGGGGGTAACGCCGTTTTGGGTGATGCACAGGGCTGCAAGATGCTGCGCGGGGCACCCCGTGAAATAGGGGGGTGCGCTGCAAGGTGGGGGACACACCCCCCCCGCAGCAACGGCCTCTCTGCTCCCCAAATTCTTGCGCAGGCAGGAGACGCGTGTCCTCTCCCCACCCCTTTCCCTTCCGGGCCGAGGCGACGTTCGAAGCTGAAAAAAGCTGCCTTGCAAGGAACTAAAATGAGCTGTTTGTGTTTCGGGTGTGCGGGGTGGTTTCCACGGAATGGGGAGGGGGGGGAAGGAAGGCAGCCTCATGCTGCGGCTGAGCAAGGGGGGGCCGGCGGTTGCATCCGGGGCTGAGCAGCCCCCAGGAGCCCCAGCGGGTCACCCCAAAACCCACCATCGGATCCTCGAGCCCCGGGTCTGCCGCCGGCCGGGCTGCAGCCGTTATCGGCTTCCTGCAGCGGCTTGTGCCGAGCAGGCGCCGGCAAGGGGAGCGCGGAAGGGAAAGGGGGGGGGACAGTGTTAAACTGAGTGGGATGAAGCAGGGGATCACCGATGTCAGGGGAGGGATGTATTTATATATATATTATATATACTATATATATATGCTATTTATATATAAAAATATATGTTATTTATATATATGTTTGTATATAGGTAAAAAAAATACATTTATATATGATTATATATATTTAAAGAGTTTCTTTTGCCCCGAAGGCTTGTCCGGCTGGAGCGGTTGGCAGCGCTCAGTGCATTTTATCAGCCCCTCTGTGTATACAGCACAGGCTGTGCCCTTCCCCGTGGGCGCAACCAGGGCGAAGGGATGGGGAAAACCAGCTCCTGCTTCCCGGAGCCTTTTCCACCGGCACGTCCCAGCCCCATCACCCGCAGCCGTCTGCCTTGTAGGATGCTATTTGCCCTGCTCGGGGTGGACCACGGGCCCGTTTACGGTGGCCTCGTGCCTGCCGGCAGGTCGTTACTCCTGCAGCGCTTCCCCTGCCTTAGCAGAAAGCAGATTGCTTTAGATGAAAACTATGCCGGCATATTTTTCATCCGGGCAGGGCTGAAGCTCTGGAAAATATATTGCAACAGCTCTGAGCCCTGGGGTAATTCTCTGTATTTTCTATCACCTGTCTCAGCCTGAACGGTGTTGGGAGGTTGCGGGTGGTGCAGGTCCCCCGTGGAGCGGTGCAACATTTGGGTCTAATCGGGTTTTGCTCAATATGGTTTTTTTGGTGGGCCTGGCCAGCTCGTGGCTGTTGGGTTTGGGGAGCTGCTATGGGGTTATAAATATAATTTAAGTCTCTGCTTGCATCTGAGTGATGCCCTGGACCTCCTGTGGTTTCACCATTCCATGCTGTGGAGCCGGTGCTGCCGGATGGCGGCCGGTCCGGCACCGGCCACACGCAAACCGGGGCTCCTGGCTCTCAGCAAAGCCTGAGCTGGGCTGAGGTTTGCCGTCCTCACCTTAACCGCTTTCCCCTTTCCCGACGAGCACCGGCAGCAGAACAACCCTCTCTTGTCTGAGCCCTTCTGGGAAGGTAAAAGCGAAAAAAAAAAAAGAGCATTTAATGCTGTACAACTTTCTATCGAAGAGCAAATTTCTTCCCCCAGGAGGTGGTGGGGGGACTCAGCACGTGATGGGCTCTGAAAGCAAAACAGGATTTGTAAGGAGCCTCTCCACCCGGTTTGCTTGCGGTTACAACGGCAAACGGGCCAGGGGACATAAGACCGTGCCGCAGCAGGGCTTGCCGCTCTCGGTTTCCCCGTGCCGTTTCCGTACCTCCGCTCCCGGAAACGGTTCCGAAAAGAAGCGAAACTCCCACAGTAACGCCTAGCACGGTGCTAACCGTTAGAAAATGGGGTCAGGCTGCAAAGTTTTGCTGTGTATGACACGATGCTGGTGGCGAGCGGGGCACCCGGCCGCAGGAAGGGCCGGGACGTGGACGAACCTTTGCTTTTTTGCCTTAGAGCATCTTTTTGTGGGTATTTCCCCACGGGCTCTGGGGGTGTCCTGGCGATTCAAACATTTATCTCTGGGCATCTAGGGAGGGTGAGGGAAACACGCTTGGGGTAGCTGACTCCCAGAAGCCCAAATTTGGTTGCCTTTGCTTTTGTTCCTCCGGCTGGGCAAGCAGACTGGTGGGTGCTGGGTCCAGCCCGGGGTGCTGAGCCCCCAGCAGGCAGCTGCCTGCTGCCGTTCGAATGCTACCGAAGCGCTGCCGGCATCTCCCAGCTGCCCCCCCCCAACCTCGATCCCGGCTGCCCTCGGTGTGTCGGCATCGCCGGGCAGTCTGCGGGCAGGGGACACCGGGGTGCCGACTGTCACCCGCTGGGGGGGCCGAGGTTTCGTGCCGCTCCCAAGCCCCCCACGAGGAGCCGGGTGTTGCCGCGATGCCGACGCAGCAGCTGCTCCCACCGATTCCCCCCTCGCCGGAGCCACGGCCGACCTTCCAGCGGGGCTGGGAATGGAAATTGAGGAGATGACGTCTCTCCCCCCCGGAGCAGGGGGGGGAGAACGACGAAGTTTGGCCGCGTGAACACCAAGGAAAGATGTTTGAGCCGGCCTGACGCTCGCTTTGTCCCTCTACCCGCCCCCTTCCCGAGTTCCCAAATCTCCCTGGCCCCGTCCCGACGACGCTGGCTGTCCCCAAACCCTGCCAGCTCCGGGGACGTCCCAGAGGCGCAGCCAGCTGGAGGCAGAGGCACAGGCAGGAAGTTTCGGAAGTTTCTGCAGGCAGCGGCTTGGCCCCCCCCCCGGCGATGCTGGGCTCCAGCGGCAGCGGCAGCTTTGGGAGAAAGAAATTTGGAGCCGGGCTCAGGATAGCGGGCCGGGAATAGGAGACGATGCCTCTTTCGGAGAGCTCCTATCTGCCGCCCGCCGCCTTTGTCCTGAGCCATGTCCTGGGCATCGCCGGCGTCCTGTACTGGAGGAGCCGGAGCAGAGAAGGTAGGGATGGCCCCCGCGGTGGGGGGAGAGGCACTAAGATGGCCGGCGTGTTGCCGGCGAGGGTCACGGCTTATTTTCCCTCCCCGAGAGCCGTGGTGACGGCAGGAGCAGGGACAGACGTGGCCGGTGGGGAGGAGGGAAGAAGACGCGGCGGTGGGGATCCTCCCGGTGGCCCCGGTCCCCGTGGCGGGGTGGGGGGCAGAGGTTTGGGTGCCTAAATTTGGTCTCGCCACCCGTTCCTGGCAGGCGTTGCGGGGAGGGGGGGGTGGGAGCGGCTGGGATTTGGGGTGTCTCACTGGGGACGAGGCTGCTTTTTGTCTCGGCACAAGCCCGCGACACGTGGCCGGTGTTCTGCCTCCCGGCTCCTGCCCCGGCACGGGCGGGCGTCCCTCCCACCCCTCACCGTGACAGCAGCGTCTGGGTGAGCCGCCGACACCGGCAAGACACGGCCCCGGGAGCTCCTCCTGGCGCTGGCACCGGCTCGCTGAGCAGCTGGGGCTGACCCTGCCTCAGTTTCCCAAAATAGGGTTTGCACATGACCGCTGCCCGAGGAGAGCGAGGATTCGTTACAGGGATGTGCGATAGCTCCGGGCCCCAGACGAGGACTCAATAGCTCCTTCTCTGTCCCAACCTCTTCCTCCTGGGATTTGTTTGTTTTGATTCCTCCCTCTTTTTTTCCAGCAGGGCTTGTTCTCGCCTGTGCCTCTGCATGGGGCCTTTTCCCCGCGTCCGTGACCAATTACCCCTTTTCTTCCACTTTTTCTGTGCAAAGGAGCGGGACCACAGAGCCTGGGCGGCACTCAGGGACTTTTCCCCAAATATTGCTTTGGGATACGCTTCTTTCTTTCTCCCTCAAAACTACTGGGAGAGGGCTATCGAGACCGAGTTGCACAAACGTGCCGCTGCGCAGAAATGCACCCTGTTACCCACTAAACCCAGCCTTGCTGCAATTCCTCCTGTTGACCCGCCATCCCTCGTCCGCTTAATTATTATCTCGGTGTCCGGGCAGTGTTGTGCAGCGACGTGCTTGGCTCCATTTAGGGACCTCCTGGCCGCTTCCCAACGGGACTGTCTCCTCCGAGCTCCTTGCCCCCGTACCGTGCCGACTCGCTGTTTCACCCTACAGAAATCCATCCCTTTTGGAAAAAAATCCTGGTACAAGCGTTGCAAGAAGCAGCAAGTATAGTCAATATCTGTTTTTTCTTCATCACTCCTTTCCAGTAAAGGTCAGGTAATATCCACCCCACAGGTGCAACATCCTGGAAGATGAGGGTCATCTTGCAGCAGGTTTTGTTGCCCTGCGATGCTCGCCCAGCTCTGCCGAGCATCTGCCTGGGTCTCCTTTGCATCACCACTTCTCAGGTGTCTCCCTCTTTAAATATCCGAGTGCTGGATAGTTTTCCATCGCAGGTATCTTTTGTACATTCTTCCAGGCTGAATCAGGCACCGTTTCCTCTCCCTGTTTCAAAAGGCTCTGTAAATCCTGCCTGGTCGGCTCTGTTGTCATGATGGATTATGTCAGCCCACAAGTTGGCAGCCAGCACATTTTAAATACCTCGTGCTCCTGAGCCAGACAGGTTTTTTGCATATCCCCCATCTTAAAAGTACCACATTAAAAAAAAAAAAAGTGCATTCCCATTCTTTGCTTGCCTTGAAGGAGTACAAAGTGAAAGCGATGGGTTTCGATGCTTTAAAAATTTGTTTCTAAGCATTTATACGTAACAAACCCTCCTTCACCCCAAGGCTGGCTCTTGCTGTTTAACGCACAGAATTACTTTCACGCTGAGCGTGGGCTCGGAGATATCCCCGAGATCTCTGCGAGCTCATCCAGCGCAGGACCCCATCCGACACCTCCCGTATTCCTTCGGCTTTCCCAGGAATTAATGAGCAGGAGCAGAAAGCTTGGGAGCCGATTCCAGGCTTTATTCCAGGAGGCTGAAGGAGCTGGTGGGGGACACTGAACCCCCCAGGCTCCCTCCCAAGGATGGCAAAGGGCCATCCCGGGGGAGCATCGGAGAGCCCAGTCCCGGGCGCTGGCGGGACTGGGACCGGGCTCTCGCAGCAGCAGCCGGAGGCAGGAGAAGGTGAACGGTGATGGAGTCTGACAGCGAGCAAGGCCAGCAATGATGGAGGAGGGAGAGATCCTGGGGGGGGGAGCGGCAGCTCCCAGCCGGGCGTGTTGGGAGCTGCTGGGGACAGGCAGGCTGCCAGGACAGAGGCTGCTGCAGGCAAACGGAGCGGGGGGGAAAATGTCTGTGCGGGGTGTTGTGGTGGTGGTGGGAGGGTGTCTGGCACCCGGCGCCTGTGGGAGCCCTCCCCGTGATGATGGCCAGTGCCTGGAGGGGGCCCCAGGGTCCGGCGAGACGGGGAGTGGGAGTTTTTCTTCCCACGCTCAGCTGATGCCCCAGGTTTCGGGGTGCTGGAAACCAGCTGTGGGGCAGGATGGTTTTTTGCCGTTCCCTCTCGCTAGCTGGGTTCACCTGGGGGACTGACAGCAGTGGGAGAACCTCAAAACCCACCTTCCCCTTGTGCAACCGTTTCTGCTTCTTGGTCCCTGCTGCTTCTGGCCGCTCTGCGGAGGAGTCGCGCTGCCGGAGCGGAGAGCGCACGGTGCCCTGGTGCCTTTGGGATCCCTGTTTCTGGGAACGCGGTGGGCTGCGCTCTGATGTGCCATGGTGGGAGAGGAGGTGGGGAGGGAATTAAAGAGCATGCGTGGTCCTGCAGAGGTTTGGGCCTGAGATGCGGGCAGCTGAGCCCTGCTCCTTGCTTGCACTGGGGAGCAGCTGGGGCAGGTCTTGGAGCATTCCTGGGCTGTCCCGCAGTGGTCCCTGCGCTCTGGGGCTGGGTTCTGCCTGGACAGGGATGGAGACAGGGATGGCATAGCTCAGGCTGGGTTCTCGCCTGGCTCATCCAGGTTTTCATCTCTGCGAGCCTGACCTGTCTTGGGAAAGCAGCAACGGGAAAGCGCTTCGCAGCTGGAAGCATCCGTGCGGCTCCAACAGCATCGGCAGCGCTGGTGTCGAATGCTTGTGTGGCGCGCAGGCATTGTTCAGTTAAGGAGTCTGTTTTTCCACTGGTGCTGCTGGCAGCAGGGTCTCCGTTCGCCGACGATGTTCCCTGCGTCACCGCCACCAGCCTTTGTTCCGTGTCCTGTGTGCGAGAGGACCCGAGGCTCCGCAGTCGGCCTCTCCTGCCCTCGCCTGCCGCTGGTTTGTCTTCGGAGCGGTGCGGATTTCCTTTCGCCGCTGTAACCTTCCCTCTGGCCGTGCCCTGCCTGCCTGCTTCCCCCGGTCATCTCTGCTGTCCCTGGTTCTCGGTGGCTGGGGCCACTGCCGCCCTGCTAGACAGGGGAGAGGACAAGCATGGGGGGGTTGCAACAAGTTGCTTGTCAGGGTGACTCTGGAAGAGATTAGCCAGGGAGAGATAAGCTTGCAATGCCTTAATATTGTTAGTAAGCAGTAACGGGGCATTATTATTAGCTCAGATGATAGCGCGGGTGCGGGGTGGGGAGGTGTAATCTGGTTAGAGCCCAGGAGCCACCCAAACGTGGTGAGATGGGGCAAAAAAAAAGGAGGAAAACCCCCTATTTCTGCAGGAGGTGGGAAGAGGGAGAGCATGCCAAGGAGCCGCTGGCCTGCGGGCACCCCCTCCGGATCTGGTGCCTTGCTGCAGACTTTCCGTGTGGGACTCGGTGACGTGCCCCCGTCCCCGCGTGCTCCCTGCCGATGCTCGGGAACGTGTTCCCACCTTTCCCCGGCAGAAGCCCGGCTCCTCTCGCCCTCCCGGCCGGAGCAGCAGGGCTCCTGCCGGCAGAAGGTCTGCAGAGGGATTATATTTAGAAGAAAAGGAAGAGAGGTGGTGATAAGGAGGCCCCCGTTATCTCCCCGCGTGCCAAGCGGGGTTGCAGCAGGGTCCTGGCTCCGGCACTTCGGACCTGGGAAATGATTTGGGAAGAAGCTGCGGGCGAGCAGGCGGGAGCAGGGAGAACAGCCCAGCATTGTCCCTCCCGTCCCCAGTGCAATTAACTGGAAAACAAGACGAGGAAAAACAAGCCAAGAGCCTGCCAGCGGGGCAGTGCCCAGCTCTGCGGGGTGAACCTCCGTCCGCACCCCCAGCCCGCCGCCTCGCTGCCGCCAGGAGCTGCACCGCACTCCCCGCCGCGCTCTGCACCGACTCGTGCTCGCTCGCAGAAGGGAGCCGCTCTCCCCTTCTTCACCGGCAGCTTTCCGAGCAGCTTTGCCGGCCATCGGGACCGCGGGACGGCGAGGATTTTGCTGGCGCAGAGCTGCCGCGCCGGCGGCACCCTGGGCTGGGAGCACCCGGAGGAGCGTGAGGAGCGAGGGACAGGCGGGCGAAGCAGCCGTTGGCGTCGCGGCGGGGTTTGCGGTGATGTCCCGGAGGAGGAACGGTTGGTGCCCGTGCCGGGGGCAGCGGGTATAGGAAGTGTTCGCGGTGGGAGGAGCCGCGGCCGAGAAGTCACCCACCGGCACCCATTGGGGCCAAGGTCGGTGAGCGGGTGATATCGCCAGAAGACCCTTCCCCAGGAGCCGGGAGGCAGCCACTGCTTTGCTGGGACCCAGCGCTTCCCCATCCAGGGCTCGGGCAATGGAAAAGCGGCATCTCTCCGGGGAGAAGAGGCGGCTGAGCGCCTGCCTGGTGTGCCGGATGTGTTGCATCGGTTAGTACCCGCTGCCTTCTCCTTCCCAGCCCACCGGCAGCCCCCGCCGTGCCGCCAGTGCTGCGCTGCAGCCAGGGGACGGCTCCGGGCTTTATCCGCCCCAAATTAACGGCGGGGTTGGGAAGGGATCCGGCATCGCGGCTTTGGGGGAGTTGGGTGTGGGAAAGGTCCCTAAAAGCACATGGGGGTGACGCGGCTTCCTATTGCAGGCGGTGGCCGGCGGTGCCAGGCGGCAGCTCCGTGACTCGGCCGTGTCGTCTCGGGAAGACGTGCCGAGGCCGGAGTCTGGCGGGGTGGGGAGCGAGGGTGGCCATAGTTCGACCGGCAGATGTTTTTTGGCACCTGGTTTACGTTGCCTCGGCTGGGGGACGGAGCAGGACGCAGGGGAGGTGACGTGCCGGCGGTGCGCCGCGTGTTTTACCGCGGTGCTTTCGGGTGGGGGAAGCCAGAGGATGGATGTTAGATCGTGCTTTCAAATCTGCGTGGATTGAGATGTGGGGGGGGTCCTGAGGGCCCCCGGGGCTAGAGCTGCCTGGCCAGGGTAGGGACCCCCCCCAGCGATCCCCCACCCCAAGAAGGGGGGACGTGGGGCCATTCGGGCAGGACACGCAGCGTGGCTGGGGAGCCCAGGCTGAAACATGCTGGTTTTCTCCCTTTTCTTGATTTTTGGCTTAAAACCAAAGCAAGGGGTACTTCTGCCTGGTGGACCACGATGTCAAAGGGGGATGGCTTGGGGTAGCGGGGCTCGTCCTTCCCATTCTATCCCAGGGATCCTCTGAGCTGGACTGGGCAGCGCTGGGGAGCCTGGGGTCGCGTGCCGTGAGTTGGTACTGAGGCACCCTCTTTCCTCCGAGATGATGTTGCTAAAACCAGGCGATCCCGTCTGGCGCAGGGCTGGCTGCCGAGGTTGCCCTGAGCCTTCCTCGCTGTCCAGGCGTGGGGAGACGGGGGCTGAGCGGGACCCTCCTGCCCCTCGTGGGACCCTCCAGCGGTGTGGCCGCCCACTCCTTTCGCCTTGCTTGCCTTTGTTTTTCACGTGATATTATTTTTTTGCACCGAGAACAGGCAGGACAAAGCCTGCCGCCAGCTCCCCCATCCCACGTTGCTGCTTGGAATCACCACAAACCTCCAGTCCCGTCACCCTGTGGGGCTGGCGGCCACCCCTGCTGCTCCCCGGGAACTGGGAGCCACTGGGAATGGGACCCACATCATCACCCTATCCCACTGGCATTTGGAGCTCCCAGCGCCTGGCCAGGGCGCCCGCGGCTGAGCTGCGGGTCGGAAATAAACGTTAAATCCTGACAATCCAATGAACCAAAAATACAGCGACAGAATAAGCTGCTAATTGCACACGCTGCTAGTGCCCGGCAGAGGCCTGGTACGGGACATCTGTGGGGTTTATATAATGTGTTAAAGCCTTCCGGGAGCGAGCAGGGAAGGGGGACACCCTCATAAAGCTGGGGGGTTTAGGCAAACCCTACCTCCCTCCCTGCATTGCCTCCAGGGAGGATGGGGAGGCATGGGGGTCCTGGCTGGGGGACACACACATTTTTAGGGTTCAGTTGCCACTGCCAGCTGCAGCTATACCCATCCCAATCATCCACGCTGCTTTTATTCGAATAACACTGTTCTGCCCCCCAAAAAAAGCAGTATATTTTGTTGTAGCTGTGCGGATGCTCCTACCTCTCTGCCCGAGCGAGACCTCGGAGCCGCGTGAATGGCCCCGTCCCACACTAACCCCTGAATAAGCAGCCTCTGTTCCCCTGCGCGGGCACAGGAGCCGTCCGGCGATCCTGGCACCGGCAGCGATTCCTCTGTCTCTTCCCCTCATTTCAAAGTCATTTGAGTTTCTGCATGAGAAACACTGACCGAGAGCTGCCTTTGTCTTCTTTTGACAGATGAACGGGACAGAGTCCAAAAGAAAACCTTCACTAAATGGGTCAATAAACACTTGATGAAGGTAAGAGTCACGTATTTTATTATAAAGCCAGTTAAATGACTGCCTGTCTGTCTGTTCTGGCTCAGGGCTGGCAGATGAATGCCTTTTTAAATTTTTTTTTTTTTTCTGTCTTGGAGTTTTTGCATTGGATTTGAGTGTTCATACGTGTCTGTACTCAGAGCAGAGACAGTTGCAGTGGAAATATGCCGGTGCCTTTGGAGGGCACTGTAACATCACCACGCAGCCCTTTTTATTCTGTTTGCCTCCTGAGCACCGGCTCCTTGCTTTAACACGAGGCTTGGGCATCCTCCCGCTGACGAAGGAGGGGATCCTGGCGTGGGGCTGCTCCCCCCTCACAGTCCCCTTGCCAGGGCAAAGGGGCTTTTTTGTCTTTCAAAGGGTGCTCCTCTGTGGAGAGGAGCCCCAAAGTGTGCAAAGGGAGATGCTTGCAGCTGTAGGTAGCTAAGCAGGATTAACATCACCCCACAAGGTGCCTCCTGCTTTTCTTGATTAATGTCAGGTGTTTTTTAACTAATTCTCCATTTGAAAAAAAAAAAAAGTCATTTGGGCATTAGGCGTTACAGCTGTGTTTTCCTGCCAGCTTTGCAAACTTCTGTGTCAAGCTTTTGGCTACTTTCTAGATCTTACAAAGGAGGGGAAAAAAGAAAAATCTTGAGACTGCCTGCTTGAGGCTGCTGTGGGAAAACATCTGGGGATTCCCAGTTGAGTAAAACCCCAGGACAAGGTCTGGGTGTCTGGGGAAGAGCAGGTCCAGAGGCCGCATGCAGTCAGCCAGCTCTTGCCCCGTAGAAATGTCGTTTGCTCTCAAATGGTAGCTAGGTGCCGTGTTTTGGGAGACGCTGGAAGGTAGTGTAAGCAATTAAACCACCGCTTCAGGACTGAGCTACCCTTTCTGCGGAGGTCTGCATGCAATTGTACAGGATTGCCTCAAGTACGGATGGTTTAACAGTTTGATTTCGTGCGTAAAATTGGCAGCGGCTTCTGCCAGGTCATTTGGGAAATGGGAAGCCGCTTTCCTTAGCGATGATTCTGGAATAACCATTTTAAATGGACGCGGCTTGGAGGGAGATGTCTGCTTGCAGATGCCACTGCCTTCCCGCTGCGCTCTTGCAACCAGCGGGAGAGCACAGGGGGGGGCGAGCGAATCTGATGGCTTTTCCTCCCCGGCTCTCTGCAGGTGCGCAAGCACATCAATGACCTCTACGAAGACTTGCGAGATGGCCACAACCTCATCTCCCTCCTGGAGGTGCTGTCGGGAGTGAAGCTGGTAAGTCCCCAGGGCTGGGTCGCGATGCTTTTGCTCCCCCCCCGAGCCCCCCCTTCCGTCCTCCCCCCCGCTCCCCGCTGCACCCAGCCATCAGCTGTCATTTCTTATGCCACAGTTTTGTTTTCGGATGTCTGTCGTTGTTTCTTTTATTATTATTACTATTATCATTTGTTGTTGTTAGTATTATTATTTTATTTCTTTTCACTCAAACCCGTGTTGCCCAGCCTGGTCTCTTGGATACCACCAAAAAATGCGATTAAAGCTGCTGGCTTATGGTGCCCTGAGTGGAGCCCTCTTTTTGTGAAGGCTTGCACACCTTCATCTTCTACATTTGGCTCCATATTTAAAATAACGGATAATAGTGGCTTAGACTAAAACTGTTTCTGTGACAGCGTGCCCAGCAGTTTAGCTCAGATTTGACACTCCTGCCCCGTGCTCAGCTCCTGCATGAGCTGGATATCTAGCAGGCGGTGGCGTGCAAACCTTTTCCTGCATCTTGAGCATTGTAGAGTCCCGTCCTTCCTCCTCCTCCTCCTCCTCCTTCTCAGACTGACACATTCACTCAGCTCTGGGAAGATCCCGATTGCTGCAACAGGGTAGCACAGCAGGAATTATTTTGGTTTTCCCCTAAAATAGGATCTGGGCAAAGATCTCCTAACTCCCTCTGTTACCCTCCAGAGATGCCAAATCAGTTTTTGTGGGGGCTGAAAAATTGGATCGAGCTACTTGTGATCCAGACAGCTTCCTTCTCTTTGCTTTGGCTCTCAGAGCCGAAGGGGAAATTTCTGTGCTCGAGCCCAGGGTGTGCCGGAGATCCAGCTGCCTTCATCCCTGCTCTGCTCTTTTGTTTTCCCTTTTACCTGGGTGTTGCATTTTGGTTTCCATTCTGTCTCCCTGTTGTGTCACCCTCCCATTGCCGCTGTCCCTCCCGTCCTCGTTAGCAAATAGAGCCGCCAGCTCAGAGGAGCCTTCGCCTGGTGAGAGCGCCGGCCTGGTGCCGTGCAAGCAGTGAAGAGCGTGAGGAGGAAGATGATGATGATGAAGAAGTAGGTTGAGTCTGCCCCGGCCGCAGCGTATCCCTGGCGGACACTGGAGTGCCGTCAGATAGTCCAGTGCAGCCCAGCATCGCTGGGGGCTCCGACCTTCCCCTCTCTTTGGTTTCAGCTGGGGGTTTTTGATAAAACCCACCCAACTCGCCCAGGGTGGTCACCCCGAGCGAGGGTCTGTGGAGGGGAAGCTGTAAGAGCGGAGAGGCACTCGATGCCGCCGTCCTCGTTCCCGGGCTGCGTTCACGTTAACTGGATTATCTGCGCGCGCATTGCAGTGTCGGCCTGCAGTCAGGGCACGCCACCCACCTGGTGTGACAGCATGTGTCCCCCCCACGGGGCGGGAGGGGACAGGGACGGGGTCCTGCACGCTGCTCCCGGCCGGGTCCCCACTCGCTCGGCCCTCGGGGGGCCGCTGTGACGGCTGCTCACCTCGCACTGCATGGACAGGCTCCGGGCACAGGCACCTTCTCGGGGGGCTGGTGCCACCCTGGGGTCCGGGACGCGAGCAGCACCCCCGTGCATGTGAGCAGAGGTGGGAGCGAGCACAGCCCGGCCCCAGCCGAGGGTTACCCCGAAGGGGCCAGACCCCAAAACCTTGCTCAGGTGTAAGAGAAGGTGTGTTTTCCAGTCCCCTTGCTCTTGTGCGCAGTGTCACCTCCCGCCTGGAGCAGCGCAGAAGGAGCCGGGGCTGTAGCATCTTCCCACCGGGCTCCGGTCCCCTGCAGCCCTGGAGATGTTCCCCTTGCAGGGACAGCTCTTCCCCTTCGGGCTGGGGAAGGAAGGTGACCCAGAGGACTTGGGGTGTCCTGGCAGTTCAGAGCATCCTGGTGACACCTCCTATTGAGGCTGAGATCAGGATTTGGGCATCGATCCTCCCGCTCCTGCTGATTCAAAGCAGACCCAGCATCCCACATCCTTCTCCTGGCCACAGCTCAGCCGCCGGGTACCTCGGAAAATCCCTTGCCTGCAGCAGCGGCGATGAGCACAGCCCAGCGCATCTCATTTCTTCCCTCCCCAAGGGTTCAGAGATGATACCTGGAGCAGCAGCCCCTGCCCGCATGCGGGAGGAGCCGAGCTGGGTCTGCAGGGACTGATGCTGAGGTGGGGGTTTCTCTGCCATCAGCGGGGACCCGCGGCCGGTCCCTGCCTGGGATCTCGGAGGCTGAGCTGGTCCTGCACGCAGTGACGGGCTCAGAGCCTGGACGCAGACCCTCGGCGTCTCAGAGGAGGTCGAGTTCTGAGGGTCTTCCCACCTCTGTGCCCCACCGTGGCCTTTTTGCCCTCTTTCAGCAGGATCTTGCGTAGCAATGACTTTCTTTGCCTCCAGAGCAAGAAGATAGAGCAGGGTGTGTGGAGTGCACGGGGGCTCATGCCAGCACGCTGAGTGCGGGGGGCTGCCGCAGGCGGCTCTCGGGGGCATGCGGGGGGAAGCTGTGCATGCGGGGTGCTGCCGTCCCGGCCCCACGAGCCTGACCCGAAACTTGTCTCTCTCTTGCAGCCGCGTGAGAAGGGGCGGATGCGTTTCCACCGGCTGCAGAACGTGCAGATAGCCCTGGATTTCCTGAAGCAGCGACAGGTAAGGGCTAATTTAGGCTCATCCGGAAGAAGAGCTGGGTGATTTGCAGTTCTTTCTCCTGGCCGGGGCTCGGGAAGGGTGTCGAGAAGCAGTGTCAGCCTGTGCTGGTAAGGATGGCTGTCAGGGGACTTTCCCCTGTAGGCGTTATGCGCTTTCAGAACCACCCATGCGGCGCAAAAACTAGTATCAAAATGCGGGACCACGCTCCAGTTCTAGGAAGGGGTTTGCAAATGTCACAGACGGTCACTTCTGCGCCCCGAAAGCCTCACCAGGGGCTCCCCGGCGGCAGATCCCGGCGGTGGGGATGGATGGCTGTGGCACATCTGTACCTTCCCACCAGCTTTAGGGGGAGATGTGGCAGCTGGATTCTGCCCAGCCCCACGCAGCCACGGCCTCGGCGCTGGCACAGCCGGATGCCTCTTTGTGCAGCATCACCCCTCCGGATGGTAGCACGGGCATATCGTCCTCCAGTGCCGCCCCTGGGCAGCATCACCCTTCGGCTTTCAGGGGGCAGGTTCCCTCCGACAGGCTTTTGGGAGGTGCTAGCCTGGCAGTGCCTGTGCAGCTGGCAAAGACCAGGCATCCTCCGCACCCCTGGGCAGATCCCGCCCGGAACAGTGGGATGCATCCCAAGACTTGTTGGCTCCGAAACCCCCGCAGCCCTGGGGCCGGGTGTCCTGTTCCGCCTGTTGGGTCAGGTCTCCCCACCGTGATGCTCCCTAGATATGCCGAGATGATGATAAATCGTACCAGTTCATGCTGAAGCAGAGACTTTTCTCTCTCTCTGCTGGCCTGAGGGCACTGAATAAATTTAAGCACGTGCCCCACTCGAGGGAGGGTGAGCTGCTTCCAGCCCCTCCCTCCTCCTCCTCCCCAGCCCCTTGATAGAGACATTTTGCCAGGGGCTCTTGGGAGCTTGTTTCTCTACTTGGATGAAACAGCTTTTTCCTTTGAAGTGTAATGGCCTGGTGGCAGCGGCTTTGCTGGGATGTCTTACCCCAGACGCTCCTGCTAGAGACTGATCGTGGGGTCCCGTTGAGTGTTGGGGAGCGGGGAGTCTCCCATGGGGACCCCGCTGGGGGAGAAGAGCCCAAAACCCGTGGCAGCTCCCGGGAAGGCAGCTGCAAGGAGAGCAGGAGCAGCGGCCGGGCAGTACCGCTCCGGTTTGGATCCGCTGGAAGCGCCGAGGCTGGTGTTACAGGCATCTCCGCACGGTTCGGGGACTGCACATGCGTTTAAACCACCCTTAGAGCAAAGCAGCCAGGAGGGAGCAGCTCTGGGACTGCGTGGGGCCGGAGTCTGCCAGGACAGGGGCTTTTGGTGGGTGCTGGGGAAGGACCCTCAGCGAGGACAATGCTGGCGTTTTTGCCTTTGTTAGGGCTGATTGATGAGCAGCTTGGTTTTCAACCCAGGAGGGAGTTAATAAAGCTCGGCCATCCTTTTTTAACCATGCTCTGTGGTCTGTAGCTATTAAATTATGCACTAGTGCTCAGGGCTTCGGGGACGAGGCGCTTCTCCGTGTGAGCTGAAATAAAGCCATTAAGTGCTGGGAAAGCTCTTCTAGATGGAGAGTGCTAGAGATGTCAAAAATCCTTCCTTCCCCGCCTTCCCGAGCTGGGGCACGGGGTAGCCTCGCTGCCTCTTTGGGAAACGCTGGGTGTTGCGTGTCCACTCCTTGCCGGAGTGATTGGAATGGCCCTGGGGACAGCACGGTCGGGGACATGTCCCCCTGCTCTCTGTGGGTGAGGCCAATGGGGAGTTTTGACCCCGTCGCTTCTCTTTCAGGTGAAACTGGTGAACATTCGCAACGATGACATTACAGACGGCAACCCCAAGCTCACCCTGGGGCTCATATGGACGATCATCCTCCACTTCCAGGTAGGTCCTTGCCGAAGGACGCGGGGCGGACGGCGGGAGCGCGTTGTCTCCTTGGGGCGCTGGCATCCGTCTCTCCGCGTGTTTCGTGGCGATGCTGGCACGCGGATCGGTCCGGAGGTTCAACACGCGTTGGAGTGTCATGGAGACCGGTGTCGGAGAATAGCAACACCCTTTTCTCATCGTTTACATAATGAAATCATTAATGATGGGTTGTGTGCGGTGGCCTCCCGGTTGGCACCAGTGTTGTTGGCGGTAGCTGTTTGCTCAGCTGAAGTCTTTGGAGGAGAAGAACAAATTTGGAGGGGGCCCAGGGGGGACAGGCTGAGCTCCCACCCACACGGGGCTGTTATCCTGAGGCGCTCCCAGCCCTTTGGGTGGTCGGTGCAGCCACGGGATCTTTTGTTGGGATGGAAAATGTCAGCTGCGTGACAGTGGTTCAGGACAGTGATGGGAGAAGCTCTCTGACCCCGCTGGCGTGCTGGGGAATGCGCTTAGGACTGTCTCCAGCAATCGTATGCTATAGATGTTCTTGCAAAACAGGGTCTCGGGTCTTTAATAGCCTCAAATTATCCAATTGTAGCTTTGATGCCCTCTGGGGGACAACGCGTGGTCCCTAATGCCACCAGTGCAGTTGGCATGTGGGGCTTGCTGAGCAGTGCTACTGTCAGCAGCTCGTTAGCGATGTGGCATTAGCTCTGGGGCCGTCTCTGCTGTGGGACCGAGCCCGTGGGAGCTGCCGTATCCCGGCTCCCTGCTGTATCCCCGCTGGCATCTTCCAGACGAGACTGGCGCTGGCTTTGAGACCTCGTAAGGAAGATTTTCATTTTTGGAGGATGAGTGGGCAGCGCCCTGGGGAGAGGCTTTTGAGGAGGACCGTGGGGATAAATAGGGTGGAAGGCTGCTTGCTGACGAGGCGCTCTGCCTTGTGTTTTCGCCTTGGGAAGCAGCCGGGGTCGAGCAGGGTCTGGATGCTGATGAGTCACCGTCATCTCCGGTGAGGCCCTGGCTGGTGGCATCCTGTCCCCGCTGTCCTCCGGGTCGCCCTGCCCTGGTGCATCCTCTGCTGCAGGAGACCAAGGAGGGGAGATCAGGGGGTCCTGGGTCCCCTCCGTGCCCAGCTGGGATGGGATGCTGCCATCCTGCTGGGGGGGGACAGCGTGGGTGACAAGGGGCCCCCAGGGGAGCTGGGCTGGTGCCGGCGAGCCTGCCTGTCCTCTCCCTGCCTGCGCTAACGGGATTTTTTCTGGGGTTGTAGCTCCATTGTGAACCTCTTAATCTCCTGCGTCCCAGTGCCGCTGCCTGGAGGCAGGCGGCTGGGAAAGCCCCAGGGAGAGGTTTGGGGTGGGCTGGTGCCGGTGCGGAGCCCAGGCACTGCCAGCTCTGCAGGGAGCTGGAGTGATGAAGCCACGGGGGCTGCTCCCTGTGCCCTGGGAGCTCTTGGGGTCACTGGGTCCCTTAGTCATCTCCTGGGTTGCTCCTCGTTGAGTGTTTCTCCCTTTCCAGCTCTGCTCGCTGGGGCTGAGCTCAGTCCCCCCATCTTTATGCACCCTGCTCCCCATTTTCTGTCTCAGCCCTGCTTTTGGGGTGTGTTTCCCTGCTCTGGTCCCTCTGAGCTGGCAGGCAGGGTTGGGATGCTGCGTGCTCCTCGAACCCTTGCCCTTGGTGGCATTCGGGGCAGGAGGGAGGCAGGACGTGGGGCCGGCCGGGATGGGGAGCATCGGCGCTGCCGTAGCCTGTTGGGACCCCACAACTGCGGCTCCCCGAAGCGATGCCGGGTCCCCAGGGTACCTTGGGCTGCCCCGCCGTGCCCCGAGCTGGGTGACCCTAGCAGGAGGGTGGGCACGTGAGCGGGTCTCTTGGGGCTCTCGGCATTAAAAATTAAGGAGTAAACCTCCCGAATTGGAGAGAAACACCCCTGTGGGAGCCGGCGCAGCGTCTCCGCGTCTCCGTTGGCGTGCATGCAGAGCCGCTCTGACTCCTCCCTGCTTTTTTTTTTTCCCCCATTTCTCTCCCACCCCTTCCTTTATGCTACCTTTGCCAACCTTCCCTGGGTTTTGTGTTTTTTATCCCCCTCTTCCCCACCCTCTCCCACCCCCCTCCCCGCTCCGCTGCCTGATTCCTGCTCCCTGTTTGTGTTGGCGAGGGCCGTGCTCCAATTACCTCATATTTGGAGAGAAGGACGCCGCAGCCAATCCCTGCTCCCTCTGCTTTTAGGTCAAGTGATTTCTGAACTGCAGTGAGATGCTTTGAATTTGTCTTCTCACAGCGCCCAGGCTGTAAGATGGCTGTCTGGAGCGGCGGCGGCGGCGGCAGGGCTGGCGGGAGGGAGCGGCGGCAAGGGGCAGTCCGTGGCACGGTGTACGGCGTGCGTTTGATCCGATGAAGCCCGGCTCGGGATTTATTCGGGAGCCGGCGACTCGCTTAGCTGCGTTACTGCCGGCACTGAGGAGGAGGAGATGGGGAATTCTCTGGGCTGCGTTAAAGAGCCGAAGGAAAAAGCTGTGGGAAAGCCACCCCTGTCTCCCAAGAAAAGAGTCCGCTTTAAACGGAGGCGGAGGGGGAAGAGGAGAGCGATGCCGGAGGCAGCCCCGCAGGAGGAGCCCCCGGCCCTGGAGGTGCCTGAGGATGAGGAGGCGACGAAGTCAAAGGCAGCCCCCCAGCAGGAGGGAGGAGAGGAGCCCGCCGGGACCTGGCACCACGACGGGGACCCCAACCCGGCAGCCCTACACCCCGGGCTCATCGTGCAGGTGAAGGAGCGGTTTCAGGGAGAGGTGCAGAAAGCTCGCCTGGTGCTGGAGCCGCAACGGCCGGATGCGGCGGGGGCTTCCCCGGAGGAAGGCACCACCGTCATCGCCCGCTTGCTGGAGAACCCGGCCGAGAAGGACTGCGAGAAGGCGGTGAGCCGGCTGGTCGAGCTGCAGAGGAGCGGTGCGGGCAGCCGCCGGGCCGTGCTGCTGCCCCTGCGCGGGGGGATCGACGGCCGCGTTGATGGACTCCTGTCCCCGGCGAGCACGGTGTCCGGCGAGGAGCCAGCGAAGAGCCGGGAGTCGGGGGCCGGCAGCGCCCGGGATGCCTGGGGGAAAGGAGGCAGCCACGATCCCGGCTCCAGCGCCGCGTGGACCTGCTCCTCCGCAGCAGAGCCGGGCACCGTTTCGGAGCTGTCTACGCCGTCCCCCATGGTGGATCAGCTAGAAAACCCCAGCGCGGGGAGAACCTCAGGGTTACCGTTGTTTCGGGCCGGGGAGGGAGACGGGCACGGACTGCCGGCCTCCCGCAGCCTGTCCTCCTTCAGCGGGCGCAGCGGCGGGGTGGCCCGGAGCTCCTCGGGGTACGGCAGCGACCCGGCACGCCAGCCGGCCAAGGGCGCTGGAGCCGGTGGGACCACGGCATCTCCCTCTGAAGGTGGCCGCAGGCTGGCTGCGGAGAGCCGGGCTTGGAGGGGGAGCTCAGGGAAAGCCGGAGGAATGGTCAGTGTCTGCGTGTAACTCTCGCCCCCTTTTCGGAGCGGGGTGGGGGGGTCCTGGTTCAGTGGACCCCAGATCCTGGTGGCCCCTGGGGACGGTCATCTCGGTGAGGTGCAACCTCGTGCTGAGCGCGGGTGGGAGGGCTCTGGTGCGGAAAGTTCCCGAAGCCTTTTCCCCTCTGAGCATCTCCACCGGGAAAGCATCCCCAGGGAACCGACCCGTCCCATCCCTCGCTCCTGGCACAGGCAGCCAGGGAGCAGCTCCCACCGGAGCGGGTGGGTGCAGCCGGCGGTCACGCAGGCTCTCGGTGCCGTTGCGTTCGCCGTTGGCAGCGCGCTTGCTGTCGCCGGTGGCACTCGTGCCCTCGGGGCTGCTGGGTTGGGTGCGAGTTTCGGGGTGTCCCCTCCCCGCTGCCCGCGCTCAGCTCTCAGGCGGGCGGCAGCGGGTGAACATGGAAGTGCGGGAGCTCCACCTGCTCCGAGGGGGCTCCGAGGGGATGATGCTGTGTTTTGGAGCCCGTTCTTGCTGTTTGGAGGTCGCTCTTTGGGGGTGACAGGGCGGGCTAAAGGTGCTCTTGCGTTTGGCCAAGCTCTGCACGCCTCAGGACAAGCGTGTGGTTGGAGGGGCAGGAGAGGGGCTGTGGCCCCCAATACCTTTGCCGGCTTGGGACCGGTGTCGCAGCCACCATCTGGCCTTCAGCATCCTGACACCGGTTGCTTGATGTGCGAGGTTGATGTTGGAAGGGTTTGGAAGGGGCTGGCCCCTGGATCCCGTGAGTTTTCACTCTGTCTTCTCGCTGGTGCCTCCCTAAATCTTTGTCCTGACACAGACATGTGAAGAAAGGAGGGTGGAGCTGGTGCCGCATCCTGCACCTCCGTAAGCGCATCTCTAGGAGGGTCTCCTGCAAGCATGCCCTTGGGGAAAGGCCCAGCGGATGGAGAACCCCGGTTCTGGGTGAATTATTAAAAATAAAGGATTTATCTGAGCTGGGTGCCGCAAGGAGCTCCCCGATGGGCAGCAGTGCTGGAGACCCCAGGTGGGGCACAGCCTGTGGGTGGGTTCACAGAAGGTATCATTCCGCTCTTAATTAAGAGCTGCCAGGTAATCAATAAGGGGGTGCTGGGCAGGTGGAGGTTTGTGGGTCCTTCCCTGCAGGCGTGGAGGGTCCCATCCTGCTGCTCACCCAGTGCATCGCCCTATCCATCCTGGCTCTGCCGCCGGGTCCCAGCATCCCTAAGGAAACCGAGCCCCGGGGCTGGAGGAGTTAAAGGCAGCGCCGGCGGTGTGGCAGCGGCTGACAAAGAGCAGTTTTGTGTGTGATGAGCGTATCAGGCTCGGGAGAGGGAGGTGAGCTGCAGCATACCAATTACACCGTCGCTCGCCGTGCTGTGCCTCGGCAGCATCCAGCATCCTCCTTGCCGGTGGGAGAGGCGGCTAATCCTGCAGGTCCCTGCCTCCTGCCTGCACAGGGATCTCTGGCAGCTGGGACCTGTGCGATGCCAGCACCCAACCGGGTGTGTTTTTGGGGCGAATAAAGCAACTGGGTGTTTTCAGGATGGAGGGGGCTCGGTGGGGCGGTGGGTAGGGCTGGGTCCTGGCACACCTTCTCCCTGCAGTGCCGGGAGGAGGAATCCGGCGAGCAAATAGCCCGCGTTGCCTTTCCACGGGCGCCCCGGAAAATACGAGCAGCTCGCATCCTCCCCTTTGTCTGCCCCTTAATTAAGGGGAGGTAATTGTACTAATTGGGGAGCTGGGGGGGGGATGGGTGAGGAAGAAGCCGTGCCAATCAGAAATATGCTGGCATGCAGAGACACGTGCGTTTTGTCATGTGCAAGTCTGGGATTCGCAGCCAGTCCTGTGCGTCTGTCTAAGATGAGTCTGTGACTGTCGGTCTCTTTTGTTGGGGAAGTGGGTCACGGCACCCCTGGTACCTGCTTTTCCAGGCACGACAAGGCAGAGGGGGGATGCGACAGCCTTCTCCCCATCCTTCTCTTTCTCCGGGGATGGAGCCGGTGGCCCCGCTCCAAGCGGCTCTGCTGGCTGGAGCTTGGGGAAAGACCTTTGCCCCATGCGTCCTTTCAAGCAGCACCTCCGAGCGCTATTTCCCACTTCTTAAGTTGGTATTTTTTTACAGCGTGATGCTCGAGGGGGAGCATCCCCTGCCATGCCGGCAGCCCCCTGCGAGGGATGGCGTCGGCGGTCCCCTCTTGGGCTCTCCTGGGTGCTGCTGGATGGGGCTGACCGTTCCTGCATGAGCCCCGGGTGTCCGAGGGTGCTGGGGCTCCTCGCGGTGGGTGCTGGGCAGGAGCAGTCCACGGAGCGGGTTTGTAGAGGAGGGCGCACAAGTATTGCTGTTGGCACAGCGTGTTTTGGGGCGGGAAGAGACCTGCCAGGGCATTGCGTTCCCGGCGAGGTGTGCCCCGAGCCCTGGCTCGGGGGGACGGTGCCGGTTTAACCGATCTCCAGTGTGCTCAGAGCATGTACGGCCGCAGCCGCTCCGGAGAGCAGAGCCTGGGCGGAGGAGCGGCTCCGGTGAGCTCGGTGGTGGTGGGAAGCCAAGGTCCAGCGGTGGCGGGTCCTGTGCCGGCAGGACAGGGCTGGGCTGCCCGCGTTGACCAAGCAATGCCTCGTGCCCCTGGGAAATGGGGTTGCCAAATGGCTGTGCCTCCCTCGCCTGCCTGGATCTGCGGTCTGCCCAAACCGTGCCACCCCTCGGCACCCCGGTACTGTCCTGCAGGTCCAGTGGTCCGTTCCCATGTCTGTTGGCTGTGGGGTCCCCTCTCCCCCACGGTGACCAGGAGTTTTCCTCCTGCCCTTCCCGGCAGCTGCCAGGTCTTGGGCAAGTCCGTAGAAACTGGACATGCCTGGTGGTCATTCCTCCTCCCGCATCGCCCCATGGCTGTGCCGCTTCTTTACAGATCTCCGACATCTACATCAGCGGGGAGTCAGGGGATATGTCGGCCAAGGAGAAGCTGCTTCTGTGGACACAGAAGGTGACGGCGGGTTACATCGGGGTGAAGTGCACCAACTTCTCGTCATGCTGGAGCGATGGGAAGATGTTCAACGCGCTCATCCACAGATACAGGTAGGCAGGAAGGTGCGGCGGAGAGCATCGTCTGGGTGGGAGGAAGGGCTGTGGGGACTTCCTTGGGAGTCCGTGTCCACCGCTGCGGTTGGTGATGGTCCGGAGTGCTTGGAGATGTAGGTGAGGCTTGCAGGGAGCAATGTCACTTTTACCTGGAAATCATCTCTTCTGCTAGGTAGTTGGGGGTGGATGCTTGGAAAGAGCAACAAATAGATCGAGTTGCAAGAAAAAACATCTTGAATGAGGTTGGGGAGAGAGGCAAAAAAGAAAAGCTTTTAAACTGGGAGTGCTGCAGTGTTTTATGTGTTAGTGCTGCCCTTTCTGCTCTCTGTGAATAGCAGCACTTCCATCCGCGCTTTCATCCAAGGATCTCTGAGCTCTCCTGAGCAGCAATTAAACCTCTCCCAGCTCCTTGAGAGACAGCACAGCCCCACACACCTTCCATCTGCTGAGTGTAGGCAGCGAGTCAGGGCTGGGGCCAGCAGGACCGGCTTCTGCCCTGGCTGCTTGGTCAAGGGGACTTGGCATGGCCTTGAGAGACTGCAGGAGAATAGCAGAAACCCTGTGAGAAAGCATCTCCTGGTAGCTGGAAATAGCAGTGCCTTGCTGCGCTGCTCTGTGCTTGCTTGTGGCCGGGAGGAGCGGGGTTTAGCTGGGAAGGACGGGCAAGACTGCTGTGGGCAGGAGCAGGCAGGGGATGGGGTGCGCGGTGGGCAGCAGACTCGTGGTCCACGGAGGCTGGGATTTTCCTGGCTCCGCTGTGCTTGTTTGCGGTTCGTTTGTGCTGCGGTTTGCCAGCGGTGGTCTGTTCCCAGCACAGGGCTGGCAGCACTCATGCCTGCTGCTTTCCCTCTGCTCTGCTGCAGACAAAAGGCTCTGCCCGCATCCTTCGGAGAGGTGTAACCACCCCATTTTGGGGCTGTTTCATGCACCTCTTCCCAGGGAGGGCTCGCAGTCCCAGCCCGGCACGCTGCGTACAGAGCGGGTGCTGGAAAGGGCAGGTCCCAGAGGAGCATAAGAGGTTTTGCTTGACAGCCTGAACATCCCCTTCCCAAAAGGGATGAGTTGTCCCCTCAGAGAGCCACCAGCCTGGGACAGGAGCTCAGATGAGCCCTCGGGAGCCACCTGGGGCTGCGGTGCCCGTCCGGGATACTCTGCCCCTGGGCGCCTTGCGCTGTTTGCCAATGTCATGACTTTGGTGTATGTCTTGCAGGCCAGATCTGGTGGACATGGAGAGGGTGCAGATCCAGAGTAACCGGGAGAACCTGGAGCAGGCCTTCGAGATCGCCGAGCGGCTGGGGGTCACACGGCTGCTGGATGCCGAAGGTGGGTGGCTGAGGGAAGCGGCTGGTGCGGGGAGATGCCAACCTCTCTGCCCGCTCCCGTTCCTCATTGCCTTTCTGCTTCTCCCTTGCCAGACGTGGACGTCCCCTCTCCGGATGAGAAATCCGTGATAACTTACGTGTCTTCAATCTACGATGCCTTTCCCAAAGTTCCCGAGGGAGGAGAAGGGATCAGTGCTATTGTAAGCATCGCTGCGGGTTGGGAGGTTGGGACAGAGATTTGGGAGGCAGCTGGGAAAGGTTTGGAGGTTCCCTGTCCCCTCTAGCAGATGGCCGATGGGTGGAAGAGACTCGGGGGGGAGGAAGGAGCTTCCCCATTAGCGTGTCTGCCCTGTGAACCGCTGGTGTGCCTGTAGGGCTGTAGCATTCTCCAGGCTCTGCCTCTCCCCCGCGGAGACCTGCCTGCCGGCAGTGCTTTGCAAGGGTGCTCTCGCCCTGCAGGAGGTGGATTCGAGGTGGCTGGAGTACCAGAGCCGTGTAGAGTCCCTCATCTCGTGGATCAAGCAGCACACGATACTCATGTCAGATAAATCCTTCCCCCAGAATCCTGTAGAGCTAAAGGTAGGTCCTGGACGAGGTCCCTCCGCAGTGTCCCGTGTGCTCGGTGCTGAGAGCTGGGTGGTGGCGTTCCCCGGGGAGGTTTCTGATGAGCCTTTCTCATCCCAGGCACTTTATAACCAGTACATACACTTCAAAGAAACTGAAATCCCAGCGAAAGAGCAGGAAAAAGGAAGGATAGAGGAGCTCTACAAACTGTTAGAGGTAAGTATCATCGTGGCTGTCCGGAGGCTTGTAGGTGGGAGTGTTGTGCTTTTAGCAAGACTAAAGTGTGCTCAGTTCAGGTTTATTTTGGAACAGAGAAGTGGAAATAACCCTCAGGGTAAATGATGTAGCAAGCAGCACGCTGCAGGAGCAGAGGCAGAGCTTTTGCCTTATAGCCCCACTTTCCTTGCTGTCATCTCTCTCTAGCCAGCTCAAGGAGGAGGTAAGGAATGCCATTCTCTTGATGTTTTCCTCAGGTATGGATTGAATTTGGACGCATCAAGTTGCCCCAGGGCTACCACCCCAATGACGTGGAGGAGGAGTGGGGCAAGCTCATCATAGAGATGCTGGAGCGCGAGAAGCTCCTGCGGCCAGCGGTGGAGAGGTCGGTGCTCTGCCCGTGGCAGGCAGAGTCCCCTGCGGGGATGTCCCCTGCTCCCCTGGCTGGAGGGACATCCCAAAGCCTCTCTCTCTTACTCTCTTTCCCTCTGTCATCGCAGGCTGGAATTGCTGCTACAAATCGCTAACAAAATCCAGAATGGTGCTCTGAGCTGTGAAGAAAAACTCACTCTCGCAAAGAACACGCTGCAAGCGGTGAGTGGGGGGTGTTATTTTCCTCCTGCTAATTTTTTATTTATTTATTTTGTTTTCCTGCCTCTTCTTTTATGTCCATCTCTTCCTCTCTCTTCTGCGTGGGTTGCTGGGTTCCCCTGGACAGCTTTCCTTTCTTTTTTGACATTGAGCCTATCTCAGAGGGTCTATAGGGGCGGTGGTGGATACCTGATGATCTATGGCACGAGGACCTTGGGGACAGGGGGGCAGGGGAACAGCCTGGCCGTGCAGCAGGCTGCCTTGGGGGATGCAGCTAGTGAGGCTGGACGTCTGCAGAGGTGCTGGCTTAGAGGAGAACTGCAGTTCTGGGAAAGCTTGTTGTATAATGAGGCTTAAAACCCTAAAAATCTGTTTTATTTGTCTAAAAGACTGGCAGAAAGACTCAGTTGCAGACTTGTAGCTACCTGGGTAGGGAGTAGATTTCTGAAGACAGGTGTCTTGTTCTGGGAGAAAGAGATGTAAGGGCTGGGAGCTAAAAATGGTTACACCCAAGCAAGAAATGAGATGCACGTTTAAGTGACTGTCCATGGGACTGACCACGGGAGCCCATCACTAGAAGCTTTCAGTTCGTCTGCAGGAGCTTTTCTAAAGGGGATGTCCTGGGTGTGGTGTAAGTGATGAACTCGTGTTCTTCCGCTCAAGTCAAGCTTGTGAATCAAAAGGTCTTTTTGGTCTCAAAGTTGATGCTGGGCTGCTGTCACGTTCTATGTGCCTGGGCTGAGGGGACCCAGCCCTCAGCCTCCTCTGTCTTGGTGCAGGATGCTGCTCACCTGGAGTCAGGCCAGCCGGTGCAGTACGAATCCGACGTGGTCGTGTATCTGCAGGAGTGTGAAGGGCTCATCCGCCAGCTGCAGGTGGATGTGCAGATCCTTCGGGATGAGAATTACTACCAGCTGGAGGAGCTGGTGTTCAGGTGAGAGGGGCCATGTCCGAGATGGTCTGTGGATGGAGAAATGTGGTCAGGGGCTGATGCATGGGGCTCCTCTACTCTGTTGTGGGGAAGGAGGGAGAGCGCCTGCATCTTCTCACCTGTGCCTTGCTTGCTCCTCCAGGATCATGCGGCTGCAAGACGAGCTGGTGACGCTGAGGCTGGAATGCACTAACCTGTACAGAAAAGGCCACTTCTCCACCCTGGAGCTGGTGCCCTCTTCCATGCTGAGCACGATGCACTTGAAGGGCGAGTCCCTGACGAAAGGGCTGCACACCTCCTCTGCCTCCTGGTTTCGGAAGCCCATGACCAGGACAGAGCTGGTGGCCATCTCCTCTTCCGAAGATGAAGGCAGCCTCCGGTTTGTGTACGAGCTGCTGGCCTGGGTGGAGGAAATGCAGGTGAGTGCTGGCTCTCTGGGCCAAATTACCTGCCTCCGCTCACGCTGATGTGGGAAGGTAGGAAGCTGGCTTGGGCTTTTTCCTGCCTTTATCTGTGAATAATTGCTTTGATGGTTCAAAGTTTCTGGAGAGCACCGACGCTTTTGTCTTGAGTTGGGTTTTCTCTCTTGTGATCCTGCTGATCAGTGGGATCAGAAGATCCTTTCAAAGCTGGAAGCAAATCTGTACTAATGCAGTCAGTCCTTTGGCCTTATGTGGGTGTGAAGCTTGTGTAGGCTGTCCCAGAAATAATTCAGTGTTGGAGAGCTGGCTTAGGACCTTCTACCAGGACTGGCGTGGTGTTTGTTCCATCTTGAGTGACCTAGGAGGTTTACCTGCCCTCATGTCCTTTTGAGATATGCTCCTGCAGATGAGGAGTGCTGACTTGGACCTCTTGGCCTGTTTCAGATGAGACTGGAGCGGGCAGAGTGGGGGACAGACCTGCCAAGCGTGGAAACCCAGCTGGAGACCCAGCGGCACGTCCACAGCAGCGTGGAGGACCTGGGCTCCAGCGTAAAGGAGGCCAGGATGTACGAGGTACAGCGGCACGGGCTGGGTGACACAGTGCATGGCACGTGTGCGGGAAGTCGAGGGCATCGGGATCGGCTCTTGTGGGTAAAGGTGCCTGGGGCAGAGGCATTTGTTAAGGACGGAGCTTCTGAATTGATGCTGGGCTGGTGCAAGAGGCTGCTGCCCTGAGCATCCTCTGCCCCTCCTCTTGCTCACACAAAGCTGGGGAGAAAGATTTGGAGATGGAGTTTCAAGTGATGCCGTGCTGTGTCAGGTAACAGGAGCATTTTTCCTCCTTCAGGGTAAAATGTCTCAGAACTTCCGCGCTAGCTACACAGAGACGCTTGGCAAGCTGGAGACGCAGTACTGCAAGCTGATGGTGAGTGGGCTTCTAGCACTGCCCAGGGAGCGCAGGGTCCATCCCTGCCGCCCTGCTCCTAAGCATCCCTGCTCTGCCACTGGGGAGGGGGGAAGAAACCGGTCGCCTTCAGAGCAGGGAAGAGGAATCACGCTTCCTTGTGTCCAGGAAACCTCGAGCTTCCGACTAAGACACCTCCAGAGCTTGCACGGGTTTGTGTCTCGGGCCACTGCTGAGCTGATTTGGCTGAACGAGAAGGAGGAGGAGGAATTGGCCTACGACTGGAGTGACAATAACCCTAACATTGCAGCCAAGAAAAATTACTTCCTGGTGAGTGAACCCAGGGCAGGGCTGGTGGGATGGGTGCTCTCTTGGTTGCGCTGCTGCTGCTTTTGATCTGATGTGGGACCTTCAGCTACCAGCAGATCTGAAGTCCCCAGAGGTTTCATGCTCCTTCCCCAGTCACTGAGCTTGTAGCTCATGAGTGCAGCTGATGAAAGAGCTCTCCCTAGAGCAGAAAGTGCAAAAAAGTGTTCAATTGAATTTCAATTGAAAAAGCATCAAAAGATGTCTTTTTGGCACTATTTGGAACTAAAAGCATCTTTAACTAGCAGGGGAAAAAAAAAAGTCTGAGCTAAAGAGGAAAATTGATTCCTCTTTAAAGCAGTATAAATAAATTGCTGTCTTTCCACAATCACACTGTCTGGAACTGAAGAGGTGACTGGCAGGTTTCCAGTATCTGTGTTACATCTGCCCTGTGTGTTTGGTGCAGAGGAGGCATCCTGGTGGGAGCTGGCTGCGGTGCTTCCCATAAGCCATACTGGTTTCTCTGAGATCCGCTGGTATTTTGCGCAGCGCTCCCATACTGCATGTTGTATTAGTTGGACACGTGCTCTGAGCGAGGCTGCTCCCTATAGCCAAGATTTGGACTTTGCTTGTGTTCTTCATGCAGGAGCTGACGACAGAACTGGAAGAGAAGCAGGACATCTTCCGCTCCCTCCAGGACACAGCCGAGCTGCTGTCCCTGGAGAACCACCCAGCCAAGCAAACCGTAGAGGTGAGCAGGCACGCGGAGGCACCGTGAGGAGCCCCGAGAATCGGCTGGCAGCAAATCTTCTCTCCTGGGACTGGGAAACTTGCTGTCCCGCCCCACGGTGCCTTTATGGGCAGCCAGGGCTGATAGTGTTTTATGGTGGCAGAAGAACATCAGTGCAGTGATAGAACTGTTTTACTCTGGGGAGTGCAATGAGAAGCTTTAAGGCCATTCCCAAATAATCCCCACCTCAAATTAAGACACGCAGAGACACTTGTACAGAGCACGAGCCTTTCCTGCAGCGAGGTGATGCAGAGAACGGTCTCGGCTCCCTTGGGGTTATCCAGGCTTGCAGAAAAACAGTGATGGTGAGGCAAAGGGCTGTGGGGACATGTTTCTCCCTGGTGTTTCTCTCTGGGGTGGGAGAAAGCAAATCTGTGCCTGCCACAGCTCCCGGCATCACTGGTCCAGGGTCTGCCATCTCCTGCTCTTCGTGCCTGTGCCCAAACCCTCCTGGCTGCAGCCAGTTCTTCCCTGTTTATGTACCCGCCGGCTGTAGCTGTGTCCTTCCTGTGACCCTTCTGGCTGGTAAATGCTCATTATTCATCACCGTTTGGTGTGTGTGTTTCTCAGGCCTACAGCGCTGCCGTGCAGACTCAGTGGCAGTGGATTAAGCAGCTCTGCCTGTGCGTGGAACAGCACGTGAAGGAGAACGCTGCCTATTTCCAGGTACTTGGGAGGGGCAGCCCAAATTTCCCTGGTCGCCATCCGCTGTATCCCGCTGCATGAGTTTCATACGCTGCTGCTTCTTTTTTGGGGAGAGGGAAGGAGGGATTTGTGGTGCTCATGGGGGCTGCTTTCTCCTGAATCATCTCTTTCTCCTTACCTTCTCCCTGGGGATGTCTCGCTAGGGTAAAAGAGATCAAATTCCATGTAGTTCTGGCCGTCCATGTGGGATGCTCACTGCCCTTGCAGCCCTAAGGCCAGAATAGTGTCGGGAGCTGCTGGTTGAGATGTTGGGGTGGTCCCTTACCTGCAGTGTGCTGCTGACTGCTCGATGGACTTGTGCACATTTCTGTGACCCTCTTCGCCTTTGCAGTTCTTCAGCGATGCCCGGGAGTCAGAGACCTACCTGCGTAACCTGCAGGACTCCATCAAAAGGAAGTATTCTTGTGACCATAACACGAGCCTGACGCGGCTGGAGGACCTGCTGCAGGACTCCATGGTGGGTTCTTGGACATCCCCACCATCCTGCGTGGGCGATGGGTGGCCTTCTTGCTCCGGTCCAGCAGCATTGCTTGGGGTACCTCTTGCTTCCCAGGGAAACCTGGGCTCATTTTCTTCCCATAGTGATGCAGTTTTATGTAACATGGTTTATTTCCCCATCTCGGTCAATGTTCTGCTTTTTGTTGGAGCTGCTGCATGTGTTTGTATGTGGCCATGGGGTGCAGGCTGTGTGCCACCCCAGCTGCACCGCTGCGTGGATGCAATACTGCCGATGGTAGCCAGATCTCAGTCATTATAACAGCCGACAGGTCGCTTTTGTTTAGAGGCACCATCCAGCATCTTTCTATATCCTCGGGGTGAAAAGCAGGCAGCCTGTGCTGTCCATGAAAACTCATAGCTTGACGTGAGCTGGTTCTTCCCCATCCGTGCCCATCATGCCATCCTGGTCTGCATGGAGCCGGTCGTGTTCTGCTGACGGAGGTGTCGCGCAGAGCCCGTAGGATGCTCCTGTTCCTGCTTTGAGCTGGTGCTTGCTAGGAGCACAGTGGGATGCAGAGACAACGCCTGCGCTTTATCCAGACCAAATCCCATATTAATCCATCGCGCTGTGCTGGTGGGGGGAGAGCCAGGGCAGCCTGGCTGTGCGCGGGGACGGGGCTCAGCAGCGCTGATCTCCAAACACGTGGCCTGGCTTAGCTGTGGCGTAGCAGAGAGCAGACGATGGGCCATCACACTGTGATCTTCTCGTCTGAATTGGCCTGAAAAAAACCAACCTAAAAACAAAACCCAAGGAGCAAAGCATCAGGTGGTGTTCGAAACCAGGGACGGGGGAGGATTTGGGCTGTGGCTTAACCCCTGAGCCGCTGGTGGAAGTGCCAGGAGGTGACATTTGAGCGTGTGGAGGCAGGTGGCTGCTTTGTCTTTGCTCTTAGTGCACACCACTGATCTCCAGGGTGTCCCCAGTGAAGCTGGGATGCCGTTCCTGGGTGTTCGTGATGGGTGTATCAGCTGGGCTAGGGCTCACCGTCTTCTCTCCTGGAGGCCTGGGGGCTCCCGTCCTCTCTGTCATGGTCTCGGGGTTGTCCTGGTCTGTCCTCTAGCGCTACCAGGACACGGAGGAGCCGGTCTGGCTCCTGGGGTCCGTATTTGCGAGCCCTGCAACGCCAGGAATCTGGCAGGTGCCGTCTGGGGTGGGAGAGGCTCGTCCGGGCAGCCGGAGAGTGGCCACGATCTCAGGACTGGGGCAGCTGCCCTGAGCTCAGCTATATTACTCTTTCTTACCTAATAAGTTAAAGTTGTATTTCTTCCAATCATGCTCCCTGGGACAGGCACAGGTAGTTTATTTAATCATTTATTCTTTTCTTTTTCTTTTTTTTTTACCATTAAATTATCCTCCACTGTTGTTAGCACACTAACCAACCCCGAGAGTACCAAGCATGAGGGAGAACATTTTTCTGGGATCCTTTTCAAACTTTTGCAGCCAGAATGGGCTGAGCTGCCACTAATCACGTGAGCTGCCAGTGTCGTGATCCGCACACGTCTCCATTGGTGCCAGAGTCTGTTCCAGGGGAGCTTTGCCACCAGTCCCCCGGGTTGTCCCATCATCAAACCCAGCAGGGACTTGTGGGAATCAATTACACAGCATCTTCTTCCAACCAGCAAATTTCTACTCAAACCCAGAGACCTGTGCGATCACTCCACCACTAGCCCCTTCTCCTGAGATGTTTTATCTGCATAATTCATCGTATCCCCATTCCAGCCATTGATTTAAACATGCCTTCATCCTTTGCTTTAGAAAAGGGAGCATGCTTCTGTGGTCTCTCCTCCAGACAACTAAGCGTCCCTGGCTTTGGGCTGGAGCTTGTCCTGCTCTTGGCCCTTTACACCTCCTGGGACTTTAATTGTGGTGTACTCTGTGTTCTTGTTTTTTCCCTTTTGAAAGAAAATGTTTTCTTGTCCTAGCAGCAAAAGAGCCAGAGGCGTGCATGCAGCTTTGCAGGGCAGCGGGAGTAGTAGTGGAGAGGTCCCGTCCCGACTTGAAGTCCGTCCTCCCTTCCGCCCCATCTCGTGACCCCTCTTCCCATCCCCTTAGGGCAGCAGGATCCTCCTGATGTGTTTGTTCAGCCCTTTTGATCCCAGCGTAGCTCCTGCGGGCCAGCGTTGGGGTGGGGGGGTGCTGAGATGCCTGGGAGAGACCTCCTCTCCCCTGCCTTGAGCAACCCGTCCTTCATCCTTCTTTCTGCCAGGACGAGAAGGAGCAGCTCATTCAGTCGAAAAGCTCCGTCGCCAGCCTGGTGGGACGGTCCAAAACCATCGTTCAGCTCCGGCCCAGGAACCCGGAGCACCTTGTGAAGAGCACGATCCCCATCAAGGCTGTTTGTGACTATCGGCAGATCGAGGTGAGGGCTGGAAGGGTGTCGGCGTGACTTTGAAAGGGAAGGCAGGGATGAGGCAGGGGAGCAATGCCCGTGGTGGTTTAGGATGAGCTCCGTGGTGTCTGTCAATGGAAAGCAGGAACAGAGTGGGAAGAGAGAACGAGGGAAATAGTATGGCTGTTTTTCCCGGAGGAGATTTCCATGTCTCACATTTATTCTGGGCAGGAGCTAAAGTCCTTTTCCCCAGGGATGATGGGCTTCATCAGCCTCAGCCAAATAAGCACGTGGGTGGCAGCCAACTCCGTTTAACTTCCTTGTCCCTTCCTCTCCAGACATGAGTGTGCTGCACTGCTTGGCACTATACCAGGCTTTTGCTTGATTTTAAAAATAATACTAATAATTAAAAAAAAAAAATATTTACGGAAGCTGGCTCGCCCCCAGGAGGGAAGCTGGCAGCAAGGGCAGGTGTGTGCAGCCCTGCTGCTGGTTTCTGATGGGCCGGGTGGTGTTGGTGCCGTCGCAGATCACCATCTGCAGGAATGACGAGTGTGTGCTGGAGGACAATTCCCAGAGGACCAAGTGGAAGGTGATCAGCCCCACAGGGAACGAAGCCATGGTGCCCTCTGTCTGCTTCCTGATCCCCCCACCCAACAAAGAGGCCATCGAGATGGCCAACAGGTAACTTACTGGTCTCTGCTGCAGGGGAGTCCCAGAGGTGCAATGGCACGGAGATGGGGAGCGGGTTGGTGGCATGGGAGGGGACAGATCTGGGGTGGGAATGGGAGAGGAGCTGGGGTGGAGGAACAGGAGTAGGTGGCACAGATGATTTGGGGTGAGGGAGGGAATCCCCCATGGTTATACAGCTGCAAACTCTATCACAGCAACTGCTGTAGTAGCTTGCGAAAGAGAAAACGATGATTTGGGAGGAGGGATCCTTCCAGGGATCTCTGGCACTGAACAGCGGGAGCATCACTCGCTGGTGGATTAACAGGGTCAGGGCTGAGCGTGCTGGGGAGATCCGGGGCTGACGGATCTGCTCCTTCCCCTTGCAGGGTAGAACAGTTGTACCAGAAAGTGATGGCTCTCTGGCACCAGCTCCACATGAACACAAAGAGCCTCATCTCCTGGAACTACCTGAGGAAGGACATCGCTCTGGTGCAAAGCTTCAGCATGGAAAAGGTACGGTAGGAACTTCTCTGCCTGGCTCTGGGGCTGCGTTGCTCACTGTCCAGGCTTCTACATGTGGCTGAGGAGAAAGGGAAGACCAGAGACTGCGAGGTTGGGGAAGTCAAGGGTCTTTGCACCTTGAGCAGTGGGAAAACTTGAGCTTGGGGGTTCTGTGCAAAACGGTCGCAGTTTTTCACAATAAAAAGAGCATCAGCACTTTGCTGCTGAACTGTAATAAGCATAAGAGATCGTGGTCTTAGCGTTTCATTAGGGAGTGAGCAAGGCTGGAGGGAGGCATGAGGCTGATACGGAGGAGCTTGCCTTTTCTCCTCTAAAAAGAAAATACTCACTTGGCAAACGAAAGTGATTAAGCTGGGGAGGGTGGCTTCAGGTGATGTGTAGGAAGTTGTTCCCGGCGGTTAGATGTGCTGCTTTCCCACTTGCAGCTCAGATCCTTAGCGCAAGGCGAGTGCCAGCAAGCCATGAAGAGCCTCCAGGCGCACTACGAGGACTTTCTGCAGGATAGCCGGGACTCGGAGCTCTTCTCGGTGTCGGACCGGCTGCGCCTGGAGGAGGAAGTGGAATCTTCCAAGGAACACATCCGGCAGCTGCTGGAGTCCATGGAGAACGGTGAGCTTCAAAGGGATGATGGATTAACCAGGAGCTGTGGGGACTCATAAACAAAGGACTTATGGGATGGCTTCATTTTCTTTTTTTTTTTCTGAGCTAGCTAGTTGATGGTGTGAGCAGCTGTTCTCCTTATTTCTCCATCCATTCAAGTGTTTGGCCTTGTTCCTGCAGAGAGGGCTTGGCTTTGCAGCTTCAGCTTAACTTCAGCTTGAGTCCTGTTACCCTAATATTGTTGGAGATGGGTTTAGTCATTAGGATGCATTCTGAGCAAGGAGGTTTTCCTGCATTTAATCTTGAAGGAAATATATGTGGCAGTGACACGTGTGACACAGCAGCACTGTGAGTCCCACCAAGACTGAGGACTCTGGCTTTGTCATGCCAGGTGCCCTGTGGCTGGACTTATTCTCAGCTGCGTTTGAACAAGATTATTTGATTAAGTTGTTTTCCATCCGAGCAGAGACCCTGGTGCCTCGGTGTCAGCATGATGCTGCACTTGGCTCCGGGGCTTCCAGCAGGTCCCATTTGGGGCAGATGCCGGCTGGGGTTGTTTGAGCTCCTGTTTTGGTTTGTCTGTGACTCGCAGAAGACAAGGATGAGACCGTTGCCAGGACATACCTCTCCGAGCTCAAGAATATCCGTCTGCGCCTGGAGGAGTGTGAGCAGAGGCTAGTGAGCCGAATCCAGTCCCCGAGCAGCGCCCGAGCAGATGGTGACACTATCCAGGAAAACACTATCCGCATTGCAGAGCAGGAGGTCAGTCCTGCTGCTGTGAGAAGTGGAGGGGAGGGAGGTGGTGGCTGCTGGTCTTCAGCGTGTGCCAAAAATAGCTTTAGCTTCTCTGGGGTGAATGTGTGGGTGGTGGGTTCATGACTGCGCAGGGTTGAAGGGGATCTTGCTGCGCAGAAGGTAGCAGGAAACCTCTCCAGGTGGGCTCCCTGCTTCATTTCATACCATCTCCTTTGCCAAGGGCTATTCTGCTTTTTCTCCACCTGCTTGGGCTTTCCTTTCATGTTCTTTCCCTTCCTCCCGTAGCGCATGCAGGAGGATCTGCAACGGCTGCAATCGGACCTGCGGTTTGTTTCTGAGAGATGCTACAGCTTCCTCGACAAGGCGCCCGCGGGGTCCAGCACGCCCCACTTGCGTTCTGAACTTGACTTAGTGGTGAACAAGATGGACCAGATGTATGGGCTATCTTCCATCTACCTGGACAAGTGAGTCGGGATGTGCCTCTGTTCCCAAATACCATTTTGAATCTGCCCAATTCTGCTAAAGACCTTTCTTCTGGCCCTCTAATGCATCTTGCACTGGACCATAACTGAGCTCCATCCCTCTGCGGCACATGGTGCAAACAGCCTCGTCATCAAGAGGATCTCTGCCAAATTTTGGATGTCATTGTGCTGTCTCTGATTTGCCAGGTTGAAGACGGTTGATGTTATTATTCGTAACACCCAAGGAGCAGAATCTCTGGTCAAAGGCTATGAGGTTAAGCTGAGCCAAGAGGAGGCAGTCCCTGCCGACCTGGCAGCTATTCAGTCCCACAGAACGGCGTTACAGGTTGGTGCTGTTCATTTCCCAAGGTGGGCTTGCAGAAACCGGCCAACGCTTTGGCGTTTGTCAAGCAGGGTCCTTCCCTTTCTCTGCTGAATTTGTACTGTATGCCATTTTTCTTGCCTCGACATAGCTGCCGGGAGGATTTTGTGCTGCTTATGTGATACCTCATTGCTTTGTAAAGGTAAAGGCGCTGCTATGGCTTGTGCTCTCTCTTCTTGTAGGGCACATGCTGGCACATGTGAGCATTTTGGCAGCTCCATGTGCTGTTGCTGTAGGACAGGGCCTGAACCAATCTGACTTGCTCCAAGCTGAGAACGTGGTCCCCTCTGTTTTCCATCTCCTATAATCAGCCAGTTCTTTGCAGGTTAAGGAGAGTGGGAAGATAAACCCCTTCTCAGGCTTGTCAGCTCCCAGCAGGAGGGCATCTCTGCCTTAATGTGCCATTTGCTTTCCACGACGTTGAACCGGTGCTGTCTCTTGCTGGTTTTGCAGCAATGGCTCGGGGAAGTGAAGGACAAGAGCTCCGTCTTCTCCATGTTGGAGGAGGAGATGGCAAAGGCGAAGGCGGTGGGAGAGCAGCTGTACCGGCTGAGACAAGAGCGCAGCATCGACCTTGAGCGCTATCAGGAGAAGGGAAGCCAGCTGTGGGATCGCTGGCAGCGAGTCTGCACCCAAATTGAGACCCGGTGAGAAACCTCCTGCCTCCTTTCGCAGATTTACTTTCATGCTTCAGCTGAGAGCTTGGGTCAGGCTTGATAGCAGGGACATTTTTCCAGATGGGATTCCCGCTGGTGGCTGGGATATCCCTATAGCCTACAGTGGCGTTTCGCTCTCCTCTGATTTGTCTTGGTTCATCTCTCAGCCACGCGGAGCTGGAGAGCATCCAGGAGGTGCTGAGTGATTACCGGCAGTGCCACAGTGCCCTAATCCAGTGGATTGAGGAGATCACGGTCCAGCAGGAGCTGATGAAGCCTGGGCAGGCAGAGGACAGCCGGGTGCTGTCGGAGCAGCTGAGCCAGCAAACGGTAAGGCAGGATCTCATCATGTCTTGATAGCGCAGTCTCTGCAGTGACTGTGTCACTTCTTTTACTAAAATCTTTTCATCTGTGAGCTTGAAAATGTGAAACGCAGCGGGGAAGAGGCTGCAGGCCTGAGCTGGGTGTCTCAGAAGTGGAGAAACTACTTAGCTTGAGGTGGAGATGAGGTCTTGCGTGAAAAAATAGAAGAGTGTAAAGACTTTACCCAGAAGGGGAGGGATGCAGACTGAAATTCAGTTCACCTCCTATGGTGGCTGTCCAGACAACCATTTTTTCTTTGAATTTTATTGAAGGCTTTGGCTGCAGAAATCGAGAAAAATCAAGCCAAACTGGACCAGTGTCAGAAATTCTCCCAGCAATATTCAGCTGCCGTCAAGGTATGGGTCCCCTCCTGCACCTAGATAAGGCTGGCTGGGCAGAAACAGCCCCAGCACAGTCTGCATCTCTCATGCTCCATGACTCTTCACCCCTGGTTGCGTTTGCAGGACTACGAGTTGCAGCTCATGACGTACAGGGCGTTTGTCGAGTCGCAGCAGAAGTCTCCCATGAAACGCCGGCGCATGCTCTCGTCCTCGGATGCCATCACGCAGGAGGTAGGAGCGCAGCCGCCCGCCCGACCTTGCGAGGGAGAAATTACGGCCGGGGGGTTCTTCGACACCAAGCAAACCCCCGAGCAGCCTCTGTGAAATAGGCTCCTTTCTGCTGAACTCGCTTGTATACATAAAGTTTCCACCCTCGCTGTTTTTTCCAATAGCCAGAGAGGATGGCTTAGTGCTCTAAGCACCAGGTATGAAATACCTAGACTCCTGGGAACCCCTGGGTCAAATCCAGCAGGGTCGGCTCAGCCCTTCAGCCTTGCGAGGTAAATAACCAGAGCGCCATGCAGCATTACTGTGTGTGGATCTTTGGGATGAGACCTTTAGGGACCTGAGGTCCTGTCTGCTCCATGTGGATATTAAAGATCCCAGTAGCCCTCTTGTAAGAGTTGAGCATCTGCCCCAGTGTCCGTGACCAGAGTCTCCCCTTCGCTCCAGTGTTGTGCAGCATGCCGTGTGTGGCCACAACCCTCCCTGTCAGACTTGCTGCATTTCATTGATGCCGTACCGGGTCTGCAAGGTGCCTGGGGGGCTTCCCAAGCGAGAGATGGTGCATCCGTGTCATGTACTATAAAGTACGTCGCTCTGGATCCGCCGGTCCTGACTGATGCGTCCCATTTCCCCCTCTCTCCCTTTGCAGTTCATGGATTTGCGGACTCGCTATACAGCCCTGGTGACGTTAACCACGCAGCACGTGAAGTACATCAGCGATGCTCTCCGGCGGCTGGAGGAGGAGGAGGTAAGGGTGTTGTACAGAACTGAACTTTATTAAAAATGTGCAGGCTCATTTCCTAGCACCCCCGAGGTTGCTGCTCCATGTTGAGGTTACATCTCGGGCACTGCTCCTGAGACCCTCTCTGCCTTTGGAAATCTGGGACCCCTTTGACGTGGTTATCTTCCTCCCTCCTCTGTTTGCAGAAAGTAGTGGAAGAGGAGAAGCAAGAGCATGTGGACAAGGTAAAGGAACTCCTGGGCTGGGCCCTGGGCTTGAAGCAGAGCGTGCAAGGCAGGACAGCTGCTGCTGGGAGCAGAGAGCTGGGTGACATCGAGAAATCCATCTCAGAGCAGCAGGTAAACTGGGGGCAACCATCAGACAGCTTGTTTAACTTCTGCTCTTTTTCCACAGCTGAATTAAGCTTCTTTGTTTTGTTTTGTTTTGTTTTTTTTTACCCCCAACAGGCCCTGAACGAGGAGCTGGCTGCAAAGAAGGAGCAGATCTCTGAGGCCATCAAAACTTCACAAATCTTCCTGGCAAAACACAGCCACAAGTGAGTGTGGCCTGAGGAGGGGACAGGCAGGGAGAGAAGTGGGGAGAGATGACAAACCTTAGAGCTGGTGCTGGTGGGGTCATGTCCCTGGGGTCCGGTGCCCAACTCCCGTTAAAAACAGTGATGAGCTGCACGTGACAGTTGTCGTCTTTCTTATCTGCAACAAGAGCTATGAAATATGCAACCCATTTATGCTGTTGGGACAATATTAATCCCCTTTAGTAGTGATCCAGCCCTGCATATTTGGGGATTTGATCATTACGATGCAGGTCGGCCTTTGCTGAGCACAATTACCCTTGCTGGTTTTAGCTGAGCTGGGTAAGGAGTAGGGCAGTAGGAAGAGGGGACTCGTGGTGAGTTTGGCCTTTTCCTTTACCAGAAGAACATGTTAATTCTGCAGAGTGGGAGCTGGTTTGCGCAGTTTCCCTGAGAGATTTCCCCTTCCCTTGCAGGCTTTCCCATCCAGAGAAGGAACAGATTTCTGCTCAGATCAGTGCCCTCAAGGAGACCTACCAGGCGCTCTGCAGCGACTCCACGGAGCAGCTCCAGCAGCTCCAGAGCCAGCTCGCTCAGGAGACGGAGCACAAGGTACTGGTCCCCACTCGGTCCCGTGGCTGCATGGACACGGGGCACTCCTCAGGGTGTGAAAAAGGTTTTGCTTGGTTGCGTGTCTCATGGCCACCAGCCACTCATTGCTGCAGCCCATCAACTTTCTTACTTGCACATGATTGCCCTCCCTTCTCTTCTGTCCATCCGTCACCCGAAGCATCCAGGCTGGGGTGGTCTCGGGATGCCAAGCAGGAACCGTTTACCTGCTGCCTTCCAGGTCAATGGGAGAGTTGCCCTTTGCAAAGGTTTTCATCAGAGCTCTGCCCCGTGCACAAGGGTTGGCTTGTTCACGCTTGGTGGGCAAGGATGTAGATGGACCTCTGTCCTGGAAACGGTCCCCTTAGCAAATCTGTGTCCTCTGAGGAATGCCCTCTCAGTGCTTTAACCGCAGAGGGCTCCTTCTCACAGGCTGCCTGCGTGCAGGAGACGCAAGAAGGTGGGTTTCTGCAGAAGGGCATTTGCCCGTGCCATCTTGTGTATGCCAGGGCCTGGCGAGAGGTTTGTCTCAGCTGCGGCTGAATGAAGTTGCTCTCCCCAGCGGAAGGCGACTGCATCGTCCAGGCCCTCAGCTGACCTGGGAGACCTTCACGACCTGTAGTTGGACCCCCATTCCCTGTTCACATCCACCAGCGCTCCCGTCAGTCCCCATCCTTGTTTCGCTGGGTAGGGAGGGCTGAAAGCGCATCCTTATTGCCTCCGTTATGAGCTGTCTTCGGTCATTCACAGATATACATGTACGTGTTATATAAGTGTATATACATGTGTCGATGGATATATTTGTGTGTTTGCTTGCTGGCTCCCTGTACTCTGAAGCAATGGCCCGCTCAGATCTGGACGCGTGACGCAGGTTTTGGCTGTTGGGTCTGTGAGTGAAGCCCTGTTCGAGCCGCTCGCGGGAAGAGGGCGACAGGGCTGCTTGTTTGAAATCTGCCTGTCCAGCTTTCACCTAAACGCATAGTGTTTCTCTCCAAATTGGACTTTATAGCACATTTCAGGTGCCTTAGTGCAGCAAACGCTTTCTATTGCAAGCCCTTTAGCCCTCGTGCTGGCAGCAGAAAGCTAACGGTGAGCAAACCGACTCGTTAGTCGCCGCTAAGCCATCACGACTTTGATGCTTCTGCTGCTGCTGCCAGGAGAGCAGCTGAGAGCAGCCTGCCCATGGAAAGGATGCTTTTTCCTTTCCCTTTTCCTCCCTCCCGGGCAGGAAAATGACTTTTGAGCAAAAGCCTTCTCCAGGGCTTGCTGGGCTGTTTTTATACAGCATGAGCACGCTTTGGGGCTCAGGCTAGAACAGTTTTCACTCACGCTCTCGACAAAGCCCAGGAAACAAAACGAGAGATGGCAGTGGGGCTTCACTGTAGATCCCCGTCTACGAGACGATCCCTGTGGCTCTTGTGCGGTGCAGTTGCTTCACTGTAGAGGGAGCATGAGGAACTCTTAACATTTGCTTGCTGGAAACATCCAACTGTCAGAGAGAAGTTATAAAAGACAAAAATGCAAAGCAGAACGCGCTAAATTGAGCATGATGTGTCCCTGTACAGTTTGTGTTTCATGTCAACTGTTTTTAAGATTAACTGACATCCTTGCTTACAAGTTTAACTAACCCTCCGGGATTTAAACAAACAAAACACAAAGTGAAAGAGGACGACCTGTGTGTGGGGTTCTTTTTGCAAACAAAACAGTCGCATGCTGGACGCTAACACCAAGCTTTACACTGTGTGTGATACGGCTGAACTGCTCCATAAGGCTCTGTCTTTAACTGCTCAAGGCACACCCTGCAACTCGGGTAAGTAAAAGCCTTTTACCCCCTTCCCTCCCATCTCCTTTGTTATCTTTCTCTTTTTTTCCCCCCTCCTCTTCTCTGTCTTTCCACGGCTTGTTCATCTCCGAACGTGCATGTCAGAGTCTGGCAATGGTGGTGGAGAGCTTAGGTTTTTCCAGCCGGCTCCCCGTGTCTCCACAGCAGAAGGCAGCGGGGGGGATCTGCAAACCAGCGTGGTGGAGGCTGCATCCTCTGCTGTGCCATAACTGAGCTGTGCCGCAGCTACAAACACCCCCAGCCACCTGTGCTGTTAGACTCACTCATAAAAAAAAATAAATCAGAGCGTGTTGGGGGTGCAAAAGGAATTCAATCCACAATCCCAATTCCCTCCACCACATCCCCACAAAAATCTTTTAGTGCTTGGGCCAACCTTATACCCAACCAGTGGGACTGGGAGAAACCCGAACGTCCAAAGAGCCGTTACTCTTTATCATCTTAATTATGACCCTCCCTGTGGGGATACCAGCAAGAAGAGAAAAGCCCCTCCAGAAACACCAAAGTAGATGGCCTGTTCCCAGTCTGTCACTGTTTCCATACTGGGACCTCCAACTTCTTACGTTTCTCCCCTTGCCCTGTCTGAAAAGCATGGCTACTTCGAGGTGCTGGAGCTGGGCAGAGCGGGTGCCGGTGGTCGTGCTCGGGGAGCTGCCCTGCATGCAGCGCTCCTGCCCTAATGCATGGCCGGTCTGCGTGGCTGGGGAGCTGCTCCATGGCACGGGGGTCTGCGGTGCTCTCCGTTTGTCCTGGCGTTTGAGATCTGCTTGGGGAAGGGCAGGATTTAGAGCATGGCAGGAGTCAGTGTGGAAGCTGCGCTGGAGAGATTCCTAGATACTCTGAAGTGGACATCTTTGGGGTTTTTTTTCTCCTCTGTGATTACACAGTGGGATTTGCGTTGTCTTTACTTTTTTAAACTGGAGTTATTAAACGGCTTTGGTGTGCTTGTTGGTCTCCTTCCCTCTGTTTCTCCATGGAGCATTAGGAGCACTTCTGGGTTTTGCTGCTTGCTGCTTTGCTACGTTATTGTTGGTGGATGTTGGAAGCATCTCAGTGCTGCCCTGGGTGATGGACTAGATGAGCATTAAAACTTGCTGGCAACGTGCAAGCTAGCAAATGCACCAATTTGCGTGCTGTAATGCCTTTGGAGTTGCATTTCAAACACTTTGGGACTCACTTTCTAGCCTGTTTAGGGTTTTTGAACTTTTTTTTGGAAACTGAGACCTCCCTGGAACTCATGCAATCTGAGTACTAGAAATGCTTGAATTTGATTTAATTCTTTTTCCTTCTCTTTCTATTCTAGGGCAGCGAAGCAGTGGCAGGAGTGATCGATCTTGGCACGGTAGAAATATTCCCTGTCTTTGGTGCCATGCAGAGAGGTCTTATAGATCAGGACACTGGCCTCGTCCTCTTGGAGGCCCAGGTTATCACATCTGACTTAGTTGTTCCAGAGACCAATGAGAAACTCTCTTTGAAGAAAGGTCTGGCAAGAAACATCATCGATCTCAGGACGTTCCAGGTGCTGCAGGAGTTGAAGGATGCTCTCCACCAGGTGGAAGAAGTCAGCTGTGAAGGGAGGCAGGTCCTACCTGTCGTTGCTGCGATAGAAGAGGGGAGGATCAGTGAGAGCATCGGGCTAAAGATTCTTGAAGCTGAGCTCGCTACTGGGGGCTTTAAAGTCCATCAGGGCAGAATTAGCATGGAGACAGCGGTGCAAGAAAGGCTCCTTACCCCCCAGCTTTATTCCAGACTTCTCTCTCACCTGGAGGGTGGCAAGGATTTGATTGACCCCAACACTGCTGAGAAAATCAGTCTTCTCGAGCTCATGCAGCGATGCATCATCCACCAAGAGACTGGACTGAGGCTGCTCCCAGTCAAGCAGCTGGCGGGTGGGATGGTGAGCTTGAAGTCGGGCAGAAAAGTCAGCATCTTCCGTGCTGTGCAGGAAGGGCTGATAGACAGGCAGGTAACAGTCAGGTTGCTGGAAGCCCACCTCTTTGCTGGTGGCATTGTTGACCCCAGGACAGGGCACAGGCTGACTGTGGACGAGGCCGTGAGACATAATTTAATTGACCAGGATTTGGCATGCACGCTTCTTATCCGGCAGCTTCAGACAGGTGGCATCATCGATACAGTCACAGGAGAGAGACTGACAATTGATGAAGCCGTAAGGAAAGAGTTGGTAGCACCAAGGATTGCGTTGGTGGTCCTGGAATCCCTCTGGTCCTTCATGGGGCTCCTGTGGCCAGAGACGGGGGAGATCGTCCCAGTTGTAGATGCTTTAGATCAAGGAATCCTGTCTACAGAGATGGTTTACAAGATTCTCAGCAAGAGGCAACTCATTAAGGCTGTCTTTATACCAGAAACCACTGAGGTGTTGTCCTGGAAGAAAGCAGTTGAACATGGCATCTTGGAGAGAGATGTGGCGAAGAAGCTGAAATCAACAGTCATACCTGATGTCATGGCCAGCGTGCAGCTTGCTGGCTCTCCAAACCGAAGCAGGCACAGCCAGAGTAATTCTGGAAGGAGTCCCACAGGTCACAAAGAGCAAAGTGACCCTCTGCTAAGGAGTGATGACGAAAGGCTGATGTTCCACTTGATGACCCACAGCTACATCAACATCCATGATGGCCAGAAGCTGCTCTTAGTGGACGGAGAGCTGAACAATCTCACTAAAGCCCTCATCCGAACCCAAGAAAACGGATCCTGTGCAGACATGTTGGAAGGCAGTGAAGGCTTTGAGGAGACAAAGGCAGCTCTTGAAAGAGAGCCTTGCAATGGCTTGGCTTTGCAGCAGCTTGAGTTTCAATTTGCTCCTTCAAAAGAACAAAGAGAAAAGGTCTTGCCACCCAGAGCTTTGGAGAATGGGGAGGTGGTGATGGGACCTGAAGGCCTCCTGTTGGAGGATGCAGAAGTTATCCTGCTTGTGGAGGAGCAAGAGCAGATTTATACCAAACAGGCTACCACGAAGAGTGAAACTGATGCTGAATTTGGAAGAGAGCAAGTAGCTTCTACAAGCAAGGGCAAACATCAGGTAAAATTATCAATGCCAGGATGTCCCGGCGACCTTGGTAGTGGATTCAGAGAAACAGAGGAAACGATGGTTAGAGCAGAAGAAGAGTCCAAGCCTGCTACAGTAGATGGAGTGGAAAGTATCGAAGACCAGAAGAGGGCATCAGAGAGTGGGACAGTTGTTGAAAAAAGTGAAATCTGCATCTCGATGGATGTTTCAGAAAGTAGAGAGAGACTGGAAATTATGGCAGAGAGGCCTGAGGGTTGGGAGAAACCTGAACTAGAGGTAGAGGATGTTAGAGAGATGTATTTGCTAAACGAGGAAACAATTGAGAATGGCATGCTGGGAGGAGAGGAGGTTGTGCTCCCTAAAACTGGAGAGGCAGAGCAAACAGAGAGGCAAAGTGAAAACATTGCAAGTGTATTGGAAGTACAAGAAGAAGGGGAAGAAGTATTAGATTATGAGAGTGTTGATGAAACTTCTCTGCCAGCTCCTGCAGAGCAGGGAGCGGAGGACACTTTGGAAATGCTGTTGACGCAGCTCCAAAGCGGTGGCATAATCCACGAGCAGACAGGGAAGACTCTTCTTCTAAATGAAGCAGTAGCCCATGGAGTGGTGCCCAGCCACACAGCTGTGAAACTAATGGAGAAAATGAAGATGTTCAGTGGTTTCTTTGACTCTCATACATGTGAATCATTAACCACTGAGGACGTCATTGAAGAAGGTCTGATGGATGAGAACCTTCTCCAGAAGGTGCTCGCATCTGACAAAGCAATAAGTGGCGTTCTTGACCCAGGCAATAACTTTGTCTATTCTGTCAAGGATGCTGCTGCAGTTGGTCTTCTGGACAAGGAAACGGCAGTGAGGATCTTGGAAGGGCAAGTGGTTACTGGAGGGATTGTTGACTTGAAACGTGGCAAAAAAATATCGGTCACTTTGGCTTCAAATCTGGGCCTGATAGAGCCAACAAGTCAGAAAGAGCTGGTCAAGCTGGAGAAGGCTTCCAAAGGGAAAGGCACTGATGAGGTGACCAGACAGAAGCTCATTAGCTTACAGGCTGAGACCACTGGAATTGTGGATCCTAAAACCAAGCAGCCTTTGACTGTGGCACAGTCTGTTGAAAAAGGGCTCCTGAAAAAGGAAAAAGCTTTTCAGCTCTTGACCAAGCAGATTGCTGATGGAGGAATCATCCATCACGTGTCTGGAATGAGGCTTTCGGTAAACAACGCAATGAAACATGGTTTGATTGATCAAGATTTATGTAACGAGCTCACGAAAGCTGAAAGCGTGTGCCTGCAGGACTACGTTCATCCAGTTACAAAGGAGAAACTGCCCTTGCCCCAGGCGGTATCATTAGGGCTCATTAGTCCAGCCTTCCAGAGGAAAGTGCAAGAAATCCAGGCTGGGAGTGGAAGCATTTTTGATCCTGCTTCTGGCCAGAGACTGGCACTCTGTCAAGCGGTAAAGGAGGGCTTGCTGCCCGAGCAGGTTATGGAGAAAGTCCTGTCATCTTCAGAAATGAAAGAAGGAATTGTAGATCCCGAGACCTGCATGATCGTTCCCTACTCAGAGTTCCTAAAGAAGTGTAAAATCGACATTGAATCTGGCCAGAGGTATCTGGAGATCCATCCCTTCAGAGCCATCAAGGATGAGGTGACGGGGAACAAGCTCACGTGCGCCGAGGCGGTGAGGCTGGGGAAGGTGGACCCTCTGCCCACTCTGCGGTTGCTGCAGGCTCAGGCAGACAGCGGGGGGGTCGTGGAGGGGACCGTCAGCAAGAGGCTTTCCCTGAGGGCTGCTGTGGAGCAAGGGCTGCTGGATGAGGAGATGGCCAAACTCATTGCCACCAACCAGTTGAGGACCGGGGGAATTGTTGAGGCTAGCAGTGGGAAAAGGTTGAGCTTAAAGGAAGCTGTTGAAAAAGAACTGATTAGCCAAAAATTAGCTGCCGGTCTTCGGGAGGCACAAATATCCGAAGACAAATATGGTTCTGAGGTCTGCAGAGTAGACAAACCCCACCTTTTCCAGGAAAAAATGGAAAAACTATCTCCAAAAGATGAAGATGTCATTGTCTCTGCTAGTGCTTCTAAGAAGTCTGAAGGTGCTGAGCACAAAGCTGAATCTGAAGCCGTGAGCTACAACGCGGCTGGAGGTGCAGCCACTGCCACCGAGAGATTCCCAGTCACACCGACAGAAGGGAAATCAAAACCTCAAGAAACTTCAGAGGATGGCGTAACACATCATCCCCAAGGAAAGGTTGAACTGACTCCGGAATACCCCTCAGTATTAGGTACAACATCACTCCCTGAAGAGACAGTGGTAGTGAGGGCTATGGAAAGAGGGATCGCAAAAAGCAGCTCCCAGATGAGAGCAGCTCGGGGAAAGGAATCATGGAGAGAAGAAGCAGATCAAGCGACAGAGAAAGTGAAGGGATTGGGATTGGAGAAAGAGCAGTTGTTCTTGGGCACGGAGGTGCTTCGCAGTGCAGAGGACGGTGAGGAGAGGAGGAGGAGGAGAGGGTTTGTAAGTGCAGAGGGAGTTGTGGCAGGTGAAGAAGGTGCAGAAGGTGAGCAAGGAGAGCGAGCGGGCAGCCTCGATGGGGTAACACCGGCAGCCCCAAGGGAATCTGTTACGGTGGGCCAAGGGAAGGGAGAGATGGGTCCTACAGAGTCTGGAGAGCCCCCTGAGATTGGCATCCCTATGAAGCCTGCGGGAGATGAGCTTGCAGTTAAAAAAACTGTCAAGCACATCGAAGAAGAAACCCTGAGACTGGGTGCAGAAGGTCCAGTTGATCAAGCAAAACCAAGCGAAACTGAACGAAAGCCTACCCAAAAACAGAAAAGCAAGAAAAAGAAAGCAAAGCAGACTGGTATCCCAGGGGACAGTGCTCAGCTGGAGAAATCTTCTGCAGAAAAGCAGTCCCTTCCTTTTCTGATTTCCAAAGAAATTCCAGGGGAAAAGGAGGAGGAGGACTTTGTCTCAAGCATGCCAGAACCAAAACATGAAACCACCACCAAGATTACTGCTGGGTTGGCAAGAGACACAGCCAAGCACGGGGGGAGCAGCAGGGATGAAAAAGAAAAGAAAGCAATTTCTGAGAAAGATAAAGAAAACCTCACTGGGGATCAGGTGTTCCCTGTCCCCCCAGGACAAGGGGAAGCTCAAGAGGTGATGAAAGGTGGGATCAGAAATGGTCACGGTTCCTCGGTAGCGTTGAGCCTGGAGGAGAGGATGACCCAGGAAGACACCAAGGTGGAAACCACCAGTGATGTGTCCATTGCAGCTCCTGCAGCAGATGAACTGCCTGATGAATTAATTATCAGAGAGGAACCCAGAGAAGTTCAGGAAACCTCTGCAGTCCTTGAGCTCGGAGAAGAGGCACGGCAAGAGCAAACAGTGGAGATCAGCACAGGCGAAGGAGGTGCCCCTGTTCCCCCAAAATCCCAAGGAGAAGCACCCCAGGACAGGACCAGGCAGCCGGGTCCTGGCGATCGGGGCTTGCTCTTACCTGTGATAGTGGAGGGGGAACTGCTGGAAACATCGAGGGAATCCACGAGACCAGCCCAGGTAAATTGATGCTTTTTGCTATTTCGACATTTTTTTAATGAGCTATTTGTGTGTGCTTAATGTCAAATCTGTCCAAGGTCCTCAGCACAGAGGACAGCCAGAACAAGAGGAGTGAATGTTTGAGCTTGATGTTGCAGTATCAGCTGCAATGGATTTGGCAAAGGACCCAGTGATGTATGACTGAAAACACTCAAGGCTTAGTTGTGGCTTCTTTTAGCTAGAGCATTGCTTATAAATGACTAATAAGTAAGATGCTTTTTTGGCACTTTTACTGTAACACCAGAGATCTCTTGCCATTTATAAGCATATGTTGGAAAAAGAGTTGTGTGTTTTATTTTTCCTGTAGTAAATCTTGTAGATAAGGCTAGTGAGTGGAAAGTCCCTGAAATGGAATGTTATTAACAGATTTCTTCTTTGAAAAGGAGAATAACATATAATCCTTTGTTTTCTTTTCTGTCTAAACCTGAGGTTTTGTTTTACTGTTTGATTCTGTAGATCATGTTCAGCAAGAAGATGTGTCTGGAGCACGATGAGAAGCTGGTATCGTATCTCTCCATGCTCCGAGACATCGAGATGAGAATCAAACGGGTGCAGCCGGCGGAGCAGAATTTGGCAGCCCTGCATGACCTGCTGCAGCAGGCGGAGGTGAGAGAGGCTGGGCCACGCTTGGCTGGCGTTAGGCAGGACAGAGCTCGTCCCTCCTCTCCCCAGCTTCACGTACAGCCCTTGCACCTCCTCCCTGCTTCTGGGAGCCAGCCAGGGAGGTTAGTCTCAGGTTTAACAGGCATTTGTATGCAAACCCCATCCCTCCCCGCTCTGGCACTGCCTCTGGCTCACCTTCTTCTCCCTGCTTAGACAATAACCTAAGCTTGGCTGAAATGAGTTTTACAGCCTGGAGAAAGACAGGCGAGTGCTGGCAGCTGAGTGGGGCTGGAGGGATAGCAATGAATCTTTCTAGCAGATAGATGCAGTGTTTGGAACCGGGTCTCCAAAACCTTTCCTCAGTATTGGCAGCGGGAAGATGAAGTCACTGTATCTTAGACATAACGATGCTGTCTTGCCTCAGGCCCTGGGCGCTGAGCTGCAGGAGCTGAGCTTCTCAGTGAATCAGGAGTTGGACGCCGTGAAGTGGATTGTGGCCAACCCCCCCGAAGAAGTCCCTGAGCAATTACTGAAGGCTTTGGAGAAGGATGCCAAGAACCTCCAGAAGTCTCTGAGCTCTGCAAGTGATGTCCTGGAGTCCCGGCTGCAAAACCTTCGCGGGGCAGCAGAAACCAAAAAGGTAGAGCTGGCAATTGCCTCCGCTGCCTGCTGCCCCCCTAGCATCCCAAAGCTCCTTCCCTGGAGCTCTTTGTTCCTTCTTTAAATGATGCGTTTCTGTTTTTAAGGCTAAAATCCTGGCACATCACGAGACTCTCCAGGGCAAACTCCAGGAGCTACTGAGCTGGGTCTCTGGCACTGCAGAGTCGCTGGACGGCAGCGATTACCACCACGCGACCGATGCGAACAGCTTGAGTCGCTGCCTCCAGCACTACAAGGTAACCATGGCAATGCCCCTAATCCTTCTGGCTGATGAAGTTGCTGTCCTCTGTGCGGAGGAGAAGCTTTTAATCCTGCTTCCCTCCTGGAGCCTTGGTGGGTTTGCCCTTATCCTTTGTTGCAGGAGGAGCAACAATGTTGTGCTTGCTCCAAAGTCATTAATTTCCACAATATACAAACCATCTGCTTTGGCTGTTTGGGGAACATGCTCAAATGCAGGTGTGTGGTGCGGGCTGACAGACTGGGAGGGATTCCCGTCAGGCTTTGTGATGTTGAGGAGAGAGCTGCTTCCTCCGTGGGGGCTCTGAGAGCCCCCTCCTTCACACCTGCCCCGGTCTCCATCGACTGTACGAGGAGCCCAGGCTTCCCTCCACATTTATTCATCTTTTAGCGATAGCTCTCAAGATTTGGTCAGTTCAGCATCTCCTGTTTGCTGGTAGCACCTTGGTGTTGAAGTCAGGGGATCGAAGGCTTTGAGAGCTGATGGTGGCACACGGAGTCACCATGGACAGGACAGGGCTGCTGGCACCTCCAGGTCTGGGTCGTCTTCAGACCCGAGGGCAGCCCTACCCGCACGGTCCAAGCAACCTCTTGACGAGGTGCTGGAGGCCTGGTGCAGAGGAGCGTTGGAAGATTGCTGCAGTGAGATGCTGTCACCTCGATGCCGAGTGTGCTTTTGGGAGAATTTAGAGTTTCTGGAATATATTGTTCTTTTTTTTGGGTGCACACCGCTGCCAGTCCTTGTGTCTCCTCTGAAGCTGGCAGTGCAGGAAAGCTCATTTTGCCTGACAGGTCTTTTCTCTCCCATTCAGGAGCTGAAAGAGCCCCTTGCTGACACCAAGTCTCAGCTCGACGCCACTGCCTTTGACATCCAGTTCCTTATCTCGGAGCACGCCCAGGACTTAACCCCTCAGCAGAGCAGGCAGCTGCTGAGGCTGCTCAATGAGCTGCAGAAGGCTTTTCGGGACCTGTCGGAGCGTGTGACGGCTCAGGTGGAGGTCCTGCAGGTCTGTCTCCAGCAAGTGGAGCAGACGGATCAGGTGAAGGTTGTGAGACATCTGCTTCCTGGCTGCAGTTTGCTCGCTGAAGCGCTTCCCGGCCACAAGACCGTGCGCCGAGACACCTCGTATTTGGGATTTCATATGCATGCCACTCACAGTTTATGACTTCTCATTGCACATCATGAGCTTCCTCTAAAGTCTTTCTTCTTCCTACCACGTAACTCCCAGGCGGAAAGTTGCTTTCCTCCCAAAAGATGGAGCCCTGCCGAGGTGTGGGTAGCACAGGCGGGCAGTCCTCTGCTAGACATCAAGTTGCTTTGGGCTGGGTGGAATAATCCCTGGTCTCTGTAACCCCACCAGAAAATCCCAGTGCAGAGGGGCCACCACAGACACCTGGCAGTTTTAATGTCTTATTTCCACTGCACAGGTCGGGTATTGCTGTTCCAGAGAAACAGCTGAGGATGTATCAAGGCAGCAGGCAGCTGCAAAAGCAAGTCCTCAGGTCTCTGCTGCGTTGCTGCAGCACCCATCACTGCATGGATCCTCTTATTCAAGACAGGATTAGTGTGGTTTTTATTAACAATTGCTCCTGTAACTCTTGCCTGTCTTCTCTGGAGTGTGTGTGTATATTAACCAGTTTGCTTTGCTTTTTCAGATTCAGTGTGCGCCCATCCTAACCCAGGAAGAACTCGCTTTGCAGCTGAAGAGCTCTTAAGAAGGCTCTTTCAATTTGCTTCTGTTGTTTATCTTATGACTGGGAGAAACAAGCGCAGTGTTTTGCACAAGTTTGTACATCACCTTGCTGAAATGCCCAGTGAAACTCAAAACCCTTTATCTCCCCTGGGAAAGGGGAACAGAAACGTTGCAGGGACTCTCAGGTCACATCATGCTCAATTGCTCAAACAGGCGCTTCTGTATTGTGCTCTGGCAGCAAAACGGAGGAGCTGGATCAGCTACAGAAACGCTTTCTCTCTCCTGGGCTCCCTCTCCAACCCCAGGATCAAAAAAACAGCCTATTTGGGTTGCGTGGGGCTCCACAGTGGTGCTGCCTGACCTCAGGTTGTTGTTACCTCTCGTTAGATGAGTTTCTGCTGCAGTTTCAATGTTTGTAAGCTTGAATGGAAAAGGCACAGAAACTTCTGGTTGAGCTCTCCCGAGAAAGGAGTGCGTGACCTGGAGCGTGGCTCCACGTGGAGCTGAACGGGCTTCTCAAAGAGCAGATTGAGAGAAACTTGCTCGAATGGTGCAAAGGTAGAGTGAGCAGCTCCTGCTCGGCAGGGACTCAGCACCTCGGCCCCGTTCCCGCAGCGTGTGAGCCTGAGAGGGAGAGGGAGCACATGGAGAGCTGCAAAAGCCGTTTTCTGTGCTGCATCCTCATTTTCCGGAGATGCTCCAGCTGTAACCTCTCACCTTGCCTTTCAGCGATGTGCGTGACCAGAGGTGCAGCACCGGTACTAACTGTCCCTTCTCCTCTTTCCTCTGCCCGCAGACGCTGCAGGAGCAGCAGGCAGCCCGGGCGCAGAGCCTGGCCGAGCTGAGCCGCTGGCTGTGCCAGGCAGAGGACACGCTGGCAGAGCAGCAGAGAGCAGCCAGTGAAGGGGACCTGTCCACCTTGCAACAGAGGCAAAGCGATGTTAAGGTCAGTGCTTTAAAAAAACGGGGGTCAGCAGAGAGGCTCAGCGCTGCCTCGGGAGCGCGCGGAGCCTTACGGCGTTGTCTGCCTAGGAGCTGCAGAGGAACATGCACACCCGAGCCGCCTCCTTCGCCAGCGTCCTGAAAAGCACAGAGGAGTTTTTGGAGGAGAACAAGGCAAAGATGGAGCCCGGAGAGCTGGCAGCACTGCAAGAGAAGCTCCAGCATGCCAAAGAGCAGTACCGGTCCCTGCAGGAGAGGACGGAGTTGGCCCAGAAGGAGCTGGAGAGTGCTGTGACTGCTGCAGTGCAGCAGGAGACTGAAAAGGTAACGTGCAAAGAGCTGTAGCCCCTGGGTTCTGCTTGAGGTGGACGGTGAGGTCCAGTTGGTGCAATGAGGTTTATTCGGGGTCCTGATGGTCATCTACATGATGCAGCGTAAAGCAAGTTGCTGTTCCTTCCTGCCTGTCCCCCAGGCGAGATGCTCCCCCAGGCATTTCTCTCGTGAAATGCCTTGAGAGCTGCAGCCACAGATGAGCTGGTTGTGGAGGAAATGGGGGAGTAAAAGGCACCTTGCTCTGCCTTTGGGCTGACCTTTAATGGGAGCGTGAGCATCGGGCACCTCCACGCGCTGGCACTGAAAGCAATGCTCACACCTGCGTGCGTGGAGCTGCAGCCCTTTGGGGTGGGAACTCTGGGTTGTATCAGGGTGAGAAATGCAACGTAGCAGAGAGGCTGAGTTTATTCACAGCTTCTTTGCACCTTCCCCACTTCCAGAGAGTCACGAAGTGTTTTGGATGTCTGTGAGTGTCTCAAGCATTTGCTGTGGCTGGAAAACCGTTTGGCGTTTTTCTTCTGTTGATTTTTGTCTCCCTCCCCCATGCAGCAGCTTGCTGAACATGCATAAAACGGGTCATTCTTATCTGGAGCCTTTGTGCTTTCAGGTGAAAGCTGCCAAAGAGCTGGAGGAAAACAGCAATAAGATCGATTCCCTTTTGAACTGGGTGGCATCACTGGAGCAGAAGGGAGGGCTCCTGGAGTACAGACCCCATCCCATCGAGCAAGCGCCAGGGGTGCAAGTGGGGACAGGCACTCAGGACGTCCCCGATGGTCACGTCGTGGGAGCAGACAGTGCTGCCGAGAGCCTGGACGAGCAGTACGAGAGGCTGAAGGTCAGGACCAACACCTCATCCCTCTCAAAGCTTTCGCTCCGACACGCTGACCCTGCCTCCGGCTGCTGATGTAGCTGGGAGCAGGACAGGGTGTTAGATGGGTCTGGCCTCTGAAACACGTGTTCAGGGTGATTTTTCCATATAGGAGTCGTGGGAAGTCCCTGCCTGCCTTCCTGAAGGACATGCGCTCTGTGTTGGTGGGTGGGTGCCATGGCAGGGTGCAATAAGGGTAACGAGAGAAGGTGCCCATCGTGGTCGGAGAAGGGGCTACTCTCCTGCGCGCAGACCACCCGCCTGCAACCTTGGGGTGCTCCCCCACCTTCTTAGTGCTGTAGGAGGGTGCGGAGGCTCAGTCACACGTGTGGCCTCGCTGCACCCACTTGGATGCTGGTGGGCAGAGACCCTCGGTCGCAAGCGTCACCTTTGCTCGCCGGCATTTTTCAGGCCCAGCACCAGGAGCTGCTGTCCCAGCAGCAGGACGTCATCCTGGCCACGCAGTCGGCGCAGGCTTTCCTGGACAAGCACGGCCACAGCCTGGCTGAGGAGGAGCGGGACCGGCTCCAGAGCCGGCTGGCAGAGCTGAAGGACCAGTATGCGGCTTCCCTCTCGCAATCAGAAACGCAGCTGAAGCAAGTGCAAGTCCTGCGGGACGAGCTGCAGAAGTTCTTGCGGGATCACGGGGAGTTCGAGGCTTGGCTGAAGCAAGCAGAGCAGGATCTGGAGGGGATGTACAAGGGGGACAGCGACCCCACGGCCCTCCGGCAGCTGCTCCTGCGGCAGGGGAGCTTCTCGGAAGACGTGATCTCCCACAAAGGCGACCTGCGGTTTGTTACCATGTCAGGGCAGAAGGTGCTGGATGTGGAGGGAGCTGCTGGGGACGCAGGGTCCCAGCCGCTGATGTCCGGGAGTGTGGTCAAGAGCAAGCTGGAAGATGCAACACAGCGATACACCACGCTACACTCCAAGGTACGGGAAGGGCTTTGCAAGGCTGGGAGTTGTTTTCCTGCTGTGCATGTAGAACAAGCAGGAATGGCAGAGGGATGTTTCTCGAGTGTCTTGCTGGATTTCTAGAACATACGTAGATTGTAGAACAAGGATTGTCTTCTTCAGGGCTTGGGCAGTCTTGGTGTTGGTCTGCATTTGCCTCCTGTAATTCCTTTAACATATATGGCAAGATTGGTTTTTTAATTGTTTTTTTCTTTCTTGATGATTTCTGTGCATTTTCCACTGGTGCCCAGGTTGCTCTGTGCTTGCGTTCATCCTCCCGTTATGTCTTGTTGCTCCTTTGCAGTGCACCAAGCTTGGCTCCCACCTGAACACCTTGCTGGATCACTACCAGCAGTTCCAGGAGGTGGCAGAGTCTCTCAGGACATGGCTGCAGGAGAGCGAAACCGCCGTTGGGAAACTGCTCTCTGAGACGGTTTCTTCAGATCCGGCTATTCTGCAAAAGCAGCTCGCCAGTGCTAAGGTACGGATGGTGTCCTTGGGTGATCTCCTGGGGCAGAGTTGGAGCCTGTATGGGAATTTGGCTGCTGCTCTGAGCAGATAGGAACAGGAAAGAGACTCAACCCGTTCGCTTTTTTAGCTGGTTGAGTGCAAAGATGTACCTGCAGGCTCAGCAGGTCCCAGTGCTGCAGATCAGGTAGAGCCAGACTCTTCTGAGAGGTGCTCAAAGCAATGACAAGGGGCTGCAGTCACACACTGCCACGGGGGAGATCCTAGTGGGACTTGGGGGGATGTTCCTCCCCCATGAGGGTGGCTGGGTGCTGGGACAGCCCAGACCCTCTGATCCAGCTCTGCCTCCAGCATGAGGTTGGACCTTCCCAACTACATTATTATTTTTCTGAATAATTTTGTGATGGAGAGAACAGGATCCCTCAGCAGGGTTTAAATGGAACCCTGAGCTCCCCACGGGTGCAGGTCTCTTGCGTGTGACCCACCATTGATTTTGCCTTGTCTCGTGTCAAAGCAGCAGCTGCAGGGAGACCTTGCTGAGCATCAGGTGCCGGTGGAGAAGCTCCAGAAAGCAGCTCGGTCCTTGCTGGAGGTACAAGGGGAGCCAGCCCCAGACCACGGACATATTCAGGAAACAACAGGTACGGAGCAAAGCAGCTGCCTGCATTAGCAGGGATGGTTGGGGAGAGTGTGAAAACAAACCAGGGAGGGAGGAAAGATGAAGTCTCCCATTTTTGGAGGAAGCACACAGCAACGCGTCTTCACGTGTTTGCTCATGGGGAGGGCTGTGATGCAGGTTGGCCATTTGTGTTGGGTCCCCTGACTCGCTGCTGGCTTTGAGGACGGGGATTCATCGTCAGTGAGAATTTGGCAGGAGCCAAAGGTGATCCTTGCTGCTCTCTGAGCATCAGGCAAGAAGCTCTTTGCCGCTGATTCTCCTTTGCACTGAACTCTGCAGATGCCATCGTGAACCGCTTCCAGAGCCTCTCCCAGCAGATGGCCGAGCGCTCGGACCTGCTGCAGAAATCCATCGCCCAGTCCCAGAGTGTCCAGGAGAGCCTGGAGAGCCTTCTCCAGTCAGTGGCTGAGATTGAGAAGAACCTGGAGAGAGAGCAGCCAGCTGCGCTCTCCTCCGCCTCCATCCAGGACTCGCTTGCCACGAGTGCGGTAAGACTGGTCCCTGAGCTCCCTCGCCTCAAACATGCCTGTCTGCAGGACCTGAACCATGCAGGCAGTTGCTGGGGATTAGCCACAGTATTCTGAAAGCACAAAAAAACCCCAAACCCTAAAAAGAGATATGAGCAGAACCTTTACTTAATTTCTTTAAGCCAGGACACAGACCTGTTGAAAGTCTCCTTTCTTCTTTGCTAACCAGTAGGGCTTGGATATCAGGCACGAGGGAAAGGCAGAGCAGGTTGGGGAGATCAGAAAGGAAAGGAAAACTGGGATAGAAAACTATTCTTGCCCGACGCTGGTCGTCTCGAAGCATGCGCTGCCGTTCCCAAGGGTGGCCCAGTCTCTTCACGCCAGTTCAGTTTTGCTCAAGAGCCTTCCTAAAATGGCATCCCTTTCTGTGTCTGCTTACCACAGAAGCTGAAGCAGGACATCGCCAGGCAGAAGAGCTGCCTGGAAGCCACCCGTGAGATGGTGACGCAGTTCATGGAGGCGGCAGACAGCCCCACGGCCTCTGCCCTGCAGGGCAAGCTGGCAGAGGTGACGGAGCATTTCGGCAGGCTGTGCCAGCAGCAGCAGGAGAGGGAGGATGCGCTGAAGGGCCTCCTCCCGAAGGTCGAGCAGTACGAGCAGCTCTCGGAGAAGTTGCAGCAGTTCACGGAGAGCAGAGCACGGATGTTGGCATCTGGGAATCAGCCGGACCGGGACATCGCTCACTTCTCCCAGCACATCCAGGTGAGATGCAGGGGGAAAAGACTCCATCTGCCTCGGATTTCTGGGGCAGGGCCGTTTTGCAGTGATTTCTTCCTGGGGAAACGAGCCCTGGTTTGCTCCCAGGCTGCCAGGATCCACAGGACCTGTGCTGGCTCGTTGCCTGGGGCAGGGAGCGTGGCTGGAGCAGCTCAGGCTGTTTCCAGCCATGAGAGAAGGGAATGGCATTTCCCTGGAGGCAGGCTGGTGTTCAGAAAGGATCCCTAGCCAGGTTCTTGGGGGCCAGACCAAATATAGCAAGGTTTTACCAATTAAAGACTCCACAGGGTTAATACAGCAAAATGCCTGAGCGCTGGCTGTAAGCACAGTGCAGGATGTGACAAAGCCCTCGGAGATGCCGTGGATCCTGGTGGTCAGTCATTGCTGTACTGCACAGGATTCTTCCCTCCGGCTTCCTACGAGTGCTCTGCTATGGGAAGTGGTTTGGCCACAGCCTCAGAAATGCTCTAAGCTGGCATAAAACCAGACACTTGTGCTGGGGGGGGGGGGTGTTGATTTGGCTTGGTCTAGGGCCCCCTGTCCCATTCACTGCATGGCCTTACACCAGTACTGGGGAAGGTGGGACTCGCTCCTGCAGCTGCTTAAAGTATTTGCTGAGCAGGAGCCGGAGGAGCAGGTGGGATTGAGCCATGCCCTCCCGTTCAGCGCTGGTGCGATTCGTGGCACTGCCCGCAGAGGGTTTCTCCAGCTCACCGGGACGTGGGGCTGTCCGCTGCATTCCCCCTGCCCAAGTCTGCTGGTGGGGGCATGGTCGACATCGCCCTTTGCTCTTGGCAGGAACTGAATTCGGAGATGAGGCAGCACCAGGAGGACCTGGCTGCCCTGGAGCACCTGGCTGCGGAACTGGGGTCCTGCGGCTTCGCCCCCGGTGCTTCCCAACAGCAGGAGAAGCTGCAGAGCCTGAAGAAAGACTTCCTGCAACTGCAGAAGGTGGCAAAAGAGAGGTGAGTCCCAGGGACGCGGTCGCTCCCTGGGGAGGTGAGTTTGGAGGTGGCTTGGTGGTCAGAGCAAGACCCCGTGGAGATCTCCTTTCCACGGGAGGGGGCACGAGTGAACTCTTCCTGCCTCCCTCCTCCCACACCCGGAGACATAAGGCAGCTCGCTCCAGCTGACGCTTTAAAAAAAGCCTTGGCTGGGGGCGTTGTGAAAAATTCCTGGTGCTGCAGAAGCCGGCGTTCGTGCCGTTTCCCGGCGTGTGGGCTGCCACAGCTCCATCCCAGAGCATCTTGCTGGAGGGGAAGCGGGGTGCTGGCAGAGGATCGGGAGCCTGCCCCAGGCGTGCTCTGCGGGAGGTGACAGAGCAGAGCAGCCTGTCCCTAGAGTCCCCCTAAAGTGGGGATAAAGGGGAGCTTTTTAGCAGCGGCTTGAGCTCGAATCGGTCATGGCAGCTTGAGCAGGGTCGGAGCGACAGCTCGCTTGTGTCCCGGGGTGGGGGGGTCACACGTCCCAGGCTGTTTCTCCAAACTCCCTGGTGAATACAGGGAAGGTGACAGGGAAAAGCAGGTGAATCTCATAATAATCCCCAGTAATTCAGCACCGCACAGAGAGCTGCCTCCGGCCGTTCCTCCGGGATGGGCTGAATAGATGAGAGCCATGGCCGAGGAGGAGGGGCGGCACAGCCTGGCCTCCCCCGGGCTGCAGCTGGCTGGGGTGAGACGGCATGAATGAGCCCTGTCTTCCCGAAAGCTTTGCTTCCCCCGGGACAAAGAACCCGGTGCAGAGCCGGCGCAGGTTGGCGGTGGTGATCCCGTGGCTGTCGGCTACCGCGGTGGTGCTGGAGTGGCCCCAAAAGTGCCACCGGCTGCAGCTTGCGGGGGGCAGCGGCAGCGAGGGACAGGCTGCAGCATGCACCCCGCTTTGGCTGGCACTGTACGCGCCGTTCCTAAGCAACATCGAATAATAATAATAAAAAGAAGGGGTCCTAGAGACACAACTGTGCTACATTCAAGCGGGGGTAATTGCAAGGCAAAGCACGAGCTCTGACTCTCCAAAACCTTTTCACTCGCAGAGAAAAGGATGCATCGTCCTGCCAGGAGCAACTGGACGAATTTCGGAAGCTGGTTGGGGCCGTGAGGAAGTGGCTGAGGGAGACCGAAAGCAAAATGCCGTCTGCTGAGACCTCCCTGGGCACCCAGGAGCTGCACCAGCGCAGGCAGCAGATCCAGGTGGGCAGAGGGAGCTGGAACTGGAGTGGAAAAGTTGGCAGCTGGTGTGGAAACGCTGGAATGTGGAATAAATCCCAGGAAGCAGAGTCCTGGGAGGTGTTTTATGGTCTCAAGAATCCTGCACTCCCCTGTACTTGCTGGTGGGCTGCAGCCCCTGGTGTGTGTGCGTCCAGTGGTCCCTGGCTTGTGGAGAAGGCAGCAGTGCAAAGATCCTCTTGGGCACTGCGTGGTTTCCCTTCCTTCCCCCTGCTTGCTCTGGGCAGGATTTGGGAGTGGGAGACCCAAGCACACTCATTTTCACTGAGTGTTTCCCCTTGCTAGACGTGGAAGGTGGCCGCCTGTCATCCGAGCCCCCGCTCCTCTCCGGCACCGTGATGCTTTAAATCAGGATATGCCGAGGGTTTGACTCAGAGGCAGAGCAGTGTCTGCTGAGTCACCCGCAGCCCTCGCACCCCATGGCACGCCACCGGGCTCCGGCACGCCACCGGGCTCTGCCAAAAGCTGTGGGGACTGGACTCATGTGAGGCTGGATTGTGCAGAGAGGAGGGTGGTCCCCAAAATGGTAGGAGGGAGAAAAAGGTTTCCTTAGACAGACCTGCTAGGTAGGGAAGAGCTTTTCACTCTTTGATTCCCCCCCCCGACAAAAATAAATGTAAAGACACCCACTTTCCTGGTGCAGCCTGCTCGCCACGTGCCGGTGCGCCCTTTGCCGTTTCCCTGGGTGCCGTGTCCTGGTGCCACCGAGTCACCGCCGAGGTGATGGGTGAGGAAGGGAGGGCTACGGCCAGGCAAGTGCGGCGTGCGATCTCAGGCTTTGCTTTTGACCAGGATCTCCTAGAGGAGTGGAAGGGGAAGGGGGCCCAGGTGGAGGAGATCGGCCGCAGAGGGACCATCCTGGAGAACCTGATCGTGGAGATTACGGCCCCCGACACCCCATCCAAGGCAGGTGAGTTGCAGCCCGCTCTCCCGAGGATGATTCCTTCCTTGGCATTCTGTTTGCTCTCACCACTGCGTCTTCTCTCAGCCTGCCTCAAGCAAAAAAAATGGGTTATTTCCCCCTTTTAACAAACTTCAGGGTGTCTGACTATTGTGGGGCTGAGCCCCATGGTCGAGTTGCTGGTGCTCGTTGCATTAATGCATCAGACCAGCGCTCAGAGCCCACCAACTTGCCTTAATTTGCTGTAGCATAATGAGCACTGAATTACCCTGCGTTTGCCGTGAGCCCAGCGTGGGGACACGTACCACGGTTCGGATGGAGATGGGAGCTCCAGGCTGCTGCGGCGTGGGGGTCTGAGCTCTCGGCCCCGCAGGGAGCTCGTGGAGGCGGCTCCTGCTTTCTCTTGGGGATGTGCTTCAGCCTCCTGAGGGCTGGAGTGTTTTAATCAAACTCCGGTATTTGGGTTTCATATCTGGATGAAATTTAAGACTGCAGTATTCAGACGTGATTTACTAGTCTCCTTTTTGGCTTCAAGTCTGTGAAGCAATGAGATTATGTCTGGTTCGTTTGGAAACCAACTAAAAGATGTCTTCCAGCTTGTGAGAACAAGTCCCTGGACTCTCATCATTGATGGGCATTTATGGGAATTCGCAGTCTAGATATGTTTGTTAGGGTTAACTTGATGAGCAGTTAAGTGGGAAACCTCCAAGAGAAATGGGGAGAGGCTTGTTGTGGGTGACCCACATGGTCACCCATGTGGGGTGACCAAAGCTGCAGCCCCTTACATCCATGAAAGCTTTAAAATGTGTGGTTAGAAACAGAGAGACTTACCCGATAACGTTTCTGATGAATCCCCCTTTGGCTGTGAACGTAGCTGTGATATCTGGTGTCCAAGGAAGGGACGCTGGCACATCCTGCATGGAGCCTCTTGGCAAAGAGAGCGTGTCCGTGCACCAAGGCGGATTTAAATAGTTTCATCCCATAAGAAAAGGAGAATATGGGGGAGTTAATCTCTTCAAGGGAGTTAATCTCTTCAGGGAAGGCATTCAGCAGTCTCACTTGATGTTATAATTCCCAAAATCATGCTCAGGGTAGCAGCTTTCCAGGCGTGGAGAGGTGGCCAGCGGTCCCCAGTATTACGGTTCACGCAGGAGCCACGTCCACTCTGGTCCCTGGGTGATGCTGGGAGAGGTGCCCAGCTCCAGACGGCATCAGAAATTCTGCTGCTGGTCCAGGGAGGCAGGAGCAGCTCCGGGAAAGCGAGGGGTGCGAGTGTGTTGGGAGGAGGAGAAATAAAAGGGACTTCAAATCGAACTAATGCCGATGGTTCGGCACCGCGCCAGGCGGGTGGGCCCGTGGAGACGCCGCGTCTGTGCTTGGTGGCCAGTGTGGTCCGTGTCGTGGAGGGCCGTTCATCGCTTTGCTGTCTGCATTCCTAATGCGTCTGTCTTGTCCCTCTGTCTGTCTCCGTCCCCTCTGCTCAGGTGCCGCGCTGCCCGCTCCGGGAGGGTCGGTAGGCAGCGTGAACGGATACCACACGTGCAAAGGTGAGCTCGCTTGTCACCGCTGTGCCGGCACGTTGCGTGCCGAGGCTGCCTCGCCATCTCCCTGTCCGTTTTTTGTCTGTGCGTTTCCATCCGTGAGAATATAAACCACAACGTGACACCGTCAGCATCCCATCGCAAGTGGAACGAGCCTGCCGACAGGCTCACGAATGCTCAGCCGTGCTGCGCGGTAGCCGGAGCCGTTGGGACAGGCAGGCGGTGATGGAGGATGTAGGTCAGGCTGAAGGACGGAGAGGGGCAGCTTTGGGGAGTGACGGCACCCTGACACCCCATCAGGTGGTGTTAAGAGCTGATAAATGGGAGATCGTTTTAAGGCCTGCAATTAAATTTATTGGTTCTAAGGGATTATAACGGCATCCAACCCTTCACTTTGAAGAGCAATTTTAATTATTGCCGGTTATCTGCTGTTAGTTCACCGGTTCAACGAGATAATAGGTTCATAAAAATGGCTTTATATTTTGGTGTCAAATTATTTAACACTGCATTAGCAGTGACATTGTGAAAGGGGGGCTCAGCTTGCATCAGTCTCACAAACACGAAGGCATTTGCTTTGTTCGCAAACTGTCAACATGCATACGTGGTGCGACTGGAAGGGCCCCTCTGGCATGAGAGGTGAGGATAATCTGACATTGCTCTGCAGGCAGACGGACGGCAGCACGGCCTCTTGCTCCTCATGCTTGGCTGGCTGTGGCTGCCCAGGGCTAGATTAGTACCTGATAGTCCAGGGTAAGATGGACAACGCGGGCAGCGGTCCTCATCTCAGGCTGCTTTTTGGAAACAGATCTGACCGAGATCCAGTGCGATGTGTCGGACGTGACCCAGCAGTACCAGGGCCTTGGTGCGGCGCTGCGGGAACGGCAGCAGCAGCTCTCGGCTATGCTGGAGAAGATGCAAGAAGTGCAGGAGGAGGCCAGCTCGATGCTGAAGTGGCTGGAGTCGAAGGAACGAACGCTGTCGGAGCTGGACGCCTCCTCCTCGCCCACCAAGACGGAGACGATGAGAGCCCAGGCCGAGCACAACAAGGTAACTGCCAGAGCAAAAAAAGGGGATCAGAGCATCTCCTCCCAAAGGATCTTGGAGACGTGCTTTATTGCAGCAGGAGTAGAGGGATTAGCAACGAGGATCTGCCCTGGGTTAAAGCAGGGCTTTCCCCAGAAGGGATCACAGGCAGGTCTGTCGTGCGCTGTGCTCGACTTCTTTGCTTTTAGACCTGTTGCTTTCAGGCATTTGGCTCAGGGGAAAGGACCTTATCTGTAGCCCTTGCTGCTGGGTCACTCCAGCTTCTCCTGGAAAGCAATTCCCAGCCTTTCCCTGCTCGTGGAGCCAAGTTAGCTCACGATATTGCTAAAAAAATGAAGTGATTTCATTAAAGAGCAAAGAACAGAAATTGTCCAACTCCAGCTTGTAGCTGCTGCTTCATTCCTACTCGGTGATTTCATTCTTTTGCCCTGTATCTGAAGAAGTTCAAATGATTATTTTCCAGGCATTTCTGGCTGAATTGGAACAAAACTCAGGGAAGATCCAGAAGGTAAAGGAAGAACTTTCTGGCTTGCTGGAGAAATATCCAGATTCTCCAGAAGCAGCGAACTGGAAGAAGATGCAGGAAGACCTGAGTAAGTGCCTGAAGCACTTAGTGAGGCTTCTGTCTTGAAACATCACATTAGAAGCGGTTCAGGATTGCAGGGCGATTCCAAAGTCACAGCAGAGCAGAGTCGCTTCTAATTAAAATTCAGTAAATAGCAAACTTATCTCCAAGCTGTCTGGTGTACAAGGTGTTCCTGAGACGAGCACTGTCGTGATTAATGAAATCTCTATGATGGATGTGTATTTTAAAGACTTGCCTCCTTAAATTACTTCTTTAAAAAAAAAAAAAAAAAACAAACAGAAAGAAAAATAAGGCATTAGGGACATGGGTTGATTATTTTGATTAAAAGCTTCACTGCTTGATATAAAATTCTAGTCATTAGTAAGGCTATCCTAGGTAATCAAATGTTGACTAAACAAGACTGTGTATTTAAAAAGAAGCCCAGAGATTCTCTTCTTTGAAATAGCAGGAACGCTTTTATGGAGTTCTCCGTCCAGGAGATCTGAATGTGCTGTGTGAGGACTGATACACATGAGAGTATCCTCATTTATCGAGCCAGGGATGTGAGATGGCTCACCTAAGGTCAGACCAGCTCCTGGCAGTAGTGACTAGAGCGCAAAAATCCTGCTTGCAAGGTTTTTTTTCCTATGAGCTTCAAGACCACGTAGCCATTAGAAATGGGTGCCGGCTTATTAGATGGAGAGTAAATAGAACCACACTAGTTTTATTGAAAAGCTGAGGAGGTTTCCCATCGGGGAAGCCATGGGGAGGGTAAAGAACCTTCTCGATGGAGGGGTGGGCTGCCTGGGAGCACGACCGCTGCCAACACAGCCGGTGCTTCAGATTGCAGGTGGGAAAGAGCCAGCCAGGCGACAGCCGAGCGGCAGCAGAAGCTGGAGGAGTCGGTGAACCAGCTGGCCAGCTTCCAGGCTGCCGAAGCCCAGCTGCGCCCTTGGCTCATGGAGAAGGAGCTGATGATGAGCGTGCTGGGACCCCTCTCCATCGACCCCAACATGCTGAACGCACAGAAGCAGCAGGTCCAGGTGAGCTGGGAGCCGCGTCCGCATCGCCACGGTGGGGTCGGGTCAAGGAGGGGAGGGCGTCTCATCCAGTGTGTGAGGTGGAAGATTGCACTCTGAGTTATTTGTCTCGCAAGCGCTCTGCCGTGCGAGTGTTGGGAGACCTCATGGCTCCTCTCCCAAGTCCTCCAAACCCTGCCGAGCGCAAACTACTGTGAATAACTTGAAACGGGTGCAGTGCTTGAGCTCTCTTCCCCGCACTGGATTGACTCATCAGTGAATCACTTGGCCCCTCTTGGAGAGTGAAATTGCTTTAAACAAGACCTGTGCTGATGCTCTGCAGGACTTGCTAATGCTGCCCCTCCGCCTGGCAGCCTGCCCTTTCTGTACCTCCTGCTTCCAAATCCTAACATGTCCGTAACCGGCCACACCATAAAATAAAATGCCCCAGTTAACATAATTAGACTTCCTTCTCATCTAACTGGTTTATGTTACATTACACAGCAGTAGGACAAATAAGAGAGAGAGCAGAGTACTGGAGTCGCAGACCCCTCCCAGCTTTTTAAGTTGCAAGGTCACAGTAAATTGTGGTCTACCCAGCCCAATCGCCAGCCCAGCCCAGGGCTCGTTCCTACTGATTCTGTGGGTTGGATAAAGCCCCTAGAGGTCTGGTTCGTTTTGACTGTGTGTACTCGGAGCTGTCAGTTTTCTGCAAACACTTTCATGTTATTTCTGTTGCAGTTTATGCTGAAGGAATTTGAAGCTCGCAGACAGCAGCATGAGCAGCTCAACCAGGCAGCTCAGAGCATCTTGACTGGCCCTGGAGATGTTTCTCCATCCACTAACCAGGTGCGGGAAGAGCTCCAAGGGGTTAATCAGAAATGGTCCGAGCTAATGGAACGCCTCAACTCCCGCTCCAGCCAAATTGACCAAGCCATAGTAAAGAGCACCCAGTACCAGGAGCTCCTCCAGGGCCTCTCCGAGAAGGTGAAGGCGGTTGGGCAGCGCCTGAGCAGCCAGTCTGCCATCAGCACGCAGCCCGATGCCGTGAAACAGCAGCTAGAGGAAACCAGTGAGATCCGCTCGGACCTGGAGCAGCTGGAAGAGGAGATAGCAGAGGCTCAGACCCTCTGTGACGACCTCTCTGTCCTCATCGGGGAGCAGTATCTCAAAGATGAGTTAAGGAAACGTCTGGAGACGGTGGCTCTTCCTCTCAAAGGGCTGGAAGACCTGGCAGGTGAGACAGAGCGGAGAAGTTGCTTAAGAGATGTTGGGATGTCAAACTCCACCCCTGCTTTTTGCCAAAGGGCACTACCATCGCTGGGTTTCTAAGAATAATAGGGGAAGCACCATTTATCATTTTTTAGGGTGCTTCATGGGTGTTTTGTGTGGGACTAAGCACAGGAGGGTTCAAACTCCAGACATACCCGAGCCTGGAGAGGGAGCAGAGGTGTTGAGTCCCACTGGTGTGGCTCTTCCAACAAGCTGCCTGGCTTGCAGCAGCGTGGCATGTGCTGTGCTTGGGAAAAAAAAGTGGTTCCTAAATTCAGAATGGGGCATGGAGAAGACCCAGTGGCCACCCTGTAATCTTGGGATGCCTCTTCTGGTTTCTAAGAGGTTGCATTTAGAGACTGGTCAGGAGAACTGAGACTACTGTGTTATCATTGCCTGTTACTACTTAAGAAATTTATGAATCAGTGAGCAAAAAGGCTAGTGATGCAATGGAAAACTCCTTCCTGTTAATCAAAACACAGTTGGTGCATCTGAGATGATTTTAAATAATTGCACTTTGCTTATTTGATTTCAGCTTAATTGTTGCGTTCTAATCTTATTTCCATTTCAGCCGACCGGATGAACCGACTGCAGACTGCACTTGCAAGTTCCCAGCAGTTCCAGCATATGTTTGATGAACTCAGGACCTGGCTAGATGACAAACTGTGCCAGCAAGCTCAGAGCCAACCTATTTCTGCTAAACTGGAGAGGCTACAGAGCCAAATTCAAGAACAAGAAGAGTTCCAGAAGAGCCTTAACCAACACAGCGGCTCCTACGAGATGATTGTAGCCGAGGGCGAATCTTTGCTGCTTTCTGTCCAGCCTGGGGAGGAGAAGACCACTCTGCAAAACCAGTTGGTCAGCCTCAAAACTCACTGGGAAGAGCTCAGCAAACAGGCTGCTGATAGACAGTCTAAGCTCAAGGACTGTTTGCAGAAGGCTCAGAAGTACCAACGGCACACCGAGGACCTCCTGCCTTGGGTGGAGGACTGCAAGGCAAAGATGTCAGAGCTAGAAGTAACTCTGGATCCAGTGCAGCTGGAGGCGACCCTTCTGAGATCGAAGGCTATGCTGAGTGACGTGGAGAAGCGTCGCTCCTTGCTGGAGATGCTGAACAGCGCTGCCGACATCCTCATCGATGCTTCTCAAACCGATGAGGATGACGTTCGGGATGAGAAGGCTGGGATCAATCAGAAGATGGATGCCATCACAGAAGAACTGCAAGCCAAGACTGGCTCCATTGAAGAAATGTCACAGAGGCTCAAGGAGTTTCAAGAGAGCTTCAAGAACATTGAGAAGAAGCTGGAAGGGGCGAAGCACCAGCTGGAGATCTACGATGCACTAGGGCCGCAAGCCTGCAGCAACAAGAATTTGGAGAAGCTCAGGGCACAGCAGGAGGTGCTGCAGGCCCTGGAGCCACAAGTGGATTATCTGAAAAACTTCACTCAAGGTCTAGTGGAAGATGCCCCAGATGGGTCCGACTGTTCCCAGCTCTTAAGCCAAGCTGAGGTGGCTCAGCAGGACTTCAAAGCTGTGAAGCAGAAGGTAAATGACTGCTGTACGCTCATGGAAAACAAGCTTGAAGGGATCGGCCAATTCAATAACCGGGTCAGGGAAATGTTCTCTCAACTGGCGGATCTCGATGATGAGCTAGACAGCATGGGCCCCATCGGGAGAGATTCTGACAGCCTTCAGTCCCAAGCAGAGGACGTTCGCACGTTCCTGGGTAAACTCCACAGGCTGAAGTCTGACATTGAAGCTTCTGAAAGTGAATGTAAGAAGATGCTGGAGGACGAAGGGAGCCCTGATTTATTAGGACTGAAACGTGAATTGGAGACTCTAAATAAACAGTGCAGCAAACTGACGGAGAGAGGCAAGAACCGTCAGGAGCAGGTAGAAACGACACTGTCTCGTGTCGAGGACTTTTACAGCCGGCTGAAGGAGCTGACCCACATGACGACCGCAGCGGAGGAGAACGAGGCGTTGCAGTGGGTGGTGGGAACAGAGGTGGAAACCATCAACCAACAGCTGGCAGACTTCAAAGTAAGTTTTTATGCTGTAACTCTTCTTAAGTGGTATTTGGTGTTTGAAGGTCTGTTTAGCGTTGTGGTCTTTTGTGTAGGACCTCTGGTCTTCAAGGTATCGTGGTTTTGTTGTTTGTTGCTATAATGTCACCGGTTTTGGTGTGGTAAAATATCCTTGCTCTGGAGAATGTAAGGTCAACTGCTGGACTTGATAGTCTGTGGTGAAAAGGTGCAGAAAGATTTTGTGATTGGGAGGAAAAAAACTTTTCCCGGTTCTCGTTGTGATGTGTAATGTTGGCGTGCTAGTACCTCGTGGGCTTGTAGAGGTGGTTGGTATTTAGGTTTTGGGGGAGGGAGAGAAATTTATGAGTCCGGCTGAACTGTAAGTTGGCATCATCTGAGAGTTGAGTCCAGATCGGATCATCCTGCAGGTCTTTCTAACCGGCCCACCATTCCTGCTTGTTGTTCACTTCATCTAAGCCACATATTGCATCCATTTTGGGGTCTTTGAGTACAAATAAAGGCACAGATAAACTGTGGGACAAGGGGTACACGCAGGGAATAAAACCAAAGCAAAGTTTTTCTGTGGGCTGTTCATGTTTCCAGTGAACAACTGATGGAGACCTTCAAGGCTCACATGAAATGCTGAGAGAGGGAAGAGTTGGAGTGTGCTTGATTATTTTTTTTATACAGTATTATGGTGTTGGGTCATGCTGTTACACTACATTAATTATATTAATACTGCTTAGAAATTCTCTTGCTGTGAAACTTCTATTACTGATGTGCTCGGTAGCTGATGATTGGGCTGATTTACATCTGGCTGCTCGTTTCCTGGTGTTAATGGGGGGTAGGAGGGGGAAACGTTTTTACAGCCATTTACTTTTCATCTCATGGCTAATTGATCCCGTTCCACCACTTAATAGCTCTGTGAAACCTTCACCAGGACAAGGTATTTCTGTTTTGGGGGTTGCCTGTCCAAAAAAAAGAGCTTGGAAGTGTTACTTACGGGGCAAACTCAAACTCATCTGATTGCATTGCTGTTAATTCTTGTGTTGGGCAGTGGTTTGCATTGAGCTTATTCTGATGGGAGGGATTTAACTTCTTCATTAAACGCCACACAGTCGCTTGGAACAAATCTATCCAAAAAGGAGTTTCTAGTCCAGTTTCACTGGACTTTTTCACTTAAAACCAGTGAAACTTTCCTGCAGAGCAAGGGATTATTCTCGGCTGGCGAGCGGGGCTGGCAGGCGCAGCTTAACCCGTCGTAGTGCTTGCAAATGGTCTATATCTCAGTGACCTTGAGGATGACCCTTTAAGACAACGGTGGCCTGGGCTGCATGAGCCGAGGGTGCTTTGGAGGGTGACATGTCCTTACCAGGAGTCATTTGTTGGCCATCGAGGCCATGCGGTGCAGTTGAGGTCGCGGTTCCTGGAAAAACGAAAGTTGCAGCAGTGACGGTCGGGTTTTGCAGTGTGATGGCTGACAATAAAACGGGGGAGAAGCAAGAAGGGTGGATGGAGCAATCGCGGTTATGCAGCAGCATTCCTCCCATGCACGGTTCATCCAGAGAGCAAGCATTTTTCTGCAAATTGTGAATGTTGCAGAGCAGATCTTTGCAAAGCCTCACCGTACGGTTCTCTCTAAGGGGAAATGCAATCCCAGGTACCAATCTGCACGTGGAAGGGCATCACAGCGTACGGGCAGGGACCGTCTGTACTTCAGACGTGCAGGAGGGAGAGCGATGGAGAATTCTCGCTTGGGCTCTGGAGGCAGCGGGGAGCATGGGGGGGCTCTTCTTGGTTGCACCAGACTTTTATTTCTTAACGCCTAAGACAATATCACAACTGTCTCCCTTCTTGGACTGCGAACAAGATGCAGGCACGATGTGTCCGGGGGGACCAGAGGCAGCTCCTCAGCCGGGCAGTGCTCCCCGGGGCGGCGTGGGGACAATGCAAATGAGCGCGGGGAGGAGGATGGGGTGGCTGGGGCTCTCCAGGAGCGGTCGCGGTCTGTCTGTCCAGAAGGCTCAAATGCAGGCAGATATTATGTCTTAAGGCATTAATTTTAATGAACATCTGTGTAAATGAGATGCAAATTAGGCATGGCCCCAGGGCTCCAGGCAAGTTGCCAATGCAGCCCTGACAAAGGTGGGCACTTCTGGACTCATTGTGTCCAGATTTTAATAAAGAAGATATATTGATGGCTCTGATGGAGGCCGTGAACAGATGACTTTTGAAACACCTTATACTTCAAGCTTCCCATATATTTTTCTCTTCCTGCCTGCAAACACCCCTCAAACTTGCCCCAGAAGGCCACAACCTACAACAAACCCTTAACTTTTGGAGAAGTGCCACCCGTGCATTTCCTCTCTCTTCCCCCCAGCCCCATTCCCTGGTCACAGAGGGACTAATCCTGGCTATGGGACGGATGAGCCTTCTCCCGCTGTAAGTGCTCCTCCTGGCCGGGTTTCTCGAAGGCAGGAGGCTGGGAAGCAGCTGTTGGATCTTGCTCGGGGGGAAGCTTTGTTCGCAGGAGGTGTTTCGGTTCAGCGAGCGGATGCGATGGTGGGGGTGGCTACACCGAGGGGCTGAGCCCACGCCGGCACCCACGGCCATCGGAAGCCAGGACGGCGATGCAGCGTGGACCTGGCCTTCAGGGGATGGGGGAAAACTAGGTAGGGACTGGTTTGGAGCACCACGTTGTTAGAGGATTGTAAGAAACCCGTCTGGAAGAGACTTTAAGGGGTCATCTAATTTAGCCCCTAGTTTTATGGTGAGATCAAGTGCAGCTGCAAAGCATTTCTGTGGTTTGGAGTCTGTGCTTATATGGACATACTGATGGATTGCTTCAGATACAGCTATGCTGCAGAAGAAATAGCATGGTTTTAGCAAAGGAACCTCATCTTTAACTCCTGGTCTTCAGCACGAGTTTAACCCAAGTGACTGTCTTTCCATTGCTGCCTCTCTGAGGAGACCCTTCTTTGTGAAAAAACTAAAAGTTGGAAGAATCTTTCTGTGCTGTCTCTCCATGAGCATCATACGGCCGAGTCGGGCTCTTTAGCACAAGGGACAAGTGACAGCCAACAGCAAGAGCTCCTCATACGAGCTTTCAGGCTGGGGCATTACTTCCCCCTCCACTCTCTCTGCTGTCAGCTTAGGTTTCTCAAAGCTTATGCTAATATTAAATTTTAATGACTGGCATCAAATGAGCCACAGTTGAAATGTTACTAAACATAACAACTATGTTGATTCAGTTTAGCAAATGGCAGAATTCTCCGGGGAAGCGATTCCCCAGGTACGGATGAGAGACGGAGGGTCATGCAAAGACGTAGGGGTTTTCTCCATCGCGTGCTCTCCAGCGTCAGCAACCCCTGAGCTAGACGACCCCGAGTTACAACCCTTCCTCTAATGCTGTACTTTGGATAAAACTTGTGCTGTTCAGTGCAAGTGGCCAATCTTCCTTTACGCTTTCAAGAAGCAGAGGTGAGGTTTGCTGGTTCGGAGCAGTGGTGCCAGAAAGCCCCAGGCATGGGCTCGTCCTATCTGGCCAAAGAGCATCCATCAGCCTGGGCCGCAGAGACCTGATGGAATCAAATTCTTTGGTGGTTTTTGGGAAGACATGTGTGCTGGGGTAGCTTGGCCTCCTGGCTAAGCGAGCTCAAGCCTGGGTTTTGTTTACGTTTTTTACAGTGGCTTTTGAACTTGGGTTTCAAAGCCTGGCTGGTAGTTAGCGTTGGCGATTCTGAGCTGGGACCCTCTTTGATTCACCATGTTGGTTTTGGTTAAACTCTTAACGTTGCCATATTTCACCTGCAAAGCAGAGCGTAACGCCCAGCCCTAGGTCAAAGGCACGAGCAGAGGTTTTTAGGCTTGCTGCAATACAGAGCGATGCTCGGGAGTGGAAGGATGCTGTTGCCTCCCCAGTCGTATCACGCCAGAGTGGTTTTGCTTTGCTGGGGACACCTTCCTCCACGTGACGAAGACAAGAGCAGGAACGGGGCAGCCTGCCTTCCTTCTGAGTTGCGCTCAACGGCTGGAAGAGATTTCTGCAAGAGCCTGGAGAACTTGACCCAAAAATGAAACCCAAGGAAAAGCATCAAACTCTACATAACCGAACGGTCGCCATCGCGTTCAAATCGGCGCAGATGCGGTTGGCTGAAGGGGAAGACGCGCGGTGACGCCTCTGCGTGCGGCTGGACCTCCATCGACTTGCCGGCCCCCTCCCAACGCCGCGCCGGCAGCCCCCGCCGTCACCGCAGCTGCGCTTTGCCCCACGTCTCCTGGCGGCGTTGGGGCACGGCGGAGGAATGCTGGCGAGCCGGGACCTGCCGCAGCTGGCACACGCCGCGCCGCTTATCCAGGATCTCGCCTCCGAGTATTAATTAAACCCCACCCTTGCCTCAGCCAGAGAGGAGGGGGGGATCGGGAGGGGGGGTCTGCTGCGGGGAGCGAGGGACCGCAGCATCCGACCCTCCAGGGCGACGGCTTTGCCGGGGCAGGTCGTGGGGAGTGGAGGGAAGAGATGAGATTTCGGGTTCCTGCCTCTCCTCCTGCTGTGGATTTTGGGGGAGGTTATTTGAAACCGGAGTTGCTCAATGCAGTGAACTCGGGCACCGCTCCTTCACGCCAATAAAGGTTTTATGTTGGACGATGGAGAGGGGGAGGGAGAATCCCTAGACAGCAATAACTGAAGCCGCACTCCCATTTTATTGTAGAGCAGGTCAGGCCGTCCGGAGTCTGCGGAGCCCTTGTGCCTCCAGCACCCTCTTTGTCTGCTTGAATAAAAAAAAAAAAAAATAGGAAAGAAATCCCAGGAGGGGTGATGCAGTGAGTGAGTAAAGCCCTAAACGGCATTAGTCATCTTGCCATTCAGATGCCGCTCTGTCTAATCCTGCTCCAGGTCCTCCCTGCTTCACCCTAAGTAAAAGCGGCAATTAGCCGGCGCTCGTCGCGAGCCCACGCGCGCTCCTACGCCCTCCCTGCCGCTGCCCCCCTTCGCGGCAGAAGGACGTCGGCTTTCTTCGGCGCTCTATTTATGACTCTCTTAATTCCCCCAACCTTTCAGACGGGGAGCTGACTCAACGGCGCTATCAGAAACGCTGCTGTTACTAATAACTCTTCGCCTCGTGCCCGGCGTCCCTGGGTTTTCTCCCAGGTGTCGCTGCCCGAGGCTGCTGCTTTTCGGGAGAGGTGGCCTCGGGGGTACGAGGGAGCTCACGGGCATCGCGTCCCTTGCGTGAGCCGTTGTCGTTGCGTGGGGCCGTCGGTGGCAGGGAGAGACGTGGGATGGGGACTCGGCTGCCCAGCACTGTGCGGTGTTGAACGGTGGTTATTTTGCAGGAGGATGGAAATGGGTGGTTTCTTCCCAGTTTATCCCATTTACGTTTGCAGAGCGCGCTCCTCGGTGGGCTGGGGACGAGCGTGGTCCCTGATTGCACGAGTGGCGTTTTGTGATCTTCCTTTGTAAGACACGCGTATGATGATCTTAAAGGGTCTTTTCCAACCCAAATGATTCTATGATTCTATCTCGGGGACCGCCGGCTCTGCTCCTGCCGTTGCAGAGCTGCTCTCGAGGATGGGCAGAGGAAAACCAGCATCCCATTTTGGGGTCGCAGGGCTGAACAGGAGAGCAGGAATAAATCTGTATGTTGATGATGCAAGGTATTTAAACCAAAGCATTTACACTCGAAGCCTTAATTTCTCGAGACGGCACGTTAGCTGCCACTAGCAGGCACGGGTGCTCGTAGGCGATGCCCGAGCACCCAGCCCAGGCCTCCAGGAAGGTTTTTTTGGGAACTCCACTCCCAATCATATAGCCGAAGACCCCATGGCTGGGGGTGCATCGCCGGTGGGGGCTTCAGGGGTGGGTGGGAGAGGGGAGGTGGGTTTCTGGGCTGGGATGGGGCAGGGAAGGGACACTCTGCCACTTGCTGTGCCCCAGCCTGGCCGAGGGTATTTTTAACCCTTCTGTGCCCCCGGAGGAATGCGTGCGGCTCCCGACAGTCGTCCAGTTGGGAGCAGCTGGGTGGGACTGGGCTGGAAGCAGGGACAGGCTGCACGACGGTGTCTTCTCGTTGAACGCTTTCCAGACCTACTTAAAGTATCTCTGGCTAGTATTTTCAGCATCAGCAACACACGCAAAAATGCCTCCTCTCTGACAGCTGTTAAGCTGCCTTAAAGGCACCATCTCCCCTCGTTGGAGAAGAGGATGATAAATGCGGGGTGATAAGCGCGGGCTGTGACGGGGCTGTCACCGAACCTGGCTGGGGCGAGTGGCCCAAGCGGAGCTGCAAAGCCTCGGTGATGTTTGATACGCTTCTAACCTGGTCATCCGGGAGTGTTGTAAATAAACCTGTTTGCACAAGAGGCACTTGAGCACAAGTGGCCCCCGCAGCCTCCTCGTCCCTTGGAAGTAAATTTTATCGCAAAGGGAAGAACAAACGTGCCCCCGGAGCTCGTCCTCCCTGAAGGGAGCGTTGCCGGTGCGCTTGTTCATCAGCGAGCCGCAGATGGGTTTTGACCTTGACTTGTCAGCGGGCAGGCAGAGAGGCACTGGCACTTCCCCGATCCCGAGCAAGCCGAGAACAAGAGTGAATTAAGCCAAGAGCTGCTGAGACCGACCAAATCATAGCGAGGCTCTTTTTTTTTTTTTTTTTTTTTTTCCCCTTTTCTTGACTGTAAAACAATTAGGCTGTGATCAAATGGTCCCTTTCAGGAGCCGGCTTGGGTCACTTCTCCAAAGCCACCCACTTGCAGATGCTTTGGTGACCCTGCCAGGTCTCAGCTGAGGGAGACGGCCGTAGGAATGTCCTCTTGCAGGAGCCCTCGTTAGCTGGTGGTGGTGACACTTCGCAGTGTTTCCAGGAGATACTAAAAATACCAGCTTTGCATAAGACCGGGAGAGCTGAGCATCTGAGGGAGGAGATGGGAAGCTTTTTGTCCACAAGGGCTGAGCAGAGGAGGGAGAGGAGCCCGGTCCTGGCGGGACGCGGCCATGGAAGTGGGAGCGCGTGGTGGAGCGAACGCAGGACTTTCCCGTCACCCACAGCATCCAGGCGAGTCACCGATCTCCGCCGGGGAAGGGAGTGACTGTGGCCGCTGGGTCTGGAGCAGACGGGGGCTTCTCTGGGGAAGGGCTTGGGCTTGGATTAGTCACCACAGCGTTTCAAGAACAATTGCCAATTCTTCTGCCGAAGGAGTGGTTTAAAATGTCTCCCATCCAGAGGATTCTGTGGATGATAACGCGCTTACCTCACTTCCTAAAGAGCCTCCAGAGCAGTTTATTAATCACCCCATCCCTCGTCTCTCCCTGCTGTCCCCGATTACTCTGACACTGGGTGAGGAGCAGCTTCTGCAGTTTTCCATTTCCCCGAGACGGGCAGTGGGATGGCAGCACCCTGCCCGTGGGTGCTGGGTCACTGGCAGCACGGAGCAGGATGGCCGGAGAGCCCAGGGTGCTTCACCCACCCTCGTACAGCCCCAGAGCAAAGCCTGGCAGCCACGGAGGGGAATTTGCAGGAAAACTGGGCAGCCGAGGACAAAAATGGGCATTTCGGCAGGTTGTACCTCCCGTGCCCAGCCAAGCTCCCGGCCGCAAGGACCCTGGCACGTGGCTCTACCCTTCGCTCACAGTCCCGGCTCAGGTTGGGGCTGTTTCAGGGTGCTCTGTGCACGCAGATGGGGTCCCAGGAGAGCCCCAGGCTCCGCAGCGATGGAGCGCTGAATGCCACGGTGTAGGGCTGTGCCTGAGCGCTGCTGTAACACGTGGGCTCCAGGCTTCGTTTGGGAGAATTATTTATACCAACATCTATATTAGCTGCCTTGCAGGGAAAGCGCTACGGTGCAGCTCCTGCACCGTTGGAGAAAGAAAATAAATTTAAAAACGCAGCGCTCACTGCATCTCTACCTCCAAACTGCAGAACGTTTCTCCAGGAGTTCCGTTTTTAACCTCTTTCTAAAACTTTTCCAGTGGAGGTGCAGACCCCCATGGAGCCAACTGAGGTTTCCTCCCACAGCCCTGCGGAGGAAAGTCCCGAATTAACGGGCTACAGGTTGCAAATCGCTGCTTGAAAGGCGCGCTGGCTCCCTGCATCACGAACAGCCGTAGCCTTTGAAGAGAAGGATTGCGTGGTGGCAGAGGCCTGACATGAAATCGGGTTGAAGTCAGCTGTAAGCCAAGGGGATAAGGGAGCACCCAGCCCGGCACGGTGGGATGGGATTAGCCCGGGTGCTCTTGCCTGGAACAGGCTGGGAGCTCGGGGCTTGCCCACGCGGTGCCGAAACGGCAATCGCAAAGATTTGGCAAAAGGAGCAAGTTTAGGAGGAGGAGAGCAACAGCACTGAAAGGGAGATAAAGAAATCCCTCTGACCTTCTGACAAATGCAGCAAAGGCTTTAAAGAACATGAATCCTCCGGTAAAAAAAAAAAACCACAGCAAAACCTAAAAAGCAGTTTCTAAGGCAGATTTGGGTTGTGCGTGATTTGGCTTTGTGCTTTTATTGCAGTGTCTGAGGGAGGCTGAAACCCACCCCGAGTCCCTCCATCGGGCTGGAGGCGCTCGGGGTTTATCCCACCTGCCTCGTTTGGACATGGCACCGTGTCTCAACCTCGCGGTCCCTCCTGCCACCACCGCCTCGGTGGCCCTCACGGAGTCAGATATGGGGGACGCGGTCAGCAAGACGTGTAGGGCCAAAGCTCCTGGTGCAAAGGCAGGAGCTCTCCTGCACCCACTCTCAGCCAGACTGGGCGAGCGGGTGCTACACTGCCCAGGGCAGGAGGGTGCCAAGGTGAAGACTAAAGAAGCTTTGAGGACGAAGGTGGCCCTTGGTTGTACCTTGGGCTCATTAGCGATGTGTTCATCAGAGATCTCGAGCTGTCTCTGGGCTCTTTTGCTCATCACGTAACACAGGTCCCTCATTTCCAGCTGCTGAGATGCATTAAAAGAAAGCTAAAAATATATTGGTTTCCAAATACTGCTTTCCCATGTAAACAGTGGCGGCAGCGGCAGGCAGGATGTAATGCAGTCGTAAACAGGGTGACATCACCCCGTGACGGGGAAGGCACGCGTCCCAACGCTCCAGGGCCAGTGGCCATATGAGGAAAGCTTGAAACCTACAGGTCTGGGAGACAAATGGGGATGCTCCTACTTGGAGCAAATCTGGGAAAACCTCTGGGTGGGTTTTAGCTGAGGGGCTTTAACTTTCGCTTCAGGATGCGACCGTCGGATGGCCTGGGGTGGCTTTGGGTCACGAGTGGGGCTGGGCTGGGTGACAGCCCTCGGTGGAGCTGTTTGGTTCTCTCCCCACGGCGAGCTGGCTGCCGGAGCTTGGGCATCCCAGCGCCCGAGCGCGTTGTCCGCAGCCGTTTGGCCAAAACGTGCTGGTAACGGGGCAGGTGAGAGGAGGTTTGGTGACTGAACAAAAGCCAGGTGAGGGGTCCTGGTGGTCCGTTCCGCCCACCGCCGCCATGCCGCAGGGCCAGTGAGCCGCAAAGTGAGCAGACACGCTCTCTTGAGCTCGGGGCTGCAGCTCTGAAGCTCTATCAGCCCTTTATTTCAGTCCTGGCACTTGCTGCTGGCAGGGCTCCGCGTGCTGGAGCCGCTCGGAGACACCCGAAAGGACAAAAATTCAGACGGGACCTTCGCGTCCTGCCCCATCCTTCCCTCGCACCAACACAAAGCTCGAGCAAAGCCCTGAAGTTGCAATTCCCAGCGCCCTTCGGCTTCTGTCCCCAGCGGTGGGGTGGCCCTTGGTGGCTTAAAGCCATGGACTTGGGGAACCTGCAAGAGCTCTGCCCGGGATCTTCAGGCCAGGCACAGCAGGTTTTTAATTGGCTTTAGTACTTGTCGAATATTTCCCTAATGGTTTTAGAGATGGGGGGATGTGTTGGAGGAAGACTTGGCTTGCTTCTGGCACGTGACTCGGTGAGGAAATGGGAAAAGAATTTCTGGCTGTGAAACGGCAGCTCCACGTCGAGATCGTTCCTTCTTCACAGTGGAACAAAAAGCCTCCGCGCCCCAGCCCGGATGCCTGGGATTCCTCGCGGAGGGGCCCCCGGAGCGGTAACGGTCCCGCTTCTGCTCCGCCAGCTCCCGGCCAAGGTGGTAGCGGGGGAGCCGGGGGTGGCTTTGCCGGAGCGCTGGCACGGCACGGCCGCCCTGCCCCTGTTGTTTCAGCTGTGCTGGATTAATAACAGGGACCGAGAGCTGGTGTGTCCCCCGCCAAGTATAAAAATTTGGGCTTTGGGACGCTCTTGCAGTGTTGGCAGTCAGGGCTGGAGGAGGCTGCGGGGCCAGCCCTGACCGTCCGTCTGTCCGTCCGGGAGGGCTCTGGGGGATGCGGAGGGGACAGCTGTGGATGGGCAAAGGGGCTCCCGGGGGCTGCTTGGGCTCCCCCCTCGAGCAGTGTGGGGCTGGGAGGGGGCTGTTTGTACACCCCTCCCAGGTCCCTGCTCCCTCGCCACCTCCTGCTCTTTTCTTTGGTCATATTTAATCCTGAAAATAAGAAAAGGAGTTTCCAAAGGTTTCCCGGTGTGCAACCAGCCCCGCTGAGCGCTTCGGGCCGTTTAACGGGCGTTTCTCCTCCATAGCCCTGAACCCTCCCCTTCCACAAAACATCCATTCCCGTCTCTCCAAAAGGAAAAAGTCCCTCGGGGAACGCGGTGCTGCATGCTGCATGTGCGGTTGGTGCCAGGGCACTTGCGGACGAAGGGTCCAAGGACTCGGGGACGTGGAAGGTGGGCTCCCCCCGCAGCTGTACCATGACCTTGGCCAAGCCCCAATGTTTTCGGAGACAGCAGGCACCTGCAGCGCATCCAAAAAAAAATCAGGCTTTTCATCTTTCCCTGGCCGTCAACCTCTCAGCTGTAATACGGCCATGGCTCGCCACGGCCGGGTGGGAAGGTTTTTGGTGAAACTGCAGCACGGCAAAGTGCAGACTGAGGTCGCAGTCTCCCGACATTGACATTATTGGGGTGCACGGTACACGCTTTTATATATCAAGCACCTGCCTGGCCTCTCATATTTTTATCCCGATGCTATAATTCATCCCCGAAGTAGCAGGCCGGGTGGCTGGTGGGGCGGGTTGTTGCCTGGAGATGCGTGGAGGCTGTTTCAAGCCCTCCTGTTTTCTCTCCCAAGTCTGTGACTTCCCTCAGCATCACTTCGCAGCAGTGATTCACACGCCCGGGCTGCCTCCCTCTCCCAGCCCCACAGCAGCCGCTTTAAATTTTTCCCTGTCTCTTAAACCCCAAGGGTCGGGGGGTGGTGGTAGGGGGGGAAAAGATGGTGATGGGGGGAGTGGGGAGCGTGATGTTGACCCAAAACCCGGGCCGTAAAAATTAGATTTTAGGAAAAGGAGCCTGGAGCCGGCGAGGCGCGCGGTGGCAAGTTGCGGGTGGGTTTTTGGCAGAGCGGTTGGTAGCGCCGGCGGAGCGATGCGGCTTCGGGGAAGGCAAAAAATGGTACTTTGGTGGGGTTTGGGGGTTGGGTGTTTTTTTTTGGGGGGGGGGGGTGATTTAGCAACTCGGTTCTTTGTGCAGGGGTGGGTGTGAGGGGAAGGGGGCCAGGCCCCCTCCCAACCGGTTGAGAAGCGCCTTTAAACGCCGTATCGGGGAAAAACACCGGGACCGGCTGCGGACAAAGAGCCGGGCGAGTGCGGGGGCTCGGCGGGGCCGGTGCCGGGGAGGTGGTGGTGGTGGTAAGGGGGGGGGCGTTGAGCCGAAGCCGCCGCCGAGCCAGGGCGTTGCTGCTCTTTGTCGGGGGCTGCCGCCTCCCCCCGAAGGAGGGGCCAGCCCCGGTGGGGCGGGGAAGGGGCCACCCCCGGGCTGCCACCGGGCGCGGAGACACCCCCCCCCCCTAATCCCCCCCCCCACCCCACTCGGGCTCCGGTTCCCCCCCCCATTTCCCGGGGCCGGTGGGGAGGGGAGGTGGCTGGTGGAGGTGGGGGGGGGGGGTGGAAGAGACCGCGGCACCGGGGGAGGAGGCGGCCCCCGTTGCTCCCGCCCCGCTCCCGCCCCGCGGTGCCGCCTCCCCCCCCCCCAGCCCGCCCTCCGCCGGGGCTGGCAGCGCCGCGGGAGCCCGGTGCTGGCGGCGAGCGACGGTGGCGGCGGCGGGGCCGGGGTGTGCGGCGGCGGCCTGCGCGGTTCGGCCTTTTGTTCCGCCGGCGGGAAGGAGAACGGGCGGCGGCGGAGGAGGAGGAGGAGGAAGAAGAAGAAGAGGAAGGCAGCGGGCCGGGAGCGCCATGCATCCCGCCGTGCCGGCCGGGGGCTGCCCGCGGGGGAGACGCGGCCCCCCCCGCCCCCGGCCCGGCCGCTGAGCCGCGCACAAAAGGGGGGCGAGAAGGGGAAGGGGAGGGAGGTCCCGGTGCGGGGGTGTGTGGGGGTGTCCGTCCCGTCTTACCCCCCCCCCCCCACCTCCCCTCCCTCCGTCCTCGCCGCGGGAACCGGCCCCCCCCCCCCCCGCCCCGTCTCCCCGCCATGGCCGGGCCGCCCGGTGGCGCGGAGCCGCCGCAGCCCGCTACCGGCTGCCGGGAAAGTTAGTACGAGAGGGGCCGGGAGGAGGAGGAGGAGGAGGAGGAGGAAGAAGCAGCAGCAGCAGGAACCTCCGGCCGCGGCTGCTCCCCGTCCCCCCCGCCGGCACCCGGCAACTTGGGGGATTTCGTGCCTCTCCGTCCCCTTGCCATTTTTGGATGCGTTTGATAGCCCTTTTTTTTTTTTTTTCCTGGGGAGAAAGAGAAGGAAAAAAAAAAGAAAAAAAAAAAAGAGCGAAGACCCAGCAGCCTTCCTCCTCCACCGCCGCCGCCGCTGCTGCCACCGGACTCCGCGGTACGTCCCGATCGCCGGGTGGCAACCGGCTGGATTTTGGGGGTTCGGTGGCCCGGAGCGTCGTGGCGAGGTGACGGGAACAACAATGCCATCATGTTTTTGAGACAGGAAACCTCTGAGTTTGCCCTGAATGAAGAACTTCCTGTGTTTAAACTTGTACGAATATCCGCTGACAAGCTCAGTTCAAATGAAAACACGAGAGTCGGGGGGAGAGGCTAATTCAGACCAGCTGGACTTCCACGGGACTTAGAGCTGGGCAGAAAATGCGAGGAGCCGCTCGCCACTCAGGCTGCGATACGTGAGCGGCCGGGACAAGCAGTGCCTTTGTTATTAAAGAAGGACAGACGGGATAATTTAAAAGCTTCAAACTCTTCGGCGGTTTCCGTCGCTGAACGGCGATTGGGAATATTTTATCGAAGCTGTCGGATTTGGATGCTTTTTGCCGATGGATGGGGTTTTTTTAGGCGGGGGGGGATGAGATGGGTTGTTTCGCTGCTCGGGACTGCCGGTCGGGCTGCTGAGCCGGCACGGTGCTGCCGGCGCACCCTCCCGTCCCCGTAGCGTCGCTGCTTTGGGATTAGAGTCTGCCACGGCGGGTTTGGGACCTGCTGGCCGTGTGATGCTTCCTGCGGTGGTGGGCGAAAGGTTGCCGGGGCGGTTTCGTCAGCCGTAAGGACGAGAGCATGGGCAAACCACTGAGCCGGCCAGACTGTTTACGGCAGAACCGCACTTGCCTGGGGAAGGGCGAGGAGGAGGATGGTTATATAGAGGATTGCTACGTGCCCCAGAGGTCGATATACGACACGATGAGAATTAACGAGCAAATCGATCAGGGATCGAAGCTCAATCAGCTTTCCAAGAGCACCCTAGGCAAGGGGGACGGCAGCACCATATCCAGCAATGGGACTCTGGGAGCTGCCAACGTCTTCGAGTCCAGGGCGCCAGAAACGAAGAAGTTGGATGAGCGAGTCATCTTCGACGCGCTGAAGCTCAGCAGCGATGTCTCCAAGCCGGCGCCAGCTCCACCGAGGAGACGACCGAACCCCGAGAGGAAGGAGAACGTCAACCGGCGGTCGTGGAAGTCCTTCATGCCACCAAACTTCACCGAATTTGCAGAAAGGATGGGGGCTTCATTGAGCGAGGTGTCAGAAGCGGGCGCCTCCAACCCTTCCCTGCGGGATAAGCGGGAATCGACCACCATGCTCACCGAGCGCCCGGGCCAGCCCGACCACGGCGAGCCCATGTCCGAGTCTCTCACCTTGGAGCACGTCTCCAAGTCCTCCGGTGCGGCGGAGGCTCTGACGGCCAAGCAGTTTGGCGCAGATGGCTACGGCGGTCCCCGGAATGAGCACCAGACCCTGCTGAATGCCGGCGAGGGCCGCGGTCACGTCGGGGACCTGGCCAGGGCTCGCCGGCTCCCCAGTGCCACCTGGCCGCGAGCCAGGAAGAATTTCATCAAGGGAAGCCTCAGCGATGGGCACCAGGAGACCCTGGAGGCCTCCGAGTCGGACTGTACGGTGGAGAACGTCAACCTCTCTCCGTGCCTTAGCGAAGAGCTGCTGGATGCAGGACTGGATATTCTCATCACCTCCAATCTCAGGGAGAAGACAGAGTCTGAGCTGAGATTTGAGGAGGACGAGCGCTGGGTGATGATGGAGGAGTGGGAGGAGGCGACGCTGTCAGAGAGAGGAAAGGCTGCTCTGGTGGCAGAGGAGAAGAGGAGCTGTTGCTTGGCAGATATATCTGAAGAAAGGGAACAATTTGCTGCTCTGGCGGACGGCTCTGCCCCCAGCCCGGGGACCTCCCGGTGCTGCGCGTCCCCGGGGGGTGCCGGCAGCCGCCTCAGCGGCAGCGCGTGCTGTACCGAGGATGCGGCGGTGCAGTGCGAGGCCGAGGACTTTGCTCCGGGTTCAGAGCGCTCAGCCAGCCCTGCGGTCCCCGAGTTGTCCGACACGGACTCCGTGCAGATGTTCCTGGAGCTGGAAGAGCAGTGCCTGAACGAGGACGAGAGCGATGGGGCCGTCCCTGGCCACGTGGAGGTTCAGGTCTCCCCAATGGATTCGGAGGGGCTGGACCCGGATTCGGCCAAACTGGCCGGCGCGGCGGTCAAAGCATGTCAGCGTACAGCCCCTTTGGACGTCAGCGCTTCGGACTCTGCCGTCGTGTCGGATCTGGAGGACTTTGATGTCACCTGCAGCTCGCAGGTGCCGAGCACGCTGGAGCCAGCGACGGAGCCCTTCTCGGAAAGGGACACTTCAGCCGTCACCCCGACGGACTCGGACGGAGGGGCCTCACCCAGCCCCGTGGCCATGGCAGGGCTGGGGTCCCTCCGGCAGTGCTCCCCAGCACCAGTGGAGGAGGATGCCCCTGACCCACTGGTGGACCCGGAGCTCACGGACAGTTGTGCGGCGGCGGTGCTGGTGGCTGGTGGGATGCCATCTCCCGAGACAGGCGCCCATCCAGCTTCTTCTGGCTTGGAGGGAGCTGGTTTCCCCAGCGCTCTGGTGGGGTGGGCTGAAGATAACCAAGACTTTTTGGTCCCTGATGGTGAAGTATCGCAGCTCCCTGAGGAGACCTGTCCTGGCCGAGTGTCCCCGGCTGGGCTGTCCCCCTGCCAGCCCCCAGCTCCCGACACAGTGGCGGAGGAGCTGGGGTCCCCCCCGCAGCACAGTGAGGCCGGTGGCGAGGGGACGGATCCATTCGGGACCCATCACCTTCTGCCTGGAAGGACTGAGCTCACCAACTGGGATGTCTCAGAACTGGTTTCTGAGGGTGAAGCCACAGATTTGGGATCGGAGGGTGAGGGAGCCGAGGGCCAGACTGATCCGGCAGAAAGTGGGGATGCTCGTTGTGGTTCTCTGCCGCCTTTCCGTGCCGGCTCTGCATCAGAGCCGGGCTCCGAGGCTCCGACGACATCCCCGGTGCCTGTTGAGGACCTCCCGTGGGAAATGGTTCCCCTGGGCCAGGGTCTGGCTCTGGAAGGGGCTGCCCACGCCGAAGGGTCCCCCGTGGAGGTGGCTGTCACGCACGGGGAGGCACAGGCAGCTGTCCTGCAGCCGGGAGACCTGGACTTGCTGTTTGCCTGTGGCTGGGAAGACCAGCCAGCGGCACAGCACCGTACCGCACCAGAAGAGCTTCCCGGCACGTCGCCCATCGTGGGGCAGCCTGCTCCCGATGCCATCCCATGGGATGGTGGGGGGCTTTCTGCTCCAACCGACCCACCAGCACCAGGGGATGTGGCTGTCCCAGAGCCCCAGGTTCAGGGGGCACCACCAGCCACTGGGGATCCTACCACGGGTGCTGAGGAACCGTGTATTGAGCGCTTACCTCCAGATGCCACCACCGCTGCCACGTCCTTGGCAGTGGAAGAGCTTCTGGATGCCCCACCACCATTTGCTGATGTGCCTGTTGCCACTGTGCCACCACAAGCGGCCGACCCGCTTGTCTCCGGTGTCAGGGATCTCGGTGGTAGCCCTGCGCCGGTGGCAGCCTCGGGGGATACAGACGACTTTGCCAACGTGGTTGTGCCACCCATCCTGGAGCACCTATCCACTGAAGTGCCAGCTTTAGAGGATGACCCCAGTGCGAGACCGCCCGCAGCGGAGGTGGCAGCTTGGGACGGTGCCTCCGTGCCGCTGGGCACAGAGGGTCCCCCCTTCGCCTTCCCACTCCCCCCGGGGGGACCCACCACCCCAGAACTGCCGGGCGCACCCTCTGCCGTGGCACCCACCGCACAAACCCTCCCCGGGGCCATGCTGGGGGACACCCTCTGTCCCCCCGGCCGTGGGGGTGCCCCTTCCCTGGCACCCAGCGAGGGAGAGGTGCCCGCGGGCACGGAGGGACCCCCCGACACCGCTCTCATCGCAGAAGGGCCTCCTGCTCTACCAGATGGATTCGTTCCAGATAACGAGGTATTTGTTGCTCAGGCGCTGGCAGGCGGGGTTTCAGGCGCAGAAATCACTTTATTTTGCACTTGAGGGGTGGGTGGGAGGTGGGAGCCCACTCGGTAACGCGCAGCCACGATCTGCAGGGTTCAGGCTTCAAAACAGCCTTCTCCCTCCTGAGTTCGGCTTGAATTTGGCAGGCAAAAAGTTTGGGGGGGGAATGGTGTGTTTTTATAAGTAGGGGAGGTAAAAGACTATCGCTGCCTGATGACCTAAACTATTGTCTTAAACTTTTTCAGCTTATGAAAGTACATTATGGTCACTCAGATGTAAATCACAGGCTTCAGAAAAACCTTCTCGCCGGATCCTGGCGGGGTGGTTCCCATCTCCGAAGCAGAAAATATATCGGAAGAGAGAATCCTGTAAAACAAATTAAGTGCAAATAATTCCTGTCCTGTGCAGTCACTGCTTTCTGTAGCTTTTTGAGCGAGCAATAAGGTGCTGAGGCTCTGAACGTGCGTGGGAAGGGGCTCAAATTCTCTCTGGCGTTTGGGGATTTGCTTTGCCGTGCTGTGCTCATGGCTTTTGCCTGGAGAGACCTCGGTGGTGGAGTTCCCACAGCCGAGTGCTGATTTACTGCCATCTGGATTAGGAGAAATATCACTAAGGAGACATCAGAAGTTAGTCAGCGCTGAAAATCCCGATTCGGTAGCAATTACTCATCGTTTAGGCTGTGCCACCCATTTAAGAAATGCACGTGGAGCGGCTCGGAGAGATGCTTTTTTATGGGGGGGTCCATATAAGCATGAGCTGGGGCACCCAGCGTGCACCTTAGCGAGGAAAAAGAGTTGTTGGGTTCTTGCCGTTGTACGTCTGTTGTCTGAAATGCACTGCTTTGGGGTCGGCATTGCCTTGCTGGTGGGACCCTTACTTTACGTGCAGCATCTCTGATTGCTCACCCCATAAATCTTCCGCTTGCTCAAGCCGTTGGCAGCTCCGGCTCTGCACCGGGGCGATGCCGGTTCTTCCCACCACGGGGTCGGGCTCAGCGCTCGGCAGCGGTGGGGTTAAGGACCGCGGCCGCCTGGGAGATGAGGGAAGCAGAAAGCGAGGGGATGCTTTGGGAAGCATTTCTGGAAGCGAGGAGGAGGTGTGGCGGAGCAGATGTCCTTCTGCTCGCCAAGATGTCTGTCCGGCCGCTTCGCCCGGGCAGGACACCTCGCTCTACGCCTTCTCCTGCCCAGCGAAGGGTGTACATTAAATATTTGTTTCAAAGCTGAGTCACAGCGAGGTTAATGGACTAAATTGCTGGAATCTTTTTATGAGCAAAGAAAAACAAGTGTGTTGGACATGCTCGCTCCTCAGGCCATTAGCGTGATTATCTTTGTAATGATCCTTGTGCAGCGTCATGCTCTCGGGCTGTACCGATTCATGTGTTGCAGGTACCTGTGGTCTGACGGCTGGGTTTTCTGCGGGGCTCCCTCCCTGCCCGGCTGCTTCGAAGCCCTGGAGTTTGTTTTTGCAGCGTGCGGAGGGCTCAGACCCAGCCTGGCATGCCAGACTTATCAACCTGGTCCTTTTGTGGGTTTGGCTCCTCCAACAACCAGCTCCATTTATAAACAGTAACAGGAGAAGCATCCAGGGAATCGGTGTTTTCATGTCACCATTTATTTCTTATAACCGTGGCATAATTCTCCCTGAGCAAACAGCTCTGGACAAGGTCTGCCAGCACACCCTTCGGTTCGTGTCCTGGAGCGATACCTCCCTGCCCTCGAGTTGCTGAGCTCTGACGGGAAGGAAGAGCTTTTTCTTCGAAAACGGGGCAAAGAAAGTCAAGGCAGCCCCTCTTACTTGGACAGGGAAATTTTTGTGTGTGTGTTTGGGGTTTGTTTTTTTGCGTTTGAGTTTTTTTGCCTGCCTTGTGTTCCTTTGGAGGCAAAGCAATCGCTGGGTCTGGAGAGCTGTGCCATCCACGACTCGCTGCTCTGCTAGGAGAGATTTTGCATCCGAGTGGGAATTTTTTGATGCCGTCAATCTCTATATTCTCGGGCACGTGAGGAGGAGGCACGCTTGAGAAAGCTGGCTGCAATCCCCTCTGCTTTCCAAAGAGAAAATGTTGCAACAGGGCCAAGGGCTCTGATCCTGTCCAGCGCTGGGTGCGGGGTGACCTGTGCTCTTGATGGGCTCGTGGTCCAAGGGACCAGAGTAAGCGATGAAGGACTCCGCTCCCTTTTTTGGGGGCTTGCACTGTTTGCTATGGGGAAGCAGCCGGCTTCTCCCTTGGCACCGGGCTGTGCGGCCGCCCCAGCCGTGCCAGAGAGGGACCGTGCAGCGGCAGCCGCGTCAGCGGGTGGTTACAGCAGATCCACAGCTCTGATAAAGAGCACTTATCTCCTTCACGGAAACAGGATTTTCCCTGCTGCCTCTCTTTACAATGGGGAGCTTCATTCGCTCTCCTCCCCCTTCCCTATCAAATCTTTTTTGGTTTAAAAAGCTTTTCCCCACAGGATTCCCAGGCAGGACCATGCCAAATATGCGGTAAACGACTAGCACATTAATTGCCTATTGCCTTTGTCTTTCGAAATACAGCTAGTTTCTCGGTGTCTGTAATTTTGTGGTTAACAAAACTCATGTGATGTCAGGTCTCCGTTCTCAATAGCATCACTATGAGAATTGCTTTGGGTTTTTCCCCAGGAGCATTATTTCCCAATCTGATGGCTGACCAGAGCTGATGCTCTCATTTCTTCCCCGATTTGCTCTCTCCACCTCACTCTGGTGCTTGGAAAAAGGGGATTTACCCATTTAAAAGCAGAGGTGGATGCGTATAGATCCCGAGCTGTGCTCCACACCAGCGAATGCCTGCTTGCATTACTAGGTCAAGGCAAGGGAGGAGTTTAGACAAGCTTGCACAACTCTAATAAAATCAGTGCAAGCAGCTACTGCATCCTCTCTGGAGAGGAGAGCCTGTTGTATCTATTGAACGACGGAGGGGCTGTAAGAGCAGCTCGCAAGTTATAAATAACTTTTCTCTCCCACCCTTCCCATCCCCAGCTGTTCCAGAAGGAGCAAGTGGATCCTCTCCAGCTGAAACTACAGCAAGTCAATGGAGTTGGTCAAGGACTCATCCAAAGTGCCGGGAAAAACTGTGATGTCCAAGGGCTGGAGCATGACATGGAAGAAATCAACACCCGCTGGAACACCCTCAACAAGAAGGTGAGAGCGTGGGGAGGTGGCTGTTCCTGGTTTCTCCCAACCCCGTTGGGGTCTGGTAGAAGAAGGGGGTCGTTGACAGGCTGCTGAGGCTCCGGCGTTGATGCATCACCGGCCTGACCGTGCAATGGGGTTGTGTTTGGGGTGCAGGTGGCCCAAAGAGTTGCTCAGCTGCAGGAGGCCCTGTTGCACTGCGGGAAGTTTCAGGATGCCCTGGAGCCGTTGCTGAGCTGGCTGACGGACACCGAGGAGCTCATCTCCAACCAGAAACCTCCCTCTGCGGAGTACAAGGTGGTGAAAGCCCAGATCCAGGAGCAGAAGGTGAGCAAGTACAGGGTAAGGGTTGGCTTGATGGGAGGGGGAGCTCTGGACAGCCGGACAGTTTTTGGGGGGTCCAACTGTAAGAGATAAGGCGTAGCTGGGATGTCTACAAGCCTGCTTCTTTCATGGTGGCTCTTCTACATTCTGATGTAATGAGGGGAAAACAGCAGCAGCAGAAAACAGGCAGCTCGTTTGCCCACACTCGCTATCTCCATCGTCTAAATCACCAGCGTTACTTTCTCGTCCCACTGCCTCTTGAAGTTTGCTGCTGGTTTTGCTGGTCGGCCGTGTTTTTCCAGCCCTAAGTTTTGTTTGTGCTGGTAATTCTGCTGCGTCAGGAGCAAGCTGGCGTTGTAGGTACCAGTTTGGGTATTTGGACAAAAGGAATGAACAAACTGTAAGAACCGACTCGAGGCGTGCCGGTGTTTGCAAAGATAACAGCCCAGGCCGGCGCCTGCCCTTCTGAGCAGGCGGATGAAAGTTCAAGTGTGGTCGTGGTAAAACATTTTAGAAATGAATTCTTACCGAGGCTTGGTCTGACGTATTGAGACTTTGAAGAGGAAATTTATTTAAAGTGAAAGTTAAGAACTTAATCTTCATAAGTTTGGGGGGTTGATGGGGAAGCCTCCGAAAAGTTCTCTGGCACAGAAGTGCTTTGAATCTCTTTTAGAATAGAATAGAATATTTCAGTTGGAAGGGGCCTACAACGATCATCTAGTCTAACTGCCTGACCACTTCAGGGCTGACCAAAAGTTAAAGCATATTATTACATTATTATTAATTTTTTTTTAACTGGTTTTGATGGCTGTCCTGCTGGGCTGGCTTTGGTCTCGGCCCCGTGCTTACGGTGGTTTTCAGCCACAATTAGAGATTTGCTATCTCTGAGGGCTAGAAGAGGTTCTGCTGATCCAGTCTGGTAACTTTTACCCTCCCTTGTTTCCCTGCTGTTGCTAAAGCTGCTCCAGCGACTCCTGGATGATCGCAAAGCCACCGTTGAGATGATCCAAGCGGAGGGCGGCAGGATCGCGCAGTCGGCCGAGCCCGCGGACCGGGAGAAGATCGTGGGTCAGCTGGAGAGCCTGGAGCGCCGCTGGGCAGGGCTGCTGGGCAGGGCGGCCGGCAGGTGAGAGGGTCTGCGCCGCTGGCCAAAAACACGGGGCCAGCTCGTCCTGCGATTCACGGTGCCCCGGAGCTTGGGGTTACAACACGTGGGGAGCTGGCGGAGATTTCTGTGCGGATACATCCTGGAAACGTGGAAACAGCTGGAAAACATGAGAAATCAAAGCCTGTTTGGGAGCTGAAGTTGATAGCGGTGGTTTACAATGGCAGGGAAGAGCTCAGATTAAATAAATTCCCTGCAGGGGATGGATGTTATTTTTATTCCTCTAAGCATTAACGTTTAGCTTTAGCAGCAACATCCTGTTGACACCTTTCTGCTGCCTGAATCTCATTTGAGTTGCTTGTTACTCCATAAGCCAGTATTTGAGGTTTTGAAGTCACTTCTGAGGGCCAGATTTGACCCTCCCAGTCTTTTAAATCACTGCCAACTAGATGGCCTGTCCATCTAGGACTTGTACTGGTACTGGGCTGTCTTTAAACAGAAGCTCAGCAGCTCTGAAACACTGAGAGCCCAGACACAAGCTGAGCACGTCAGAGGATCTCCAAGATAGTGGTAGGAATGGAAGAAAAGCAGCACAGCAGGGGAGCCTTTCTGCCACCTTCCCGGGTGGGTAAACTGGACCCTAAAGGCACAGCTGCAGGAAAAACTTATTTTGCAGTTTCTCCACATTGATTTTTGCGTTTGCCTTTGCAGCTTGCCTGACACAGTGTCTCACCTTGCTCTGAATAGGGCTGCTTGGGTTCCTTCTTCCTAATACTCGAAGCTGCTTCCCATGCCTGGCTCCAAGGGGGAGCTGCTCCTTAGTGTTTTATTCCTTACTACAGGCAGAAGCAGCTGGAGGACATCTTGGTCCTGGCAAAGCAGTTCCATGAAACCACGGAGCCTGTGTCGGACTGGCTGTCGGTGACGGAAAAGAAACTGGCCAACTCGGAGCCCATCGGTACCCAGACTGCCAAAATCCAGCAGCAGATCAGTCGGCACAAGGTAGGACCCGTGCGTGATCGGGAGCTGCCCATGGAGGTGGTTGGTATTGGGTCCCGCTCAGGTGGTTGTTTCTGCCGCGGCGAGGGGGTTTTTGGCACAAACAAGTATTGGAGGAGTTTTCCAGGCTGCTTTTATGTACAGAGAAGGCTGCAAACCCGAACCCACCAGTGTGGATAAATACGAAACTGATGTCTTTGCACCTTGCAGCAAATGTATCTGGCTCTGGATAGAAAAAACATTCCTGTTCTTGTGTTTCTTTTAAACCTTTTTTATTTTGATGCAGTTTGCCCATTCACGGGTGGGTTTTGTGTCTCCTTCATCCCTTCAGTTGCATTCATTGTTTCTGTTTCCCCATTTACGTTTGGTTTTGGTTTGGTTTTATCCATTTTTTTTTCACTCATTTTCCTTTCTGTTGTCCATTTTATCCTCCCGGCATTCAGGCTCTAGAGGAAGAGATAGAGAGCCACGCGGCCGACGTCTCTCGGGCGGTCGGTGTCGGGCAGTCCCTCTCCTCCCTGAGCTGTGCCGCCGAGCGGAGGCTGCTGGCAGAGAAGCTAGACTCTCTGCAGACCCGCTACGGCGAGGTCCACGACCGGTGCTGCCGGAAGGCAGCGCTGCTGGATCAGGCGCTGTCTAACGCCAGGCTCTTTGGGGAGGAGGAGGTGGAAGTGCTCAACTGGCTGGCTGAGGTCGAGGACAAGCTCGGCTCGGTATCCGTAAAGGATTACAAACGGGACGTCCTGCAGAAGCAGCATGCCGACCAGCTGGTATTTTCCATTTTCTTCCATGTTTATGTTGTTTGTTTTGTTGCATTTATCTGGTTTTATTTTTGTTTCTGGTCTGACTTTAATTTTGCGAAGTTTGTTCCGCTGCTGGTTCTCTTCTAGGCTTGGAGAAGCGTAAAGAGGTTTCATGTGTTAAAAACAATAATTGTGGCCCCAAAAATGGGTGTCCTGGGGGGGAAACTTCAAATGATTCATTTGCTTTGGGAACAATGTCTGAGCGAGCTTGGCCACCCCGTGCCTTTAGAAAGCTGGATGCTGTTTCCAAGAATGAGAGCTTGAAAAGCCCAGTGGGTTTTCTGAGCCAGGCTGGCCACCGAGGAAGCCGTCTGCTTCCGCTCCCCGGGGGCCGTGCAAGCTCTTTTCAAGAGTGAGGTTATGTCTAATCCAAGGGCAAGTTCTTTGGTAACACATATCCAATGGGATGGGATGGGTTTGCTCTAAGATTGCAGCCTTTGGGTCCCAGAAGTCCCAATAACTCCTGTAGCAGGAGAGGGATGACTGGACAAGTATCCGATCTGCTGTCCACCCTTCTCGTGCTCAGTAGGAGCCATTCGTGCGCTCCTTAGAATCTCTGGCTGGCAGGATTTGGGGACCTGCCTGCAGAAGTGTAACCCCAATTGCTTTTCTCTCCAGGCTTTGAATGAGGAGATCGTGAACAGGAAAAAGAATGTGGACCAAGCCATTAGAAACGGGCAGGCTCTTCTGAAGCAAACCACAGGTAACACGAAGATTTGGGCACGCTCTGGCCGATGTGGGGGGTCCGGGAAGCCCCCCATCCTCCACATCGTCTTCCCTGGGAAGTCCACGCTCTGCAGCGATATGTTGTTCGGGGGAAAGCTGTTCTCCCTCGGGTCTAATTTCCTTTCGGATACTCCCAAAGTAGCTGTTTTGCATCCAGACCTGGATGCCGAGCCATAAGCGCTCCAGCTTAGTAAATCCCAAGTACCAACTTCGCAGCTTCATGAGCGGGTGATTCCCACCACCGGCGTGGTGATGCTCAGCACTGAGCAGCCCTGCAACGCAAGGGAGGGTTTTCTCATCGCATCCAGCTGCTAAATCACATGGAAAGAGGTTAAAAATACACCCAGCCCTTTCCTAATATTGCTTTCCCATACTGAGCAGTTGTTGCTGTTGCCACGTGGGTGTGAGTTTATGTTTATGAGTGGGAAGAAAGGTCGGGGCAATGCATTTCCTTCAGATGTGGTCTGCTCAGAGCAGATGTACAGACCTCTGTCCTTGTGGGAGCCATGTAGCAGGAAGAGTGATTACAAAGAATTTGGCCTGCAGTTTCTTGTCCTCTCGGAAATAGTAGTAAAGAGCGAACTGGACCTTTTTTCCTTGGAGCTGTGGCACGTTAGTTGAGAACCGAGTTGTGGTGGCTTTGGGGCTTGTGGCAAAGCCAGGCTTCACAGCACGCTTCCCTCCTGTCCCAGGGAGGAGGTGGACATTACACAGGCTGGTAGAAAATGTCAGCTCGAACAGTACCTTCCCAGCTGTAAAAACAGGCTGCGAAGTTGCACTGATATATAGAAAAGTGAGACTGAAATTAGCTATTTAAAACGGGGGGGGGGGAACAGGGCAGGTGGCTGCTTCAACCTTCCTGCAGCCCCCCCAGCCCAGCATCATTTGCCCCTTGCTGCTGTCTCGTAGGGGAGGAGGTGTTGCTGATCCAGGAGAAGCTGGATGGAATTAAGACCCGCTATTCAGACATCACCGCTGCCAGCTCCAAGGCGCTGCGCACGCTGGAGCAGGCTCGGCAGCTGGCCACCAAGTTCCAGTCCACGCACGAGGAGCTCACCGGCTGGATGAGCAAAGTGGAGGACGAGCTGGCTTCCAGTGGGGGACAGTCCCCCGCCGGCGAGCAGATACCCCAGTTCCAGCAGAGGCAAAAGGTGGGGGGCTGGCAGAGCAGCACCCAAGGAACGGGGGACACGAGGGTGGGAGCCGGTGGGGGTTTGCTCGCTGTTTTGAGAGGCCTGGGAGGAGCTGGAGAGGGATGTCACCTGCAGAGCGCTGAGAAGGACATTTGTCCGTGGGTGCCTTCCACAGGAGCTGAAGAAGGAGGTGATGGAGCACAGGCTCGTCCTGGACACGGTGAACGAGGTGAGCCGAGCTCTCTTGGAGCTGGTTCCCTGGCGAGCCCGCGAAGGGCTGGATAAACTCGTGTCGGACACCAACGAGCGCTACAAGCTGGTCAGCGACACCGTCAAGCAGAGGGTGGAAGAAATCGATGCTGCTATTCAGAGGTCTCAACAGGTAATTTAATAACCCCGCCAGAGGCTGACGGCTTTTCTCCGGGAGAGTGGGAGCGAGCGGCTTGGCGTGGCTCCAGCCCGCGCGGCGCGATGGCGGCGGGAGGGATAGCAAGCGCAACCCGACGGGAGGGTCAAATCCCGTCGGGAACGCCAAGAAATGAACGGGCCCCACCAGCAGCGTGTGGCAGCAGGGCTGGTTTCTGACCCGTCCCGTTGCGCGTGGTTCGGGTAGGGTAACTCCGGGGCAGCACCACGTTATCCCCGCCTGCGGGCTTTTGCTTGCGTGGGTGACGTAGATGGTGTAAAACCGACGACAGGTGACTTTCAGGCCTGGAAAAATGTCATCCCCTGTTGTGATAGCACAGAGATTTGTTCCAGGCGAACAGTCCTCTCAAAAAAGGCTTGTTCTGCATGGACTGGAGGCTGTGGAGCGCTGTGAATAACTGCCCTCGCTGGCTTTGAGCGCTGACTCCACGCAGCTGAGCATGCAGGCAAAATGATTCTGTAAAATAGAGCTGTCCCCTTCCCTGTGGGCAGGGAGGGTGTAGAGGAGGGTGGCTGCCCTGCTGCGCTGAGCGCCTGTGCAGCAGTGATGCTCTGCGCCCCAAAACCAGCTGCAGGAGCCGCCGGCCGTGGGAGGGCGGCTGCCGCTTCTCTCGGAGGGGAGCTTGGAGTCAGAAACCTGTGTCCACCCCAATGTCCCCTTCTCCTCCTTGCCTCTGCGTGCCCGGGCGAGGCGTTTGTCCCCATGCATCCCACTGGGTGTCCCCCCCCTCCATGTCTCCCACCATCCCCAACTGGCCGTGGGCTCCATCCCTGCTGCCCGTCGCTAACCTGTCCTTTCCCGTGTGCCAGTACGAGCAGGCGGCCGACGCGGAGCTGGCCTGGGTGGCTGAGACCAAGCGAAAGCTGATGGCTCTCGGTCCCATCCGCCTGGAGCAAGACCAGACGACGGCTCAGCTGCAGGTGCAGAAGGTACGTGCGCGCTCGCTGCTGGGGGGGGGGCACAGGGTGGGCAGCGAAGGAGGGATGCCATCGGCATGATGAGCTGGGGTGTGTAGCGCTGAGCCCAGAGCACAAGGAGAGATGCAACGCTTGGCCTTGGTAAGTAGAAGGGAAAAAGAAGGGAGAAGCAGGATTTAGAGAAATGAAGTGTTTGGCTTCTAAAGGAAAAAGCCTCCTGTCCATCTGCGGGAGCCAAAACCTTTGCACGGGCGTTTAGGGCTGGATGGGTGCTTTTGCCTGGACTCCCTCAAGAGAGTTGCTCCTTCCAAAGGCTTTCCCTGTGGTCGCTGGAGTGAGCTCTGTCTGGGTCTTGCAGGTGCTGGCAGCAGGAAAGGTTTAGAGAAATGTATATATTGATTAATGAGGATGCTTTTACATTTGCTTTTTGCTCATTGTTCCTTGCAGTGGGGGACTCCTCGTTTCCCTCCCAGCAACCAAACGTGGAACAAAGAGACGCTGGGGTTTTTTTATATCTTTGAGATGAGCTCATGCTTAAAAGAACGTGCACTTTAAATAAACGGCCCTTTTCTTCCCTTACCAGCCTCGGCAATCAGAGCAGCATACAGGCTTATTGGATTTTTTAAAAAAAAAAAAAAAAAAAAGGACATTGTTATAAGGGAGGAGGACTGAACCGTCGAGCATTAAGTTAAATTGAGCTCAGCTTGGCTTCCTGCTGTTAATCATGTGGACCTTGGGAACGGCAAAGTTATTGGTAGATGTAGTTCTGGAGAGCATCGTTTTGGGGGGTTAACGTGTTCGCTAATGAATGGATGGTGGAGCTTTTCCTCCAGTAAGGACCCTGGGTGTGGAAGTGGACTGATACCTCATTTCAAGAGCTGTTTTCAGGCCTTTGAAAGAGGGAGGTTGATGTAGATGAGTCATGAGAAAAACATGCAGTAATCTGCATTTTCAGCCAGATTTTCAGTGTGCTGCAGGACACTTGTGCTGAGTTTTGCGTGATCTCTGCGGCGCTGAGTTCTGCCTGCTACAGCTGGCGCAGGCAGGAGGGTCCCGGGGATGAGCTGGGGGAGAGGTTGGGCTCGGCTCTGATTTCTTTCCTTTCTTTGGACGTTTCCTTTCTGCAGGCTTTTTCCATCGACATTATTCGGCACAAAGACTCCATGGATGAACTGTTCAGCCAGCGCAATGAGATCTTTGGGACATGTGGGGAGGAACAAAAAGCTGTTCTCCAGGTGAACCTCCCTCTGCTATTTACTGCGACGGGGGAGATGGAGCGGGGAGAGAGGCGAATTCTCAGCTCTTGCACGGGCTGAAGTAGTTTAAAATTACTCCATCTTTAGTAATTCCCACCAGCGTTAGCAGAAATCTCTTTACATTTATTACTCCCCTTTATTGCATATTTTTATTGCAGTGTTTGTGGATGGGGGGGGACAGCAGAGATTTCTGAGGCTGCTTTAATTGGAATTACAGCTTGCACGCGTGGAAGGCCACCAAAGGCACCTCCTGCTCTTCCAGCTCACAGCATGCAGCTGGCGCTTTTCCTGGGCCCTTTTGCATCCCTCGCTAGAACTCTTTTCCCTCTGTTTTTTAGGAGAAAACCGAGTCCCTGGTGCAGCAGTACGAAGCCGTCAGTCAACTCAACTCGGAGCGCTACGCTCGCTTGGAGCGTGCCCAGGTCCTGGTCAACCAGTTCTGGGAGACCTACGAGGAGCTGAACCCATGGATCGAGGAGACGCAAGCCCTCATCTCCCAGCTGCCCCCTCCGGCCATCGATCACGAGCAGCTCAAACAGCAGCAGGAGGACATGAGGGTAAGAGGACGCAGAGTTTGCATCTCCTGCGCCATCGGTTCTTCTACCTTAAACAGAGGCGCAGCGCTCGCAGAGGCGAGAGCGCCTTTTTTCTAAATTTTTCTGATTTTTTTTTTCCCATTCTCTTCTTTTTGGGGGATCCTTCCTGTGTAATACAAGCGTGCTGTGAGTGTACCATGTGGAAATCACTAGTTACGTTGGAGCACTTCTTACTAAAATACAGATTGCACCCAAGGGAGCCTGGCTGCCTTCGGATCTCCTGCCTGATTGTGGCAGGGAAAACCGCTTTGTGCTTTTAGGGTAGGGAGTCGCAAAGCGAATTTTCTCAGTGGGGTCCCCCGTGGGGCTGTGGGGAGGGTCAGGAGCCGGCCGTGCCGGGGAAGGACCCGTGCCGGGCAGCGTGCCGGCGCGTGCAGAGCCGTAGCCATGTTAGGAATTGCCGAGTGCCATGTGCTTGGCAGATGCTGGGTCAAGAAATCCACGGTGTGAGTTCGCTACCAGATACGATCGCTGCTCTTGGAGCGCTGCATGAAATAAATAAGCAGCAGCTTTCAATAGATTTCTAAACAAATGTATTTTTTTCCCTCTATTCCCTAGCAACTGAGAGAGTCCATTGCTGAACATAAGCCTCATATTGACAAGCTGCTGAAAATTGGACCGCAGCTCAAGGACCTCAACCCCGAGGAAGGGGAGATGGTGCAGAAAAAATACTCGACGGCTGAGGCCATGTACGCCAAAATCAAGGAGGAGGTGTGTCAGCGGGCTCTCGCACTTGACGAAGCCGTCTCGCAGTCCACCCAGGTATGCTGGCGTGCAAAGGAGCCGAGTCTTCTTATCGCAGTCTCCTGGGGAAGCCACGTGCTTTGAAATGCAGTTTTATTCTGAGCGTTACAATTGTAAAACCCTTTATAAGGCACAACGTGGTCAGACACCTCCAGGGTAGTTTCCTGCCGCTCAGCGCTGGCTGCGAGAGCGGGGGAAAAGGCGTTTGAATCTTGACATAGTAAATAGGGTAATAAATTTTTACAACCTCAGTAATGATGCTCGTTCAAAGGGGCTGTTTTGGCATCCACCCAAGGTTGGAAGGGCCCAAAGAGCCTCTTGAAAGAGCTTGGAGAGATAAGTTTCATTTCTGATAAGCTGTGTGTGCAGTGAACAGCCATGGGATCCTTTGTATGGGAGAGTTAACAGTTGTCTCCAGGGTCTGGGCATCTCCAGAGGAGGTCGGTGACTGCAGAAGCAGAGATACGAAAGGAGGGCCAGAGTCTGTAGGTGCTAAAGTCCAGAAAGGGGGTGAAGAGTTCCTGCCGCTGAGGGTTTACGACCCCTAGTTATGTTTCATTTCACCCCGTGTTACCGTAGCACAGTTGGTTTTTGTCATGTCTGGGTTTTTATTTTTTTATTCCTGTATTGTGTAGTCACTTCTCTTGGTTTGCACTTGTATTAACTCCGAGTTTTTCCCCCCCACACCTCCCTCCCGTCTCATCTCTCACTCCCATTGTGGAATGTGTTATCTGTGTGTGTTGCTGCCTGTGCCCGTCCTCCCCACATGGTCCCATTTCATTCTTGTGTTGACTGCGTCCCACCATTGCAGATTACGGAGGTAAGCCCCACCACCACAGATGTTCATTTACACTCTTTCTTTGGGCTGATTCTATTTTACACCTGGACTTTTATTTCTGGTCCATGCACAGCTCAGCAAAACGTGCTTAAAAATTAACTCCGGGGGCCTGAAATCATGTTTCTGAGATGGCTTTCGTTGCATTGCCGCCTGGTCTCAGCCGTGGCCAGCTTCTGCTGAGAACGCTTCCTGCAGAGCAGAGGTTTTGCTTTCAGAGCGTTTTACACCGATGCACAGAGCTTTCTGCTCTAGCTGGGCTTGCCGGTTTGCTCCTGCTTGTTGGCTGAGCCAGCGTGCCCCTGATCAACTTTGCACCGAGAGCCCGTCTCCTCTCTGCTGTTAGAGCTGGCGAACCAACACCGGTGTCCTGCAGAGACAGACCAGAGCTCTGGCAGCCGGAGTGCAGAGCTGTCCTTCTCACCAGCAGAGATGGTTTGGGATCTTTAAGGCCAAAGTTGACTTTTCTTTAAAGAAAAATAATAGTAAACCCTGCCAGAGCCCCCCTCACTCTCGGCTTTCTGGTTCTGCTTATGTTGAAGCCCCAGCTCCGTGGCAGCTCGCTCCTCCCCGTGTGCATGCAGCCTTCCACCATCTCCCGCTGACCCTGCCGGGGTGGTTTTCTCGCCGGCGTTGCACCAAGCGGAGATTTCCGTCAGCACCAAACACAGGCGCTTTTCCAGCACCTTCTTTGCATGGATGCTCAAACCACCGGGATTGGGTTTTCTTGCCACGCTGCCCGTCCACAAGAAGCGGGACAGCGGTCAAAAAATGTGAATTTTGTAGGCTCGAATCTGGTGACAAATCGCTGCTGTGTTTGGTTCACAGTTGCCTGTGCCGGCTCTGTGGGTCTATATGGCTGACGTATGGTTTGAGCTGGTGCAGCCTGGGGCTGTTGGCAGCAGAGGAAAGCAGAGGCAGGTGTGAACAGGAGGCTGCAGGTTTAATTGCTGTTGCAGGCAATGTTTGTCCTCTCCGAGAGGCCGCTGGGTGCAGCGCTAAGGGCTGTTGCACACGCAGGGAGCGATGCAGCGTTGCTTAATCTCATCTCGCCCTGCCCTAATGGACTCGCTCTTCTCCAGTTCCATGATAAGATCGAGCCCATGCTGGAGACGCTGGAGACCCTCTCCTCCCGCCTGCGCATGCCACCCCTCATCCCCGCCGAGGTCGATAAGATCCGGGAGTGCATCAGCGAGAACAAAAATGCCACGGTGGAGCTGGAGAAGCTGCAGCCCTCCTTCGAGGCTCTGAAACGCCGTGGGGAAGAGCTGATCGGCCGATCGCAGGGAGCGGACAAGGACCTGGCGGCAAAAGGTATCTCCGGGTGGATTTAACAGGAGGTGCTGGCTGGGCTGGTAGCAGTGCCCAGCTTCTCCTACCCAAACCGTGGCCCCATCACTGTTGGGGAGGCTTTGATGTCCCAGGGGCATATTTCAGAGGGTCTCCTGGCCTTAGGAGGAAGGATGAGTCCTCTGCACGCAGTTATCTGGTGCCTGCTTCCAACTGGAGCAGACAGGGTGGTATCAGCCGGAGGAGAAAGAAGGATTTGTGGCTGCTCAAGCAGAGGTTTCAGCTCAGCCGAGCTGAGCCGTCACCCTGAGCTGGTCTCTTGTGGCAACCGTTGGTGGCCCCTGTGAAATGATTTGTTGGTGTCGATTCAGCATCTAATGGAGGGAAGGAACATCCCCAGCACAAAAAGACCTGTCAACACGATTGGCACTAATTGGCACCTTTCTTGGCAGCTCAACAGCCAGCTCATGGACTGAGTGAGCATAGGCTTCACGCTAGAGGTGGCCAGAACAGAGGTTCGTTGGAGGAGAGTGTGTGGGCAAATTTGCCCTGAGCTTGCCTGTGCATAATAAAGGCTTTATTTCTGCAAGCTGGAGCTTCTCACGTCCCTCAGTATGTCTCAGAGTTAATGCTCTGATAGTCCTGGTCATCGTTCCCATTTGAATATTCTCTCGGCTGTTTCTAAGTGGGAAATGTTTGCAAAATGGCTTTGAGTCGTAAAAAGGTTTCCTTCTTCACTGAATGTTTTTGTTCCCTTCCTCAGTCATCCAGGATAAGTTGGATCAGATGGTCTTCTTCTGGGAAGACATCAAAGCTCGGGCGGAGGAACGTGAAATGAAGTTCCTTGATGTCCTGGAGCTTGCAGAGAAGTTCTGGTACGACATGGCAGCCCTCCTGACTACCATCAAAGACACGCAGGACATCGTTCACGACCTGGAGAGCCCAGGCATTGACCCCTCCATCATCAAGCAGCAGGTGGAAGCGGCAGAGGTGAGGACCGTGGGGCTGTACCTCTGTCTGGAGCTTGTCTGCACCCAGCTTGTAAGCTAAACTGGGACAGATCTTAGATATGAGCATGGCCAGAAGTGGTTGTAAAACAGTTCTGTAGGCAGTCAGTCGGATTACGAAATGTTACTTCCATTGCAATTTGGAACTGCAAGGAAAAAACCAGAAGTGTATTTCACATATCCCTCACCACCACCACCCCCTGTTCCAGACAAGGAAATGATGCTTAAATCACTTTATCTGCTGCTGTTTTGGGAAGCTTATCGAGCGTGCGGTCAGAGTTGTGTGCCCACTTGTTTTGAGTGGTGTGGAAGTTTGCGCAGTTCTGCTCCCAGTCTGAGTTGAAGGCATCTGAGTGCTGTCTAGCGTGGGAAGTGTATATTTAGATTTTGGTTAGACCAGAGATAAGCGTAAAGCTGGATGGGCTTGGATTTGTATGTTGTTGGTTGTTTCAAATAAGTGGTGAAATCCACTTCAGGTGGATTTGACTTGACTTGGACCTCGGGCAGCAGGGATGTTTCTTTATGCTTTGCTAAGTTTGTTCTTGCTGTTTCCTTTTTATAACCATTCTGACTTTGGTTTGCAACTCTGAAGTCTCAAAACCTAATTCCTACATTGACAAAATACTCCTGTAAACAGTCCATCTCTTGTAAACAACATCTTCAGCCAGGCAGTTCAGGCACACGTCAAGCTAAACAGAGATGTTCTTATTTTAGTTCCCCCAACCCCTGCACACAGCAGCATTGCTCCCAGAGGTGGGAGCAGACCAGTTTGGTGGTGGTGATGCTGGTGAGCCGGACGGCCGTCTGCTCGCTGCCTAACCTGGTCCTGGGGTCCAGTGTCGGGCTGTCGGCCAGGGTGCAGGACACCAGAGCAGGACAGACTCTCCATGCTTTAGCCCTCCTGTTCATAGGGCAATTTTGGAAGAGCATTTAATAATAAAACGTTTTTCTTTTGTCACTGTGTTATATGCAGACTATTAAAGAGGAGACGGACGGCTTGCATGAAGAGCTGGAGTTCATCCGTCTCCTTGGAACCGATTTAATTTTTGCCTGTGGCGAAACTGAGAAACCCGAAGTGAAAAAGAGCATTGATGAGGTAGGAAAACCAGCAGCCTCTCCTTCAGGTAAAATCAGGTAGGAGCAAGTGGGACCTCCGGTAGAAGAGCCTAATGAATTTTGTGGGCAATCTTGTGTTCCGCAGATGAACAACGCGTGGGAGAATCTAAACAAAACGTGGAAGGAGAGGCTTGAAAAGCTTGAAGAAGCCATGCAGTCGGCTGTGCAATACCAAGATACGCTTCAAGTAAGAGGCAGGGGTGTTTGTGTGGAGTGGGTGGACCTTGGGAACACCACTGTGAATCCTCTCCCTGGCGTTGTACTGGGATTTACACTAATGCAAAGCAGAAAACTTCTCCTGGGCGAGCGTTTGCAGCCTCTGATAGAGCCTGGGCTCAACAACCAGCTCCAAGGAGGAGCAGATATTTGATTGCATTTGTCTTCCCAAATCTGTTTTCATTTCTGCATGAAGCAGCAGGATGAGCCTGGCTGCTGTCAGGTCCTTGTGCTGGAAGGAGGAGAGGGAAGGAAAAAGCTTACAAAAGCGAGTGCTGGCCAAGCAGGCATCTCTGCCCCAAAACACAAGTTTTGTGGTTGCAGGGTGATGGAGGCACCAGCCCCGCTTCCCCGACCAGCTGCGGGAGGAGCACACTTTGCCATTCCCTTTGCTAACGATGTCTACGCTCCTTTCAGGCCATGTTTGACTGGCTGGATAACGCCGTGATCAAACTCTGCAACATGTCTCCTGTCGGCACTGACCTCAACACGGTTAAGGAGCAAATGAATGAGATGAAGGTATGCGGGCGGAGTGGGACCAGACCTCCGGTGCTTGCTTTGCATCGCGGAGCTCATGCTCCAGTGATTCATTTTGTTCTGGTTTTTGTCCTGCTTGTTTTGGCAGGAGTTTAAAATGGAGGTTTACCAGCAGCAGATTGAGATGGAAAAGCTTAATCACCAAGGTGAACTGATGCTAAAAAAAGCTACAGATGAGACAGACAGAGACATCATAAAGGAACCACTGACAGAGCTGAAACATCTCTGGGAGAACTTGGGCGAGAAAATTGCTCACAGACAGGTAGAGAGAAGATCTGGGCTTTCGCAAGTGCGGGGTTGAAACTCGCTGGGATGCTCCCCCTCCTTCCCGACTTAAACTTTCCTTTTCCTTCCCTGTCCTTGCCCAGCACAAGTTAGAAGCCGCTCTCCTGGCACTCGGCCAGTTCCAGCACGCGTTGGCGGAGCTGATGGCCTGGCTGACCCACACCGAGGAGCTGCTTGACGCGCAAAAACCCATCAATGGAGACCCAAAAGTCATCGAGGTTGAACTTGCAAAGCACCATGTGAGTACTCCCACTCTAGGTCCATTTTTAGTCTATTCCTGTTGCAGGATTTTATTTCTCATGAAGGGTTTGAGTTGGTTTGTGTCCACGAGAGCATGCAGGAATTAACAGGGGGTTTTAGAGAGGTGTCCAACATTTGCCCAACACATCTCGTGTAGGTGCTGAAGAACGACGTCCTGGCCCACCAAGCGACCGTGGAGACGGTGAACAAAGCGGGCAACGAGCTGCTGGAGTCGAGCGCAGGGGACGATGCGAGCAGCCTGCGAAACCGCCTGGAGAAGCTGAACTCGTGCTGGGAGTCGGTGCTGCAGAAGACGGAGGAGAGGGAGCAGCAGTTGCAGTCCACGCTCCAGCAGGTCGGGGACACGCATCGGGGGTATCCCTCTGTGCAGTGGATTGCTGCTGAGGGTCTGCTTGCCCCTTTGCTTTGGGGGGAAATGAAGGGGGAAAGAGTTAGAAAGACGCTGGGATTTTTTTTTATGCAAGTTTTTCATCTAACTCTTAGTTCTGGGCTGGTTCGGTCCTTGCCCAGAAGCACGGCGTGACCCAGGCACACCCACATGGTTAAGGATATGCCATGTATCCCCCTCCTCAATGTGCTGGTGCATCCAGCTCTGCCTCTTTATCTGGTTTTGAAGCAAACACAGCATTAACCCTGGCGCATGATCAATGGTGGCTGATGTCATCTGATCTGTGGCCGATAATATGTTCCCGAACAGGCCCAGGGTTTCCATGGTGAGATTGAAGACTTCCTCCTGTGGCTAACGAGGATGGAGAGCCAATTGTCGGCATCAAAACCCACAGGAGGTCTGCCAGAAACTGCCCGGGAACAACTCAATGCCCACATGGTAATTTCTTAGGAGAGATTTTTTAATGCGTTTAATTCAGCAAGCTCCTGTCTGTCAAATAGCAGCATCAAAACTTCTCCCTTCTGTATCAAATGGGAAGAAGAGTGCTTCTCTGGCCTCTTCTTACGGAGAATTTTGTACTTGATGCCTGGGACAAGCATCACGATGCTTTGACCGCCTTTCTCTGCTCAAAGTGACACGCTGCTGTCACTTTGGTGCCTGCCCTAAAACTAATTTTCTCATCACCCCGAGTCGCAGCAAGTCGCGGTCCCTCTCCGAGCTCTTTGTCTAACGCTTCGGTGATGCCTCCCTTGCAGGAGCTGTACAGCCAGCTCAAAGCCAAAGAAGACGTCTACAGTCAGCTGCTGGCCAAGGGGCGACTGATGCTGCTGAACCGTGACGACTCTGGTTCTGGCTCAAAGACGGAGCAGAGCGTAGCACTGCTGGAGCAGAAGTGGTGTCTGGTCAGCACCAAGATGGAGGAGAGAAAGGTAGTGTTGGCGGAGAGATGCCGTCCACCCTTGTCCCATGAGCTGATCTGACCGCAGTTGCTCCCTGCTTTCCTGGGAGGAATGGAGCCGGTCAGGGCTGGAGAGGAGGGCTCAGGGGTTTTTTTCTTTTTTTTTTTTTTTTTTTTTAGAAAACCTCTCTCTTGGTTGTGCACGTTGAGTTTGTCTTTCAGGTGGTGCTGTCTAAGCATCAAGCTTTTACTGGTTTTTCTACATAGTCATCAGAGTTGGTTAAATCAGACAGAAAATGAGAGTAAAATTTTAGGTTAATGTAGAGGGGAGGTGGGAAGAAACCTCCCGCGGCTCTGAAAGGCAGGCTTTGTTGGACCTCTGCAAGACAGCAGGCCAAATCCTTCTCCAAGCTGACTCCATCCTAGGCTTTTGGCCGGTGATGAGATAAAACAAGGGACGCGGTGGCCTCAGCCCAGAATAAATTTGCGGTGCTGCAGCTGTTGCCATCGAAATCTCCACCTCATTTACCGAGCCGCTCTCCCCATGGCGATCCCTTTCTCAGGAAGCTGAGGGTGACGCAGCTGCTTGTGTGCCGATGAAGGTCTCCCCTTTCAGGGGCGATTCTTGTTTTGAAAGAAAGCGGTGGCTTTCACTGAAACCCCCTCCCCTTGGTAAACATGTCGCGTTCCCGGGCCGAGGCGATGAGGTTCCTGTGAGAGGGATGTTTCGGCAGGGACACAAAGGCTGCCTCTGTCTGCGAAACTCCGGATCGTGAGCTCTCACCCTCTGTGTTGTGTTTTTTTTCCCCTGCCTCCTTTTCTCCCTCCCCGCTGCGGCAGGCAAAGCTGGAGGAGGCGCTGGCCCTGGCCACGGACTTCCAGAACTCCCTCCAGGACTTCATCAACTGGCTCACACTGGCCGAGCAGAGCTTGAACATCGCACCCCCAGCCAGCCTTATCCTCAACGCCGTGCTGGCCCAGATCGACGAGCACAAGGTACCGGTGCTGCGAGCACCCAACGGCTCCCCGGGATGGAGGGAGCAAGGGTAGCTCCTCATCTCCCCTGCACCCACGGGCTGCTCGCGGGCACGTCCAGCTCCCCTTACAGACAGGAGGACATCTTTGCCTTTCGCAGGTGTTCGCCAACGAGGTAAATGCTCATCGGGATCGGATCATCGAGCTGGATCAAACCGGGAACCAGCTGAAGTTTCTCAGTCAAAAGCAGGACGTGGTGTTGATCAAGAACCTGCTGGTGAGCGTCCAGTCTCGCTGGGAGAAAGTCGTCCAGCGCTCGGTGGAGCGGGGACGGGCTCTTGATGATGCCAGGAAGCGAGCCAAGCAGGTAAGAAATGTGGGAAGGGTGCAACAGAGCCCGGGGTATGGCTGGCCTTGGAGGGCAGGAGGACCCGAGACCAGAAAGGGACTGAGGACACAGCCAATGTTAAGTTTCAAACTTGGTCCTGTTTCTTTGCAGTTCCACGAAGCTTGGAAGAAACTGATTGATTGGCTGGAGGATGCAGAGAATCACCTGGACTCAGAGCTGGAGATATCCAATGATCCCGACAAAATCAAGCTCCAGCTCTCCAAACACAAGGTACAGCTTTGCCAAAGCAAGACGGGTTGTGGACAGTCGTTGGAAGGGTGCTTCGTCAGGAGGGGGAGCAAGGCAACATCTCCTCTGCCGTCAGGACAGGGGAAAGGCATGTCCGTGCCTACCACTGCCATGGAAAACATTCAGCTGGGGATCTTCACGAGCACCCTGTATCTTCAGAGAGCCAAGGCCAGGCTTTGTGAAGCAGTTTTGTTTTCTCTCCGGTTCCCAGGAGTTCCAGAAGACACTGGGGGGGAAGCAGCCCGTCTACGACACCACTATCAGGACAGGCAGAGCCCTCAAAGAAAAAGCCTTGCTTCCAGATGACACTCAAAAGCTGGACAATTTACTGGGAGAAGTCCGGGATAAGTGGGACACAGTGTGCGGCAAATCTGTGGAAAGGTAAGTCCAGCCCCAGTGTTGTACCAACAGCGCTCGTTTGCCAAGGACTCTTATCAAAGGGGAGGTGATTTCATGGGGTGGTTGGAGGAGGTCACTAGGACATGTTAAAAGCGGGTGAGTTTGTTTGTGGAAGTTCACAAGGATGTTTGTTTTTCAGGCAGCACAAGCTGGAAGAAGCCCTCTTGTTCTCTGGCCAGTTCATGGATGCGCTGCAGGCCTTGGTAGACTGGCTCTACAAGGTGGAACCCCAGTTAGCTGAAGACCAGCCTGTCCACGGTGACCTGGATCTGGTCATGAACCTGATGGATGCTCACAAGGTGAAAGCGCCTTTTCCAGCCCTTCTCTGAGATATGTGTGGGGCTTGTCTTCCCCAAGAGCCAAAGAACAGAAGAGCCAGAGTTGGTGACTTGCTGCAGAGCTGCGTGTCTCGCTGCTTTGCTTTACTACGGTGGACAAGGAGGGCAAAAACCAGGGCGAACAAGTGGGAAGAAACTTTTGTGTTACTGGGAAGGCTACAGGAGCTGGAGCTTTGTTCTTCCCTGATGCTATCAGTCAGATCTGTTGAGAGTTTAGTCTTGTAAAGATGGCTGATTTTATAGTCCTCTATAAACTTTGGTCTTGGCAGTTCTCTCCAGTGTGTCTTGGAGACTGGCGCTTCTGGGTTTGGATTAGGTCATACATTGAAATCCCTGGACAGGGCTTGGGCGTCCATTCAAGGCAGCTGCTGTGTTGCAGCCTGAGCAGGGGCTAGAGCTTGCCTGCTCCAGGTCACGACTGCTTCTGCCAGGGCGCAAAGCTGGGGCTCCTGCCCATGTGTACCTACACCGAAACGCGCTCGGGAGCTGCCTGCGCTGCCTACCTCCCTGCCTGCCGGCCCTCCTGTCACACCAGGTTGTGGTGGATCCCTGATGTGGGTGCAAAACCCATTTTCTAACTATTTCAGATGTGCCCCCCTGTTTTGTTTTTTTCCCTGACATGAAACAACCTGCTGGGACTGACTAGCCCTGCTCGGCTTCTGCCCTCTCTCCTTCCAGGTCTTCCAGAAAGAGCTGGGGAAGCGCACGGGGACAGTCCAGGTGCTCAAGCGCTCCGGCCGGGAGCTCATCGAGAACAGCCGGGATGACACGACCTGGGTGAAGGTGCAGCTGCAGGAGCTGAGCAACCGGTGGGACACGGTGTGCAAGCTGTCCGTGTCCAAACAAACCCGCCTCGAACAGGCCTTGAAGCAGGTGAGCAGAAGGCTACGGGTGGAAACGGTCTCAGAGAACTTTGCCAGGCTCCATGTTTGTGCTGGGAAGTCAACGCAAACCTCCGAGAAGAGGTTTTTGCCCAGTGACTGATCTCCTGGCTGAGCGGGACCCCCCAGCCCTGCAGCAGTTACCAGTGAGAGCAGCAAAGCAGTGGGTTGGTGTCAGTTATTTACTTATTCTTTTCCTCAAAGAAGAGCTGATAAAGGCTGATTTGAAAAGGGAGCATGAAAAGATTTCACCGATGTGCACAGCAGGAACAGAGCTGTGATCAGAGACTGTCCAGACTGGTGTTTGCTAATGTCCAGTGCAAGAGAGAGACCTAGATTGAAGCTAAGGGGAAAAAAACCAAGAGGTCAAAGGCTCTCAAGTAGTTTTTATGTCAAGTAGGCAATTTACAGAATAAACTACCCAGGTCCCAAGTTGGTTAGAAGACAGGTAGTTGTGCTGTTTTTAAAAACATTTAGTTCTTCGGTGCAGATGATGCTGAGGGGAGGGAGGTGTCTGGCCACTGGGGCACCCGTCTGCTGGTGCTGCACAAACCCAGGCCGACAGAAAGGGCTTTTTTTTTCCCCCTTTTTTAATTTGTTTTTAAAGTCCCTTTCAGCCCTTTGTCTCTCCAGCTGTCAGCGGTGAATGGAGCAGCCCATTTCAGGAGGAGGATGGCTAACGCTTTTGCTTTTGTCGCCGTAGGCAGAGGAGTTCAGGACGGCCGTGCACATGCTGCTGGAGTGGCTCTCGGAGGCAGAGCAGTCCCTGCGCTTTCGGGGAGCGCTTCCCGACGACGCCGAGGCGTTGCAGTCCCTCATCGACGCGCACAAGGTAGCGGGGAGCTCTGAAACGCAACCCGAGCAAAATTTATGGGGGAGACTGTCGCGAAATAATTCATGTGGGCCTTTCAGGAGTTCATGAAGAAAGTGGAGGAGAAGAGAGTGGACGTGAACGCGGCGGTGGGCATGGGGGAGGTCATCCTGGCCGCCTGCCATCCCGACTGCATCACCACGATCAAACACTGGATCACCATCATCCGAGCCAGGTTCGAGGAGGTGAGTCCACCAGGCTTTGTTCCAGGCTGACGGCGAGAGGCGGTGGTGGACACCCCAACCAAGGACGGCCGCGTGGCGTGGGTTCCTGCCCCGGGTTTCCCCGTGCTGGGCTGACAGTCGTCTCTGCGTGTCCAACAGGTTCTCACGTGGGCGAAGCAGCACCAGCAGAGACTGGAGTCTGCGCTTTCCGAGCTGGTGGCGAATGCAGAGCTTCTGGAAGAGCTCCTGGCTTGGATCCAGTGGGCTGAGACAACCCTGATCCAGCGGGACCAGGAGCCCATGCCACAAAATATTGATCAGGTCAAAGCCCTCATCTCCGAACACCAGGTGAGCCCAGCGCCGAATACGGCGGGCGCTCGGGAGAGGGGCGGAGGGGCTGTTCCTGCCCCTCCATGGAGGAGGCATGGACTTCTTTTGGAAGTCCCTATTAAAACAGCGTGTGACCCAACCGGAGCTGTCACCTGGGAGCAAAGCAAAGCCAACCCAGGCGATGAACTTGGAACGTTTTCAGATCCAAGCCAGTGCTTAACGCTCCCATCTCCTCTGTGGGCTTGGCATGTCCCAGCGAGGATCTGGAGCAACAGGAGACCCAAAACATCTCGAAACCGCAAAGGTTTTCTTGTCCCTTCTGTATTTTGACAGTCCTTTATGGAGGAGATGACGCGGAAACAGCCAGATGTGGACCGGGTCACGAAGACGTACAAGAGGAAAGCTACTGAGCCCCCCCACGGGCCTTTCATCGAGAAGTCCCGCAGCAACAGTATGTCTCTGCTTGATACGCAGCTTTGGGTGAAACGTGCTACGATGGGAGGAAATGAGACGCGTAGGAAACTCATTAACTTTGATTATCAATTAACAAGGCATCCTGCATTGACAGCCACCAGGAAGGCAGTTGAAACTTGTCAGGAGGCAAAAATCCAGGTGGCATTTGCCAAAACACCCGTGTTGGGGTGTGCTGCGCCTGGGGAAGCTTGTGCTGTCGCTGCTTTTCTCTTTCTGTCGGTAGTTGCTTTGTGATGAGATTGTGAGGTCTTTTTTTTATGTTGTTTCTTGAAGCTAGAGTCCAATGTGAATTCCCAAGGGCAAAGGGAGTGCAGGGAGGGGTTCGGTGTAGAGCCGTCCATCGCCCCGTCCTACCTGGGAACGCTGCATCCCTTCAGAGAGCAGCCAGCAAGGCTGTGGGAGGTTTTCTATTTGAAAAATAAAATGTGTTTCATTGCTGCTCTTTCCTGGACTGCTCAGACCCACTGAACCCATCCCCACCACCTCAAACAATTCCTTTTCTCCCTTTTTTCCAGGAAAATCCTTGAGTCAGGCCACCCCCCCCAGCATGCCCATTATCTCCCAGTCGGAAACAAAGAACCCCCGGATAAACCAGCTCTCAGCCCGCTGGCAGCAGGTCTGGCTGCTGGCGCTGGAGCGGCAGCGGAAACTCAACGATGCCCTGGACAGGCTGGAGGAGGTAACGGCCACCGGCTGCTCTGGGCAGGGTGGGTGGGAGCGGTGCTGGGGTTTGCTTGCCGGAGAGGTGTGAGAAGCATTTTAAATTAGTGCTGCCTCTTGAATTGCCCAGCTCTTGCAGACAGTTGCTGCTGCTTTTCTGAAAACGCCAAAAGAAAAAGGAAATAATAACTCCTGAAATATTAAGGCTGAAAAGTACCTTCTGTAATTAACTGCACATTAATGAACTGCTTTGTGCCCCTGCAGTCGGTATCTGTAGAGGTAATGACAGCCAGGCCTGCTTTACTCCTAGTAATTAGTTTAACAATTGCTGTCTATATCTTTTCCAAACATCTAATGTAATTTTTGTTTTTATTTATGCTTAACAAAGCAGCTATGCCCAGAAGTGAGTGTTTTTGTTTTTTGTTGCTTTTGCTGTAGGTCAGTTCAGTTTATACGTATTAATGTTTTTTCTTTGTTGCTTTTAACTCCAAGAATGTCTAGAGGAAAAAAAAAAAAAAGCGCTAAAAATTGTTGCATTACCTTGCTGTGAGCTGCTTGAGCTGGTGGGGTTATGGGAGTCCTTTTGGGACGGGGGGATAAAAAGGGTGTTAGTTTAAATTGGAGGGCGAGTGGCTCGTCTGAGGCTGGTGGCAGAGCCGCAGGGCCAGGGTTTGCAGAGCTGAGATGTGCCCCAGCTGCTGTCTTACCTGGAAGACGAGCAAGAAATCCCTTCTCAGCTGCTTAGAGGGAAAGGGAGAGGGAAGATGCGTGCCCAAAACGATGCCAGCAATGGGTATTCCTCCCGGGCAGAGCCTGGCGAATCGTTAGGCGAAATCCCAAGCGAGGAAGCATCCCCAAATACCCGACCAGAGACGGGGGGTGTGTGTGTGTCTGTGTGCAAGTAGCTGATATCTCTGCCTATGTGTACGTATACCAGCGTGGGGGATGCTGCATCCCGTGTCGATGGTTCCGTGATGCGCAGTCCACGTGGTGGCTGTCGGCTACGCTGTGTGTCCTTCTGTTCTGGAAAGTCGATTTGAGTGGCCGCCTCGTTAATGGGGGTCATCTGGATAAACCCAGATAAACCTTCCCAGGAGGGTGGGCAGTGAGCGTTAGCGCCGGGAGCTCGGGCACGGCCTCACCTGAAGGCTGGTGGTTTAGGGTGCTGTAGGGTGCTGGTCCTTCGGGGATTTCCCCCGCTGACTCTCACGGGTTTCCTTCCAGTTGAAGGAGTTCGCAAACTTTGACTTCGATGTCTGGCGGAAGAAGTATATGCGCTGGATGAACCACAAGAAATCCCGCGTCATGGACTTCTTCCGGCGCATCGACAAAGACCAAGATGGGAAGATCACCCGGCAGGAGTTTATCGACGGCATCCTCGCCTCTAGTAAGTCCCTGCCTGCCTGAAACGAGCCCGGAAAATGGCCACCTCGGTCTGACAAGGTTGTCTCCACTCAAGGACCGAGATGCAGACCATGTCCCGACATCCCCAGCTCTGATGAGTGAGGTCCCTGCATCGGTTGCTCATTTCTCTCTCCTTCCAGAATTCCCCACCACGAAGCTGGAGATGACCGCGGTGGCCGACATCTTTGACCGTGACGGCGACGGCTACATTGATTACTATGAGTTTGTGGCTGCTCTCCATCCCAACAAGGATGCCTACCGCCCCACCACTGATGCCGACAAGATCGAAGATGAGGTAAAGCACCAAAACAGATGGGTGCTCGGGGGTGTTGGGGTGGTTCAGGCTGCAGGTTGGCAGTGGGAAAGACAAAAAGGAGGAAAAAAAAAGGATTGTGGTGGTACCGAGCCAAAATTATTGGCTGGTACTGACAGTACCTACCATGTTTTTGAAGGAAAGGGTCCCTAGGGCTGTGTGTTATCCAAGCAGTGCCTTGTGTTGGGGAAAACTCCCAAAATCCTAGTCCCTTACCTCTCTTGTTGGTGATGGCAGGTCACCAGGCAAGTGGCCCAGTGCAAGTGTGCCAAGAGATTTCAAGTGGAGCAGATCGGCGAGAACAAGTACCGGGTAAGGCAGAGGGGGCCGAACGCTGCCCCAGCGGCACAAATCCTGCTCCCTCTTCCCACCGGGGCGGGCAGGGGAGGGGGGGAATCACCGACGGGGTGCCCAGCCTGGCGCAAGGGGGAACCCCCCTGGGCTCCCCAGGGCGAGACGGAGACCTCGTCCTCCGGCTCCCGGCAGAGGTGGCTGGGCCGTGTTTGCCCAGCGCTATCCTCAGCCCCAGGGCGTTCCCCAAATCGGGAGAGCATAAAAGTGGCCCTGTTCTGGGACGGCCAGCCCACCGGCCCCGTGAAACGCTGCATTCACTCCACCGGCAGCCGCCCTTGAAGTTTTCCTCGTGGATGAGTGTACCTTACGCCTGTGTTTTTCTTAGCTCGCTCCCGAAGAAGGGAGAATAATTTCCTTAAAGAATCTCTTTGTAACGAGCTTGCTGTTTATGTTTCAAATCGTTCACCGAGGTGAACTGGTGAAACGAGCTGGCAGCAGAGCTGCCTGCTGGTTTGGGGGCTGATGCTCCGGCCGGGAGGAGCGGAGCCGCAGCGCTCGCCCCCCCTTCCCCGGCTGCACCAGTCCCAGGCTCCCCGAGCTTCTACCTTACACCCAAACAGCATAAACCCCACAGATTTCTAACTACCTGCAGTTAACAGTTTTCATGATTATTGCACTGTTAATCCCATGAATGTTTTTCTTGTTTTTCTTTCCCCTCCTCTTCCTCTTGACTTTCCTTCCCCCTCGCCCCCCCCCATCCCCTCTGCCTCCACAACTCCTCTCCCTCCGTAGTTCTTCCTCGGCAATCAGGTACAGTTTGCCTTGCGATGCTGTCTCTCACCTCTATTTTTTTTTCCTTTTTTTTTTTTTTTAACTAATGTAGCTTTGTGTGTCCGTGATGCTGCTCTGTCCTTTGTTGCTGTGGGAGGATGTGATCTGTGAGCGCTGCTCAGCAGAGCCTGGTACAGAGGAGTGCCCTGAGCTGGGAGGGCCACCCAAAAAAAAGACTACATTGGGCAGAAAAAGGGAAAAAATTCAGTGGAAAAAGCAGGATTTGACCAAAATGGAGATCTTTTTTTCTCTCCGTGGCTCCTTTCTTGGATACGTTGGGGATGTTGATGGTAACTGGTGGCAAATCACAGCACCCTGCTGCGGGCAGCACTGAGATACAGGCTTGTGCCTGGGACTGCCCTCTTTTGGGGAGCAGCCAGTCCAGCTGAAATCACAGGGGTACAACTACCTGTACGAGGGCTGTACCAGGCTCTGGGTGGGCTTGGATCGCAATCACCGTGGAATGAGAATGCTGAGTTCCACCCCTTTAATCCCATAGGTAACGATAACTAAACTCTCATCCCCACTACACCCGCTGAGTAACTCCTAACTGGAGCAAGGCTCACAAAACCTGCATGTATATCCCCATTACTGTCATGACCCGAGATGATCAGGTGCAGTGTGCCTGAGTGCCGGCTGGTTTGGGGGGCAGAGCTCTTTTTTTAATGGGACTGGAGCATCATGTGCCATTATGATGTGCCCATTGCCCCTACTTGAATAGAAAAGCATATTTTTCATTGTGGAATGACGGTGCCCTACCAAAAACATACCCAAGAAGAAACAAACTTGGATGTTGGAAGTGGATGGATCCAGGAGAGCTCTGGCTTTTAATTTAGGTAGTGATTACAGAAACATTTTCAACAGCAACTGAAAAATAGTGTAAATGCGGCAGTGGAAATGAGAATTGACTTGTCCCTGGTTTTCCCTGGTGCAGAACTAGCTTTTGAAGGACACCTTAGGTAGAGCCCAGAGAGAAGGAAGGCAGCTCCTCTGCCCTTCTCCCTGCCCGCGGGCACCATGGCCATGCCGAGCGGGGCTACGGCACCTCGTTCACCACCGTGCTGGGGCGAGCACGTTTTGGTAGGACCCCAAGCAGGGAGACCCACCAGTGCATGGTCCAGGGTCCCATGTCCCTGCGGGAAGGAGAGCCGGAGATGCTGTTGCCTCCTGCCCCTCTGCCTGGCGCGACCCATCTCAGTGTGGCTTTGCACCCTCTTGTTTTCATTTAATCTCTTGGTTTTTGTGTTCTTATCCACCCAGGGAAAATGTTGCTGCTTTTTTTTTTTTTATTTGTTTTATTTTTTTAATCATTCTGAAGATGGTCTTGCTTTCAAAGGCTGGTTCCCCTGTCTTCTCATCACAGCAGGTGCTCTGTAGACCTGGATGCGGAGCTGCTACCCGTGAGCCGGGCTCCCGGTGTCCTGCACCGGCTCTGCCGCTTGCCCGTTGCAGAGGGCAACCAGGAGCCTGGGCTTGGCTGTCCAGGAGATTTAGGGAGCTTTGAAAAACAGACACATGCTTCTGATTCAGGGCGCACTTGTTTGACATTGCAGGTGTTTAAAATCACTAATGAACATTGCAATCACTAATCAACATTGCTGCGGGATTCCTGCCTGGATTCCCATCACTCTGCACTCACCAAAACATCCTCACTGGGCGATCTTTGCGGTGGGGGCTTTCTGGCTGGTGGGGGTCAAGTCTGAGGCTCAGTGAAATCCCTGGACTTCAGACTTGATGATAAGAGGTTTCTCGCTCAGCGGTGACGCAGCACTGCTTGCCTTGCTGATTCACTGGCACTCAGTGATCGGAATCGGCCGGCTCTTTTCCACATGGGCTGCACCAGGAGGGTCATTGCATTGCCAGCCTCTGTTTCCTTCACAATAAAAGGAAAAACTACAATTTGGGCTGAGAAAACCCATCCAAAGACCAAATTCCAAAGCCTCATTTGCTACTGTAAAAAATTCTCTCTTTCCAGCTTTAAAACTAAAGGATTTGGATAGTTGCATCATCTTAAAACCACACAGCAGAAAAACTCCTGTAAATTGGTACTGGCCTGCACTTATTCCAGAACCACCTATCTGGAGAAACCTTAAAAGTATTCAATAGCTCAATAAAAGCATTTGGTGCAGCCTGCTGCAGGAAGGAGCCGAGTGTCCCTTGTCGTGTCCCCCTTGTCTGAACTGTTTCTTGGCTCCGCAGTTCGGCGATTCCCAGCAGCTGCGGCTGGTCCGTATCCTGCGGAGCACAGTCATGGTTCGCGTCGGTGGAGGATGGATGGCCCTGGATGAATTTTTAGTGAAGAATGATCCTTGCAGAGGTAAGGCAGTTCCTGGGTTTTATACAGCTGGCGTCTTCTCACCCAGTAAGGGGAGTTTGAGAACTTGTCTGCTGTGACTGTGAATGACCAGGTGGGTCTGGGTTATCCAAATAACAGGCGGCAACTGGAGCAAACAGATCCAAAGCAAACCACAGAACTTAAAATCACAAGATTTGGCAATACTGCAGCAAATCTCACAAGTGTTTAGCCAGGTGTCCTGGAAGAAGAAGAGGGAAGCGTTGTGTTTCTTATTTTTAAGACCCCAGCAAGCAGAGCTGCGTTGCCATGCTGGGGGTCTCGGCTTCCCTTTGAAGCGGTCGGTGCATACTTGTGACTCTGGGTGATGGAGTAAGCTTTGCAAAGGTGATCTGAAAGAATTCAAAAAGTTCAAAGCCAGGAGAGGGTAAAATCCTGGTTGGAGACACTCTGGGGAGAAGATGCTCCAGCTCAGGATCCGTGAACCCATGGCACTGCAGCACTGGGCTGTGGCCACGGGGCACTGATGGTCCAGGCTCATCCTAGTGAATAAGGAGACATTTCTCCTGTGCCTTTGAACTGCTTGATTTCTCTCTGATGTATTTCTAGTACAAGTATTTTCAGTTCGTTTGTTGTCTTTAGAGCAGCAGCATAAGGAACTAGTTTGGAAACCCTGAGCTGTGCAGGACCATGCACCTTAAATAGCTGTTTGCAGTGAGAGCTGCTGATGGTGCTGGGTCTTCTTTTAATGCCTTAAAATAAAGTTTCTTCCCCCAGCTCTGCCTGTGAGGGTGGAAACGTGACCCTTCTTTTTTCTGGATTGCCACATGCAAGATTTGAGTTGTAAAAGGGGGCTGTATTTAGACATCATTGTCTGTGGGTCTGTTCAGGTCTGGGTCAGATTTCTCTGGCAGATTTTGAGCACTGCATCCTGCTGTAAGTGTGTTGATAAGCATCACCTTGCACAAGTGTGTCCCAGAGATTGACCAGCCTGGCAGTGAAACAAAAAAGACGTTTCAATTCAGCATTAATGCAGGAAAATTCAAGTACAAGAAGCTCCTGGACGAACTGAGCTTAAGGAAGACACAGCAGTACATTAGAAGGGAAGAACCAGCTAGATCTTGGGTTTTTAGGGCTGAGCAGTGTTTGCTGGAGCTCATTTGGTGGGACACGTTTGGAAGGGATAGTTGGGATAATGCAGACCAGGGTCATGTACCGAGGGCACGGAGAACCGGGGTCACCTCCTTTCCAAAACCTTCAGTCTTGAGGTTTTTTTGTGGTCAGAGCTGTTGGGCTGGAAGCAATGCTCTGCTGCGACCGGCCGAGAGCCGTGACCCGGGGACAGAGAAGGATTAACAAGGGGGCTGGCCAGGAATGAGGCGCATCAAGGCTGCGTATTTTGGAGAGCTTAGGTCTGTGCTCCATATGTCCTCGTCTCACTGGGGTCTTTGAGATGTTAATTGCTTCGGATATGTCTTCTTCAAGCTGCTGCCTGACCATTCCTTGCTCCTGCTGTCTGACGGCTGTTGCTGAAAGCAGCATGATTTACAGCGTGTACCGCTTGCTTCAGGGAACCTTCAGGGTTTTCCTGCTCCTCCAGCCTCCCCCGTTCATGCTTTGCAGCAGATGTTTTACAGTGCTGACACTGAGGTTATTTCCATCCCTTGGTTATCTCAGCGTGGTGCTTCCCTTTTGCAGTTGCTTTTTTGGCTTTCTGGTCCATAATGCATTGACTCTAAAATTGCTCCCATGCCCCATAAGGCTCAGTGGATGCCCTTGCTCTCTGTTCAGACACCATGAGCATGAAATAAGTTGGCACATGTCAGCTGGCCCAGGAGCTGAAGTCTGTACAGATTTTCTCCCTGCTTGGTTGCCCCTTGCTTGTCGAAGGCCGACCCTCCAGCTCTGTGGGGCGTTTGGATGAAAGTTTTAAAGTTGGCTTTTAATGGGTAGTGGTCACTTCTCTCTCATCTCTCCCCCAAAACTGGTAAAGAGCTGCCCAGAGCTGTGAGAGAGCAGAATCTCAACCCTTCAAAGCTGCTCTTACTATTCTTAAGCCACATTAAAGATGACATTGGCCACTGTTGTAACATGGTGTCTTTAAAGGCCATCAGGATGCTTTCCCCAAGACATGAGAGAATAATAGAGCATCCAGTATGAATTCACGCACCTTAAGCAGCTTTTAATCGGCTGATTTCTCAGAGAGCTGATCTGTGGCAGGAGGTGGTTAGGGCAGAGCAAAAGAGCCGGGACGGTCTCGCTGCCGTCCGCTCCCCCTCGGAGATGGGCTTGGGGAGACATCGCAAGGACACACGCTCCGACCCCCGGTAATGATGTTGCGTTCCTGCAAACCTCACGTCTCCTCTTCTTTGTCCCCTTCCAGCCCGAGGACGGACCAACCTTGAACTCCGAGAGAAATTCATCTTGCCGGAGGGGGCTTCCCAGGGAATGACACCCTTCCGATCGCGAGGCCGAAGATCAAAACCGTCCTCCCGAGCAGCCTCCCCGACGCGATCCAGTTCCAGCGCCAGCCAGAGCAACCACAGCTGCGCTTCCATGCCATCCTCTCCTGCAACTCCGGCCAGCGGAGCCAAGGTGGGGTTCATGCGTGAAGCCTTCCTCTTGCCTCTCCTTTAGAAACCGGTGGCCTCCAAACCTGTCCCAGTGAGATGAGGAGGAGGAGGAGGAGGAAGGTTGGGGCTTGGGACCTTGGTGGTTACCGTGGTCTGTAGAGGATGCTCATGGTGTCTGCAGGAAGAACCCTGCTGTCCATGTGGGATGGGTGGGGTGGGACGGCGCAGGACAGGTTTTCAGCCCAAACTGGGCACTCGTGGCTCCACAGGAGGGTCCCCGGCGCTCGCCGTGCAGCCGAAGGCTCCTGGTCCCCGAGGCAGGGCAGTGCCACAGCCCTGGTGTCTGGCCGGCACGCAGGAAGAAGCCATTGCCCATCGTGTCTCCTTTCCCACCACATTGTTCGCCCATGCATGTTTTATTCCATCGTCTGTTTGGGTTTTTTCCCTTTATTTTAATTTATATATTTCCTGTTTGGTTCTCGTTTCATTTTAGTGCCATTTTCCCCATTCCAGATATTTTTCCTTTTTTTTTTTTTTTTTTTTTTTTTCACTCACTTCCACCTCTCCCCCCCCTCCTTGGATTTTCCATTTCACAGACTCCACATCACTTCTCTCGATGTTATGACAAACCCTGGTTGATAAACAGTAAAGCGGGCACCCCCCTGAGGGGATTCGATTATTCCGACTTCCAGCTCTCGAGCGCCGAGGTAGAGTATGGTCTCGCAGCCCTGAGGACCTGCTGACAGGCCGGAGTGCCCCTGGCACGGAGAAGTCCTGCTCCCCTGCCTGTTTTAACGCTTTCCTTGTGGTAGAGCAGCGCTTGTTAGCACCGCTAACGCTCCGACTGTTAGCGTTTTTCATGGGTTTCTAACTCGGATTAAATAAAACATCAACCCTAGAATAAAGCACGACAGCTTGCAATTCACATTTACCTGCTTTCAAACCAAGAGAGTGACCTTTATCCTCTTGTGCTTTAGAAAAAAAAAAAAAAGAAATTTTCCAAGCTTTAATAGCTTTTAAGTACTGAAAAGCGGCCGTGTTTTGGCTTTCAAAAAATTGAAATGCGGCAGCCGAGTTGAGACCTGAAAATCAGCTACAGCGCATGCACAATAACCACATTGCCTTCATTTTTATGAAGCGCTTGTATTTATCACCGTGTTGAAGCACGTATGGTGTGTCCGGCACTGTCACCAGCTTGATGCTCCCAGGAGGATGAATTCGGGCTGAGACTTTGATCTCCCTAAAGTTTCAGCCTCCTCGCGGACTTTCCTGACCTTGTGAACCTGTGATGAGAAATACCAGGTAGATCTCAGTGATGCACTGAGTGGCGGTGCGCGCTGGCAAGATAACCGGCAGCGCTTTCATGCAGAAAAGGAATTATTTTAAATCATCAGAAGGTCAGGAGCACTTCCCCAATTGCCCTAAATTGCCTGCTTGCTGCTGTTAACATATTTATAAAATAGGATCAAGGACGAGAATTGAAATCGCTGATGATGAAAATGGTACCTTCGCAATCACGTGTTAATGGATTTTAATTCCCGCGGCACCCAAAGGGGAGCCCGCTTCTCGGCTGCCCCTCTCCCACCGCCCTCTCCCCCACTGCAGCTCCAGTTTCGTGACATTTTTGGCAAACTTAGAAATCTTGAAATCACAAAATCGCAGGGGATGGAGGGAAACCTCTCCAGCCGTGGCTTTAAAGCTCGTTGGGAAATGCCCTCTGATTTTAATGTACATTTATCCGGGGATGCAGCTGGGCTGGAGCCGACCCCTGCAGCATGGCGGTGCCCCCCCCCAAGCCCTGGGGTGGAAGGGGGACACCACGGGCAGTCGCTTTTCTGCAGCGCTGCCCCAAACCCAGAGCTTTGGTTGATGTATAGAAACTGGAGCTGCCCTTTCCAGCTGGATCCAGGTGCCCTCGTCCCGCCGGCACCTTCCCCTTCGCTTTCTTCCGTGCTGCTTTCCCCTTCCCCAACCCTTCCATCTGCGTTTGCAACATCTTAAAGGTCAGGAAAAGCACCGTTTCAGGATGCGACCGAAGCTGATTTGCTGCGTCCCTGTTCATCGTTCTTCAAATTTGTCCGCCCTCGCGTGCATGGACCTGCCCGGGGCACCGGCACCAGGGCAACATCCCTCCACCTCGCAGAATCACGCTGCGCTGATGCCTCCCTACAACGGGACGCGTTTCTCAAGACACTGCATTTTATTTGACCTTCCAAGATGGTCCTGAGCTGCTTAGGTGCTAAAATACCTATTTTTGCAAGATTTCACGTTCTCTTTGCGGAGCGTTTGAGCCCAGGTGATGCCGTCCTCCTCCAGATGGATAGCAGCTTTGCTTTTATTTTTTTTCCCAACAAATAGCTGCGCATCAGCCTGCAGCGCACAAACTGCCGTTGCCCTCCAAATTTTCAGGATCCAGGCTTTTTTTCTTTTTTTATTAACCACTGCTGAAACGACAGCTTGTGTTCTCCTTGACCATTAAGATGGGTGTTCCTTCAGTGTCAAAATCCTTTTGCCGAAGTACTGATCTCGGACGGGATCTTGGCCCGTTACGGCCCAGGTGACACCTAAAAGATGTTCTGTGTGTGCTTCCTCCCAAGGTGACCCCCTCCGCGGGCAGCAAGCTGAAGCGACCCACCTTCCACTCCAGCCGAACCTCCCTGGCTGGAGACACCAGTAACAGCTCCTCACCGGTCTCTACAGGTGCCAAAACCAGTCGGGCAGGTAAGTTCGGTGCAAAGACCGAAAAACTCCTGCCGCCGCTGTTCCTACTCGGTTGCTTAAATTGGCAGAGAAAAATATTAAATATTTAGGGAGCCCGCAGTGAGTTGGGGAAGCCGATGCCCACCACTCTGTCCCTGCCTGGGAGAGATGCTGCAGCGATGTCTCACTGCGAGGGCTTGCTGCTGCTTCTTCGTTAAAAGTTTGGGAACGAATCGGTCCTGATGCTGAATCCCCCGTTTTAGGGGTGCTGGGCGGGTGGTTGAAAGCAGCCGTGCTGGGGCTTTGGGTGCCGGTGGGTCTGGGCATGGGGAAGAAACCTCCTCTTCTTCCTCCTCCTCCTCCTCTGCCTGCTCACAGCTCTCTCGGCTCCCCTTGCAGATCCCAAAAAAACAGCCAGTCGTCCCACCAGCCGTGCCGGGAGCCGCACGGGGAGCCGGGCCAGCAGCCGGCGGGGAAGCGACGCCTCCGATTTTGACCTGCTGGAAACGCAGTCGGCGTGCTCGGACACTTCGGAGAGCAGCGTGGCCGGCGGGCAGGGCGGCTCGCGCCGGGGGATGGCCAAACCCTCCAAAATCCCAACCATGTCCAAGAAAACAACCACTGCCACCCCAAAAACTCCAGGCCCTAAAAGATAATACTGTACCCACGCCCTCCTGAAAGAAAGAAAACCCAACCTGTGTCCAATTTTTAACCCTGCTACGTACATTGGATGTATATTTATTCTAAATGGGAGAAACTATATTGTTAAAAGTGTAAAAGAAAGTTGTGTTATGAAGCTGCCTTATTTGGGTTTTTTTTTTTTCCTTTTTTGTAAGTTACTATTTTCATGTGAATATTTATGTAGATAAAAATTGCCTCTCGGTGACCCCTGTTCAGAGAGGGGCCTGGAAAACTGAAATGTGGGAGAGAAAGAAAAAAAAAAAGAAAAAGAAAAAGAAAAAAAAAAAAGGAAGCAAAAAAAGGTCAAGATGTGAAAGTGTAAAGAAAAACTAAAATATAAATAGGATTTCTGCGCGGTGCAGGGTGTGAACCTGCTTTATCTTTTAGGATTGTTTCCTAAATGCATCTTTATAAACTTAACTTGCTGTCTCAGCAAGGTAAATTATATTTAAAAGCGAAGACCTGAATCCTACAGTGTTCAAGGAACTCTCTTTTTGTAAATCACAGATACCTCAACCAGAGAAACATGAGGTGAGGGGACTTTGGGGCTTATGTTTCCATTTTTTTAAAGCTATGTGGTTTTACCTGAAGAAAGCGGAGTTTGACTTAATAAAATTTGCACACACTACAGCAAAGGTCATGACAATTGCTGTCTTGAAAATACTGTCCCGACAACTTCGTTTTTAAAGAACAAACAAATGGTGATGGGTTTGGGGAGGGGGTTCACGCTGAAGCTGGCCAGAGGAGAGCACGCTGGTAAGATTGCAGGTCTGGATCACTCAGATACATCCCTTAGCGGTGGTGGGTCCTACAAATTAGAGGATTCTTCTGGATCGATGGCCTAAGAGATCGACCCGAGGTGTTCCTTACAGAATCGCTATTTATCTGCATCTCTTTTTTCCTATTTATTATTTAACTGGTCATTCCACTTCCAACCAGGCTGAGATTGATGTGACCTCTGCTCCTAGAAGAAATCTGGACTTACACGCACAGTTGCTTGTCCTTGAAATGAGTCTCACCAGCACACTTGCTACAAGTCCTGTCTCGCTTTTGTACGCTACTTTTTCTTTGTAATAAAATCAGACTGACCAAGTGACCAGGAGACGGGCCGGGGGAGAGGGCTCTCCGGAGCTCCTGTATTTATTAAATATTGTTCCTCTCTGGCTCTGACCGTGTTGCTGTGTGATTCTCTCAATTGGTTTAAATTGAGGCAAAACTGAAGCTCTACCAATGAATTGTTTAAAAACCAGACACATTTTTGTATTAAAATTGCTTGCAGTAATAAACAACCTTGCCTCCTACTTTATTCCACAGTGTTAAGATTTTTAAGTACGAGAGCTGGAGCTGTTTATCCCGTGCGGGGAGGCAACGGCTGTGCCAGCCGCGGGGCGTCTGCACACAGATTTCCTTGGAGAAGGGAGCAGGGAACCGCCAGCCCCGAAATTAAAAGGCCCAGGTGGGTGGGTGCCTGCTGGCGAGGGTGTTGGGTGGTGTGGGTGCCCGCCGGTGGGGATGCCGACCGATGAGGGTACCTGTTGGATTTGGGTGTTTGCCAGGGAGAGCGCCTGGTGAGGTGCGTGCGCGTGTGGTGGGGTTGGGTGTTGGTGAGGTGGGTGCTCGGGGAGGTCAGTGTCCGTGGGGGTGGGTGCACCGGGTGTGTACCCATTGTGGGGGGGGTGCCCATGGGGATGGGTGCTGCTGAAGTGGGTGCCTGTGAAGGTGGATGCACAGGTTGAGTGCCCATGGGTTTGGGTGGCCGTGGGAGTGGATACCCACACGGGTGAGTATCTGTAGGGGTGGGTGTTCATGGATTTGGGTGCCTATGGGGGTTAGCATCCATGGGGTGGATGCCCATGGGTTTTGGTATCAATGAGGGTGGGTGCCCCATGGGTTTGGGTGGCTATGGGAGTGAGTGCCCGTGGATTTGGGTGCCTGTGGGGGTGAGCATCCCTAGGAGTGATTGCCCATGGGTTTTGGTGTCAAGGAGGGTGGGTGCCCCATGGGTTTGGGTGGCTATGGGAGTGTGAATGCCTGTGGATTTGGGTGTCCATGCGGGTGAGCATCCCTAAGGGTGGTTGCCCATGGGTTTGTTTGCCCACATGGGTGAGCATCCTTAGGGCTGCGTGCCCATGGGTTTGGGTGCCCACAAGGGTGAGCATCCCTAGGGCTGGGTGCCCATGGGTTGGTTTGCCCACGATGGTGAGCATCCCTAGGGCTGGGTTCCCATGGGTTTGGGTGCCCATGAGGGTAAGCATCCCTAGGGCTGGGTGCCCACGAGGGTGAGCACCCCTTGGGCTGGGTGCCCATGGATTTGGGTGCCCACGGGTTTGGGTGCCCATGAGGGTGAGCATCCCTAGGGCTGGGTGCCCACGGATTTGGGTGCCCACAGGTTTGGGTGCCCAGGAGGGTGAGCATCCCTGGGGCTGGGTGCCCACGAGGGTGAGCATCCCTCGGGATGTGTGCCCATGGGTTTGGGTGCCCACAGGTTTGGGTGCCCATGAGGGTGAGCATCCCTGGGGCTAGGTGCCCATGGGTTTGGGTGCCCACGTGGGTGAGCATCCCTAAGGATGTGTGCCCACGGGTTTGGGTGCCCATGAGGGTGAGCATCTGTAGGACTGGGTGCCCACAAGGGTGAGCACCCCTTGGGCTGGGTGCCCATGGCTTTGGGTGCCCACAGGTTTGAGTGCCCAGGAGGGTGAGCATCCCTAGGGCTGGGTGCCCATGGGTTTGGGTGCCCACGAGGGTGAGCATCCCTAGGGCTGGGTGCCCATGGGTTTGAGTGCCCACGTGGGTGAGCATCCTTAGGGCTGGGTGCCCATGGGTTTGGGTGCCCACGAGGGTGAGCATCCCTAGGGCTGGGTGCCCATGGGTTTGAGTGCTCACGTGGGTGAGCATCCTTAGGGCTGGGTGCCCATGGGTTTGGGTGCCCACGAGGGTGAGCATCCCTAGGGCTGGGTGCCCATGGGTTTGAGTGCCCACGTGGGTGAGCATCCTTAGGGCTGGGTGCCCATGGGTTTGGGTGCCCACGAGGGTGAGCATCCCTAGGGCTGGGTGCCCATGGGTTTGAGTGCTCACGTGGGTGAGCATCCTTAGGGCTGGGTGCCCATGGGTTTGGGTGCCCACGAGGGTGAGCATCCCTAGGGCTGGGCGCCCATGGGTTTGAGTGCCCACGTGGGTGAGCATCCTTAGGGCTGGGTGCCCATGGGTTTGGGTGCCCACGAGGGTGAGCATCCCTAGGGCTGGGTGCCCATGGGTTTGGGTGCCCACAGGTTTGAGTGCCCACGTGGGTGAGCATCCCTAGGGCTGGGTGCCCACGGATTTGGGTGCCCACGGATTTGGGTGCCCACGAGGGTGAGCATCCCTCGGGCTGGGCGCCCACGGCTTTGGGTGCCCACGAGTTTGGGTGCCCACGCGGGTGCCCATCCCTGGGGCTGGCTGCCCACAATTTCGCGTTGCCCAACGATTCACCCCCATGCCCCGGGGGCCTCCGGGCGGGGAGGGCCGGGACATCCCGGAGCCGGGGCCGGGGCGGCGCCGCCGGCGGGACCGTCCCTTTCCCTCACCCCACCGGGGCGGGCCGTGCCCGTACCCGTACCCGTACCCGTACCCGTACCCGTGCCCGCACCGTGCGGGCGGGGGGTGCGGGAAGGGTAACGGGGGCGGGGGGCGGGGGGGAGGGAAGGAGCTAACCGGTTGGGGCGGCGGTGCCATGGGCCGCTCGGTGGTCCCGGCTGCGGGTCGGGGTCCTTTGGGTGCCCTGGCTCTTCTGTGGGCGGCGGCCGTGCTGTTCCAACTGGGCACCGGCAGCGGGCTCCTCCGCCGCCGCCTTCACGCCGCCGGTTTCCTCCAGCGGCGCTTGAGCGGCGGCGAACGGCGGGAGGTGCAACGGGAGATCCTGGCCGTGCTGGGGCTGCCCGGCCGGCCGCGGCCGCGGACCCCCGCCGCCTCCCGCTCCCCCGCCGCCGCCGCGCCGCTTTTCATGCTCGATCTTTATCACGCCGTGGCCGGGGAGGAGGAGGAGGAGGAGGAGGAGGAGGAGGAGGAAGAGGAGGAGGAGGGAGAAGAAGAGGTGGCGGTATCCCGGAGGGTGCTTACCGGGCTTAGCACCCAAAGCCCCCCGCCCGGTAGAGTCGTCAGCCGAGCCGATACCGTCGTCAGTCTCGTCAATCTGGGTGAGCGGGGGACCGGGGAGTGCGGGCGGGTTCGAGGGGGCTTTGGTAGAAACGGGAGAAAGGCCGGGGGGGGGGACACACCGGAGCAAACCGGGGCGTACCGGAGGGACCGGAGCCTGCGGAGGCACTGGGGAGGGTGTACGGGCAGGATCCGGGCGGCTTGGGAAGGAGCGGAGGGACCGGAGAGCACGGACGGACCGGGGCGGGGGGGGGACCGAAGCGGAGCAGGGAGCACCGGGGGGGACCGGAGCAGAGCAGGGGGGGACCGAGGGGGGGGTCACCGGCGAGCCCCCGGGGCGGGCGGGCAGGGGACCGGAGCTGTTGCCCCGACAGCTCCGAGCATCTCTCGGTCCCGGGGCTCTTTCTCAGCGGGTCCCAGTTCAGAAAAGTTTTTTGTGCCCAAAGTTGAGCTGAATAACTGCGGGATTGCGGGCGTGAGGGACGCGGTGGCCGTGGGGGTGCACCCTGGGTGCTGGGAGAGGGTCACCGTGGGGCCTGGTGAGGCTGGGCGCGACCTGGGCACGAAACCCAGTTCGGCTTTAAAAAGTGGAGAGGGAAAAGGGGAAAGTCACGCAGCGAGGGTGGGCTGAGGGTTGGTGGGCTCGGGACCAAGCGGAGTCACCTCGGTGAGCTTGTCCCCAAGTTGCAATGAACTGGGATGCTTTCCCCCCCCCAAAAAAATGCTATCCCCATCGTAACACAGCGGAGGGAGGCTGGAAACCTGGGGATGAGAGAGGCTTGTCCCGCTTCAGGGAGCTGCGTTGCCCACCCCGCGCTCCCCATTTCGGTGGGTGCACGCGAACTGGTTGCAGAGCGAGTGGGGCATGCAGGCGGGACAGCAGCTCTCCCGTGCCAACAGCAGGGTGGACCGAATTACCCGCGGTGGGCCATTGAATCACGGTTCAAAATAAAATCCTCAAGGTCGCTAATTATTGCTGGAATCCCGTCCAGCTGGTTACTGAGCAATGCTGGGTTCCAGCCACCATCCTATTTCCAGGTGGTTGCGTGAGCGGCAGGGAAAGGGGGGCTATTCCCAGCCAACATCAGCGGGATCACGAGCATTCGGGGTGCGAGGGGTCCCCCCCACGAGGGCAGGCACTGCGAGGGGGTTCTAAACCCAGCGGGATGCACAAATCCAGGCATTCGGATACGCAGCTTTTCTCCGCTTCTGCTCATTGCTTTAAGGGTTGTTGGGGTGTCCCTGTCCAGGCCAAGCACATTTGGGGAGCATTTGTGCAAAGGCTGAGGGATGAGGTGCGGGGCAGTGGGGGGGTTAGTAGGCACGGAGCAGCGTCCTGGCCCATGAGCCGCAGATGTGGCCGATGTCCTGGGCTCGGGAATGCCTTCCCAGCGCATGGCTGGATTTGGCTGCTGCACCGTGGTGTTCCAAAGGGCGTGCAGTGGGCAGGTGCCTTCCCATGGCACCCCCAGGGACCAGACAAGGGTCCCTTTTCTCCCCTGTATCCCTCCAGACCCCACACGGGGTGTCCCCCCCAGCCAGTGCTCTGAGCATGGGGAGAAACCTCCCTGGGGAGACCAGGCAGGGAGGGGACGTGCACCCTCGGGAGGAGGTATGGGTGAGGGAGGGCCGTGGATGTGTCTCCCAAGTCCTCTCCATCCATTCTTACATCCCCTATCCCACGTGCGGATGTAAAGAGGTCCGGGATCTCCCTGGGACAGACCCTGCGGCTCCGGGTGGTGGTCAGGGGAGCCCACAGGCACAGGCACCCAGCACCCAGCTCCCATCTAGAGCCCTTGGGGCTGGGGGGGCTCAGCATCCCAGGCAAGCTGAGACCAAGGGAGGCAGATACTGGGGCACCAAATCCCAGCTCCCCTCAGCTCTCAAGACAACACACAAGCAGCAAAAAGTGCTTTAAAATGGCCAGGTTTGATGACAACCAGGGTGGGATGTTTGGGGGGGGCTGGGGAGCCACCCGGGAGGTGTCGGTGCTGGCGCAGGGGTGCTGGCACCGCTCCCCTTCCCAGTGCTCCTGGAGCATCTGGGAGAGTAGGGAACAGAGTTCCAGCCTTCAATTTGAATGGCTTTGATTTCTGTGGCTTCGTCAGCCCCTTCATGTTAATTAAATAAATTTTTGTGGGAGAAGGCTAGCTTTCATTTACATGCATAATTTGCTGCACAATTACCCTGATGGGGCATGCAAATGGGGTAAGTCGGTGCTCCATTGGGCACTTGGACCTCTTTGCTCCCAGCCAGCCCGCGTAGCCCTGTGTGAGCCGGGCCGGAGCACGGCTCCCAACGGCACACCTTTTTCCTGGGAAGGGGAAATGACAAACCTCCCCGGTGCACAAACACGTCCCGGGTTGGGCGGGCAGAGCACCCTGCCTGCCTGCTGGCCTGGGCAGGTGATGGGGTTGGGGACAGCGAGGGCCTCCAGGCGCTGGGCGGCCAACCAGGCACCTTCGGTTGGGTTTGGTGATGGTGGATCCACCCGTCCCATCCTGCTCGCTGCCTCTTGGCGTGAAGATAAAACACTTCACGTAAGCCTGACCCATGCTATTTCTGTGCCCTCACTGAAGGAGTCAGGTGGGTTGTATTTTTAAGCCTGGGGTAAGGATGGGCTTTGAGATTTCTTCTCGGCCAGGGCTGAGCCACCAGCTGTGAGTCACGGTTACGCGCAGGGTATAATCACGGAGCAGAGAGGTTTGTAACGGGAAGGCGAGGAGGAGGCTTGCAGCGCGCCCGAGCCCCCCGCGACCGCCCATCGGCACCACAACACACACATCCTCCCTTTCCCTTCCCGGCGTCCGCCGCCATCCTGGGATGTGGCCGGACTCCCCCCGCGGCCAACGCGGGTGAAGCGGTGGGATAGCTCTGCCCGTGGCCGGACATCTTTCTGGCAAACCCTGGCTTCACCGGGTGTGTTTCTTGGGAAGAGCTGGGGGAGGAAGGCAGGGCACCTTTGCAAAAAATAGCTGCAGTGCTCCGGGCGCTGCAAGGAGCCATTAGTGTGGGGTGGGAGCTCACGGCAACCTCTTTAATTTAGCCGGGGAGTTGGGGTGTGCTGCTCCGCTCCCCGCGCTGGCAGAGCATCGCCCGCTGCCTGCCTCGGTGCCCGGGCAGGTGCTCGTCTTTGCGCCCACATAATTAGCAGCAAAATCCAACTGCTGTCAGCAGCAGGGTCAGGATTTTCCCACTCCTGAGCTCATGTCACGGCCGTTCGTGCCTCCTCCTCCGGGCATCCGCAGCGGCTCGGCCAGAATACCCGGCACTGCCAAGGGATGTGCGGCAGCGTTTTCCGGCAGCGCGGGATGAGCCCGTGCAGAGGTGTCGGTGCTCTGTACGCACCCGCTGTGCGTGTTTTAAATGGGAAAAGCTTTGCAAATAGAATCCTCTGGGGTCCACCTGTGACACCATGCTCTCAGCCGGCTGTTTGTGGGGCTGGGGGAGCGCGGGGGGGATGCAAACGGGGGTCAAGGCTGCCTCGCAGCCAGGCTGGGGGTGCCCGGTGCTGAGCCCCATGTCCTGCGGCTCCCGATGTTCATCTCGGGAGGATGGAGGAAGCGCTCGTGAGACAAAGTGGGAGCCTGGCAGAGGCTCAGCTGCATTTCATAGTACTTGGGATAACTCTTAAATCTCTCCCTGCTTTGGAAAACCTCCGGAGCTTATTTTTTCCTGCTTGCAAGTGAAGGATAGCATCTTCCTTGCATCCCCTTTAAACCTATTTTAGGATTCAGAGCACTTGATGTGGTTGAATATCCTGGCATTTCCTTTTAATTTAGTGTCTGAAATATGATCATGGGGACCATTGGGAGCAGCCAGGACCCGTAATTATGACTGATGCGCAGTTTATAGAAACAGGGAAAGTTTACAGTGAAAAAAAGTGTAGCTAAAAATAACCTGGGGAGCAGGACGAAGGGCAGGCAGCCCCGGCACCCCATCTCTGGGAAGAGAACGGGAGCACACAGGGGCTGGGGGACACAGAGATGCTCAGCCCAGCTGGAGCTGGGCATCCCTGGCCAGGGGTTGCATGGCCCCATTTTTTTTTTTTTTATTAATTTTTTTGGGGTGGTGGGAGCACACAGCATAATCATGGCATTCAGCTTTGGGGAAAGACGCAGCAGCTCTTGAGGGGAAGACGGTAAATGCCAAAGGAGGGGGCAAAGAGAGCAAAGAGCTTGGGTTAGGTTTTTTTAGTGTGTCTCATCTGCAATCCGGATAATCCGCCCACAGATAATTGAGGGTTGGCAGTGTGGCTGAGTCAACCCGCCCCGAATCAATAGCAGGTTCCCAGGCGCGACGGGCTCCTGGCCGGCCGGGGAGGGCCCATCTCCCATGCACACACCCCCAGCACCAGCAGCATTTTAGCACCCACTTTTCCACCTAGGCAAAGGGCGCTGGGTGCTTTCGGGATGCAACATGTGCTCCCCTGCGGCAGGGTCATAATTTTGCAGCCATTTATAATTTTGCAGCCATTTATAATTTTGCTAGAAAACATGGTGATATTAAACCTCCTCCAACCTGCTGATCATCAGCCTGGATTGCTGTTTGTTAAACGCCGTGCAGCCGGTCCCATCCCCGTCGTCCTCCTCTGCGGTGCTAACCCCATGTCAGCACAGGAGAGGATGCTTCGCCCTTGGTCCTGCTCCACGAAATGGAGGAGCAAGCAGGGATTCCTCTTTTAGTCTCTCATCCCAAACACTAGGCAGCTTGCTATTAAGGCCAGCTCATTTGGTTCATCAAGGTGCACAACTAATTGGGGTCTCCTTTAGTGTTTCTCATCCCTGGCCAGGGCTTTCCCTCCCCGCCAGCTCACCTCCCTCTGCCTTCAGCTCTGATCTCCATCACCTCCGCAGCATACGGCTGCAAAGATTTCGTAACAAACTGCTGCTTTAGCAAAGGTTTTCACCCTTCTCCAAGGTTGAAAAATCACCCCAGGGACTTTTTTTTGTATTGCTGGGTCCCTGTAACCTCCTCGGCTCTGCCATAAAATTCCTCCTGCCCTTCCCCGGAGGAATGTCCACCCACAGCATCGCTTTGCCGAAGACACGCAGCCCGTGAAGACTGTGCTGGTTTCTGAGCCGGTATTTAATCTGGTTGGGTCTCGCCTGATGCCAGGGAGCAAAGGGGTGATCCATGAAATATCCAGGTGACCAAAAATACTCAAAGAGGCACCGCTCTGTACCTGGGTGTCCCCCAAACTGACCGCAGGACCTCCCGCTGGGGGTTTATCAGTGAAAAAACAAAACGGGATGATTCCTCTGGGTGTTTTTGGGGGGGATTTAAGGATTTTGCAAGAGCCATGAGGCATCGGTGGCTTCGGCAGCGTCTTTAATGGCCCAGGAGCGTTAAACCATCAGCGATGCGTTGGTGGAAGAAGCAGAAAAGCAGAAAAGAGCCTGAGGGGCTGCAGTGGGGTCGGGGGGCTGGTGTCCCCTCACCGCCGAGGGGGTGCACGGGCCGGATCCGGCTCCTCGCAGCATCCTTCTGCCCGCAGCTGGCCGCCGGCCGGGCAGCCTCCCCGCGGGAGCAGGAAGCGTTCTCCGCATCCGCCTCTGCCCGCCTGGCCCTGGGCTCTTTTTATAACATAACTTGTGGTGAGCCCAGTAGCTTGAGGGAATGTGGGGTTTTAAAAAAGAAAAAAAAAAAAAAAAAAAAAAAAAAAAAGGAAAGGAAAAAAAAAAAAAAAAAAGAAAGACCTGTGAATACATAATTAAAATCTCAGTGTTTGGAGAGATGCGCCACACTGCTCCCTGCTAATAAATGGGGGTGGCAACTTTATGGTGTATTAAATTTGGAATGTTTTTTTTCCCCCCCGGAATCAGTTAAAAATTGCATTTAAAACATGCGTTTTAATTTATTTAATTATTTGTTTGTTTTATTTTTAAAAGTAAGCACCAGGTCAGATTTGTTACGTTGCTTTTGTGCCTGAAGCAGGAGGAACTTTAATCACTTTAATTATATTCAGTCATAGCAGCTTGGAATATTTTTAAAGAACAATTTGAAGAAAATAATTACATATTAGAGAAACTGTGTGGGGCTGCATTACCGTAAAGAAAGACGGTGGTTTTTTTCTTTATGGACGTCAAAAAAAAAAATCACCAGATTTTTCCTTTCCCAACATGCACTAGACTTCTGCAGAAAGTAGGTATTTTCAGTAAAAGGCAAGGTTTTATTTTTACAGAGCAGTGACCCGACAATCCCCCCCTCCTCAGTTTTGCGTAGGCTGCAAATCTTTACATTCCATCAGCCTGAAGCTTGCAGGTGAGGGGACCTGTGATGCTCAGCGATGGCCCCGGCAAGCCCCAGGCTGTCCAGATTTTGTCCCCCGAGCACCTGCTACCAGAAAAGCTTGCAAAAAACCCAATTCCTGCTCCAGACAGTCTCGCAGACCTCCAAAACTCAGGGGTTTGGGTGGGTTTTTCACCCTTTGGAGAAGTGCAAAGAGCTGCAGCCCCTAAACCTCAGGACTAGGGGCAGCTTTTCAGTGCTCCCACCATAGCCAAGCCTTTGTGTTTTTGTTTTTTTTTTTAAATTAATAATGAAGACAGACAGCTGGGAGGCTGGTGAGTTTACAGCAAAATCAAGTCGGGGGGCTATGTGCAAAAATAAAGGGCGGTTGCATCAAGATTAAAACTCTCAGGAGAGGAGAGATGGGAATATGCAGCAGCCAAGAGCTCAGTGGGGTGAGGGGTCCGGCGCCAGTGGGGTTTGTCCCCAGATTAGAGGCAAATCATGTCGGTAGGACTCGGTGGAGGGGCTGCAGGCTCTGATCAGCCCATCAGGGTGGCCGGTGGTGCACCAAGGGCCACCGCAGCCCAGCACAACCCTCCCTGACCCTTTTGCTCTGCAGTCGAACAGGACCGGGACATCTTCTCCCCAAAGCCGTACTGGAAGGAGTTCAGATTTGACCTGACCCAGGTGCCCACGGGCGAGTCGGTGACAGCCGCCGAGTTTCGCATCTACAAGGCGCGGGGTGTCACCCGCCACGCCAACAACACCCTCCACGTCAGCATCTACGAGATCGCTGCCGAGCACTCCAACAGGTGAGGGGGACAGGGATGGGGATGGGGATGAGGATGGAGACAGGGATGGGGATGAGGATGGAGCTGGGGATGGCGATGAAGTTGGGGATGGTGATGAAGTTGGGGATGGGGATGGTGATGAAGTTGAGGATGGGGATGGTGATGAAGTTGGGGATGGTGATGAAGTTGGGGATGGGGATGGCAATGAAGTTGGGGATGGGGATGGGGATGAAGTTGGGGATGGGGATGAAGTTGGGGATGGCCATGAAGTTGGGGATGGGGATGGTGATGAAGTTGGGGATGGTGATGAAGTTGGGAATGGTGATGAAGTTGGGGCTGGGTATGGCAATGAAGTTGGGGATGGGGATGGCGATGAAGTTGGGGATGGGGCCCCCCACAAGCACCAGCCCCAGAACTTTCCCTTCCCACCACCATGGAAACACCAAGGGAAGCAGCACCACCGCGGACGGCTGTTCCCACGCTTTCCCACTGGGCAATGCCACACCTCAGCTTTTCGGCCAGGGCTGGGAGGATGCTTTTCCCAGGGCAGCTGCCACCATCATGTCCAGCACAGCCGGAGGCACTGGGAGCCACGGTCCTGACCTGGCTGTGCCTGGACCTGTATGGACACAGGCACCAAGGAGTAATTTCCGTGAATTATCGCTCATGCTGGTGCCCTTTGGGTACTGTTACTCACCGGCTCTTTTTTCCCCCCATTTCTACAGGGAGTCTGACCTGTTCCTGCTGGATGTCCAGGACCTGCGTGCCGGGACCGAAGGCTGGCTGGTGTTTGACGTCACGGCCGCCAGCAACCACTGGTTAGTGGATCAGAAATACAACCTGGGGCTGCGACTCTACGTAGAGACAGATGATGGTAAGCCTGCCTAACCTACCTACAGCATTTGGGACCAAATCCCCAGGAACTGCACGTAGCCAAGGCACTTCAGGACATGGTTTAGTGAGCATGGTTGATGGTTGGACTCGATGATCTTGAAGGTCTTTTCCAACCTAAATGATTCTATGATTCTATAACCAGAGTCCTCTCATCTCCCCTGTTGGTGCCACAGCAGGCGGTGGTGGGGTTTGTCTCCTCACTGCAATTTTAAATTTCCAGCTGTGATGGAGAACCCATGGGCGCCAGAAGTCGGCTGGGTTTGCAGGCAAGAAGCCTCCTAAAGGCATTCATGCTAATGGGGTTCCTGGTGTGGACTGTAATAACTCCATTAGCACTTAATGAACTCCTTACCTGGAGGGATCCTCGTGTGTTTGTGTGTGTGCGTGTGCTGGAGGATTAACCCTCTTCTCACCATGGGATCTAATCTGCTTCGAAGAAGCATCTCTGCTCCCATGGAGGGGGAGATGACAAATGCCCCATCCATCCCCTTCCCTCCCAGCACACCGAGCTTTCCTCCCCAGCGGTGAAGGGGAAAATTGGTCGCTTGGGTCTCACTTGGTTTTAATCCTTGAATTGCTCTGCGTGACCATCGCACGGTGGCAGCCGTGCGGGGTGATGCCGTACCACCTCTGTAAGCTGCCCATCATACACCCACCTGGGGGGCAAAAGCAGAGTGGGAGCCCTGGGTTGGGAGGGGGGGTCCAGCCGCTGGGGATGCTGAAATCACAGCTCCCCACTGCAAATTTCCTGTATTTTTTTCTCCTTGCTATAACCAAATGAGTTCATTCTGAGAGCAAACCGGTGCGTGGTCCCATCTCTGCAGGGCACAGCGTCGACCCCGGCTCGGCAGGTCTGCTGGGGCGCCGGGGTCCCCGCTCCAAGCAGCCCTTCATGGTGACATTTTTCCGGGCGAGTCCCAGCCCCGCACGTGTTACACGAGCGGCCAAGCCCCCGAGGAGGCGGCAGCCCAAGAAGACGAATGACCTCCCTCATCCAAACAAGCTGCCGGGAATTTTTGGTAAGAGCTTTGCGGGGTGAGAAGTGGTCCCTATGGAAGACACCGGGTTCTGCTGCTGCCCTGATCGTGGGACATTCTGTTAGTAGCTTGCCCTGTCAGAAATCCCAATTTTGGCCCCAAGGGAAGCAGAAAAAAGAGCTCTGGGTTTTTAGGGTTGGGGTTGTTTGCAGTTCAGGAGGTGCAGTGGGTCTGGGGCAATAGTGTTTTGTGGGATTTTCAGCCTACCTGAATATTGGATTTTTTGCATCCCTGCCTTTGGCTTTGAAGCCACCCTGGGAGGGCATCACCCCGGGAGGGTGTCACGGCCCCGGGAAGCTGTTCAGGCCGGAGGGGAGTGGGAAGACCCAGGTCTCACAAACCCATTTAGCTTGGAAAACCCTTGAGGCCAACGGCTCTGTGAACAGAGCTGGGATTTAGCCCTTCCCAGGATGAATCCCCACGTCCCAGTGCTGGAGCAATAAATTTCAGGCCGGTCTGAAGCTTCTTTTCCTTTTGTGCAACAATGGAGGCTCCTCTTCTTTTGTTCTAACCCCGATCATACGGGCTCTTCAATCCCACCCTTGAGTGGAGATGGCTGGGGAGGAGCGGGATGCTGGCACTGTAGGGCTGACGCTGTCTGTCCCCTTCTCCCACAGACGATGTCCATGCCACGGACGGGCGGCAGGTCTGCCGGCGCCACGAGCTCTATGTCAGCTTTCAGGACCTCGGTTGGCTGGTACTTATCTTCTGGGAGAAATGAATGCAAAAAAAAAAAAATTCATCATTATTCCCCCCCTCCAGGCTCCCTTTCAGCCTGGCTTCTCCTGCCCATAAAGCAATCTGTAAGCAGTGCGGGCAGACGGGAGCTGCCACAGCCCCATCCTGGGAGCTGAGAAGGCAAACATGAACTGCCACAACCCCAAACCCCATTGGTGACCCTGAACAACTCACGGCTCAGGCCGAAAAAAAAATCAAAATAAACCCTTGCTGCTGGCACAGCTGCCCGGGGAGGAGCCGGCTGGGTTGTTTTTGCAGGTGGGGAATAGATGAAGGGGTGCAGAAGGGTGAAGTCCATGGCGTAATCCCTTTTTTTTTTTTGCAGGACTGGGTGATCGCCCCACAGGGGTACTCAGCCTACTACTGCGAGGGGGAATGTGCCTTCCCCCTGGATTCCTGCATGAATGCCACCAACCACGCCATCCTGCAGTCCTTGGTCAGTGCAACCCGCGATGGCAGCCCCGGGGGGGGACACTGGGGGTCCTGGGGGGAGCGGTCAGACCCCGGCAGGTCCTGAGGGAGAAGTGGATTTGGGGCTGGGCACGCTTGCATTTGAGAGCGTTTAGGTTGGAGGGTGCAGTTTAGCTCCAGCTCCCGATAAAGCATCAGTGGGTGCGTGCACATCTGGATGGGTGCTCAGCCGGTGGGGAAGGGCATCGGGTCACCCATGCATCTTCCTCGCCAGCCGTGCATGAAGGTTTCACCCAAGGTCCCACGAAATGCTGCTGTGGCTCAGCACCCAAACGTTGGGCTCAGCATATTCCAAGCAGGAAGGCTTTAATGCCCCGTTTTTCCCAAACCCACCCCACATCCCAGCCGGTGCTTTAATTTCTGGAATTTCCTGCCCTGTGAGTGTTTGATTTCCCAATGGCAGAGTCACACCGGCTCCGGTGTTCGCGGTTAATTACAGGGAGCGCCGAGTCCTTGGCCGAGCCTTTGAAGGTGTCGCCTGGTGGGGTTTAATTTTTCCATTAACGAACCTGCCAGAGGCCCCTTCCAGGGCTGGGCACGATCCTGGCAGCGGCGGGGAGGGGGTCCCCTTCCCCCCCTACACCCACCCATCACCCCTAAACCCAATGCTCTTCCCGAAACGGAGCCGTTTGGGCAGGATGTGAATCACCTGGCGCCCGGATCCGGCCCTTCTGGGAAGCGCCGGGGCAAACGTGGCCGGGGAGCCGTGCCAGCCCCGGCCTGTGCTGCAAATAGCAGGGGTTGACAGCAAAAACACCGGACTTCCGAACTGGGAGAGCTCGGCTGCCCCTGCAATAAATTAATCGCACATGTCGGGTAAAGCCAGCAAGGGTTGCGTGCGTCCAGCAGCCTGTGAGCCTCCCAGCTTACGCTGTATAGCAAATTACTGGGATAACGTGCGTCCTGAGCAGCGGATGACTGAGCCGAAGGAGCGTCGTGTTGAGAGATGTGTTGTGTTCTTAAGATTTTTAGTGCAAGATGTTCAATTTGGGGCAGCGCTGAGCCTGGAAGGAGGATCTCTATTTGCAACAGCACCCCCCCACCCCCACAGGAGTGAGACCTGCACTGCCCTGATTAATTTTTTTTTTTTAGCCATTTGCCTATTTACAGTGAGAAAAGGGCCCAGAAAACCCAAATTAATGAAGGGGCTGCCTTGCCTGCACAGTGCCACGAGCCCCGCTCCAATGTAAACTGCAGCAAGGACTGCCCAGAGTTTAGAATAAATATTTTTGCAAAAAGCTGGAAATAATCTCCTCATTCACCCAGGCTTTTTGCAGTTAAGAGCTGGTTTGATGCTTTTGCCTGGAGCTGCGTTTGCCAGCGCTCACAGGCTTCATCCATCCCCCAGGTCCACCTGATGAAGCCCGAAGCCGTCCCCAAGGCGTGCTGTGCACCCACGAAGCTCAGTGCCACCTCCGTCCTCTACTACGACAGCAACAACAACGTCATCCTCAAGAAACACCGCAACATGGTGGTGAAATCCTGCGGCTGCCACTGACGGTCGGGTCCCATCCCCATCCCTGAACGTCCCAGCCCGGCTCCACCAGAGCAACGTGACACTGGGTTTCTGCTGCACGGGTGGAAGAGGAGTTTCACGGGCTGCATCATGGCAAAGTCCATTAAAAATAATAAATAATAAAAATAAATCCCTCCCACCCCTTCCTAGAAGTGGATGTAAATAATATAAAACTTTTATTCTCTGACCGCACTTAATGAGACACATACATATATACATATATATATATATATATAGGGAAGAGAGGAATTGTGGCTGGTTACGTGTCTGTTTTGTTCGTGGCTGATGTGTTTTCCCCTCGCACTGCTGGCTCACAGGCTGCTGCAGTCTCCGGTGGAGGCAGTTTGGGCTGAAGGGCAATTAGGACACGGGAGGCGGCATCTGAGTTGCTCTGGGATTGAGCTGTTTCTAGCCATGTATGTCTAACTAACGCACCTCTACCCAGCGCTTTTAATTCCCTTAATGAAAACACCATCAGCCAATTAAGTAGCTGGCTGACTAACCTGCTCCTGTTTACTCAAAGTTCACAAAACTCAGCCAGCTGGAAAAAAAAAAAAAAAAATCCATATTGAGCTATGACACTGTTATAAAATAAACGCCTAGTTTGGAAAGTAAACACGTAGTTTCTCTTGCTCTTTGTTTTTTAATAAATGTCACAGCACAGCAGTGCTCTGTTCGGCGGACAGGATTTCGCAACGAAAAAATACTTGGGGTCGGCTATAATTGTACCTATTTGCTTGAAAACGAGCCCCACCAAACTGTTGTGATGTTGTGAGTTTTAGGTCAGGCTGCATCTCCCTGGCCAGGAGGGCGGCTGCGTTCACCGGTGGATGCTTCCCATGGGCTCACAACAGGGCTGTGGCCGCACCAGCCCCAGGCAGCTTCCCTGGGCTATTTGCACAATTAAGTTACTTATTTGCTCGGATTTTAAAAGGAAAGGGCCTGGCCTGTTCCTCAGCTCGGGTGCCTGGGGAACCTTGCGTCACTAAACAAATAACGAACCTGGCTTAGCCAAATGCAAAGGAAAAAATCCCAATAAACCCACCAAAATAAGAAAGATCTCCCTGCCAATGCACGGCTTCCTGAGAAAAGGTCTCGCTTCTTTGGAAAGATTTTATCTCCTGACTAATTCCATATGAAATCCAGCTCAGGATGCGATTATGGCTCTGTGCGACGTGGTGCCTTCAGCAGAGAGAAAGCCCAGGGCTTCCATTGACTCCCCTGTCGAGCGAGGGCTCTCCCTGGTTCAGGTGTTGCTGAAGGTGTCTGCAAGGACCGTCTTCAAAAATTTGAGATATATACGATAAAAAGAAAGGAGAAAGGAAGGGAAATGCTGGGTTGTTTTCTGTGTTTCTCAGGAGTCACGTCTGAGTGCCCGTATCTCATCTTGTCCCAGTTGTAGGGCAATGCACAACCCCCAAACGGCATGGAAAACCAGCAAGTGCATAAAGGCAACCTGGTGTTTATTATGGAAAAGCAACACCCCTGATACCTGTGAGCAGCTGGGCTGGCAAAACCAAAAATCCCCAATTGCACAAACTGTTAAAAACATTCCCTACACCTCAGCCCCACACACCTGACCCTCCTCTCTGCCCTGGCAGCCCCATCCCTCCTGCCAACACCTGCGCAAGCTCAAAACCACATATCCCTTCCTCCCCATGATCACACATTCCCAGAAGTACCCAGTGCCATAATTTCATAGAAAACCCCAAATCAATCACTTTCCACCTACGTGGTTACCTTTGTAGTGCACGGCCAGAGCTACCCACTGATGGGAACTATAAATGTACGTGGCTATCCCACTCTGCAAACCAGAGTTCGGAAATTAAACCCCTTCCTACAGCCTCATCACCTTTTTTTTTCCTTCTTCTTCATCACCCAAAAGCCTTCTTCATTTCCTAGTGCTTCTTGTCCAGACCTTGTTCTCCCACTTACACATCCCAGTAAATGCCCTCCTTCTCGGATGGAGATGGAGTTGGACCGGGCTGGCTTCCCAGCAGGACGGCCGCCAGCTAGGGACCTACCTCCCTCTGCTGATGGGAAAAGACACTACAGAGCCAGGGACATGCCAAAAACGCCTCCACGAGATCCTGCTGTGGAAAAAGCATGAGAGATTCAGCTCTGCTCTTCTTGCCCTGGCAAGCTTCCCCTTGAGCCAGGATTTAGGCACTGGATTTGAGAAGATGAGGGCAAATGCAAAAAAAACAACAAAAAAAGCTTCTTTGCTCAAAAGCAAAGACCATCCTCACACGGTGAGAATTCAACAGCCAGGGGTAGGTCCTCAGTATTTTTAAAACTAGGTTTTATTTTTACCAAACATAAAGTCTTTCCGGAGCACAGCAGCAGAACCGGCCCTGCCCTGCTCGGGGCAGCACAGGACGGCACAGGCTGAGAAGCGATTTATACTCAGGTGGGTCAGTCCCCTCGCAGCACTGTCCACAGGCACGTTCACACCAAGCTTTGCAAGGGAATTTTGAGAGAAGCCGCGGGAGCTTGGGCGCTGCCGGGGGGTCATGGGGCTCTCCCACCCCAGCTGGTTCCCTGGCCCCTCCTGGCCAGGCTCACCCCATCCATCCAGCCCTTTCCAAGAGCTGAGCTCACGGGCACTCCCCGCAGTCCGAGATAATCACCTTCTGCTTCGGTTTCCCGTCTTTGGTGCCCTGAGCCTTTGAGAAAAAGAGCAGTAGGAATTAAAGGCATGAAGTCCAAGGGCAGAAAGGTCGGCTCTGCCCTGACCGCCCTGCTGCTGGGCACCTACCTCGATCTGCCGCACCACGTCCATGCCCTCCGTCACCTCCCCGAACACCACGTGCTTCCCATCTAGCCAGTCTGTTTTATCGCAAGTGATGAAGAACTGGGAGCCGTTGGTGTTTGGGCCAGAGTTTGCCATCGATAACAGCCCTGTGATCAAAAAGTGCAGTGTTACAGCTGGGGAAGGAGCAATGAGCTCCAGCATGTGATTTTGACCCAAACCCATTCCCATGCCCTGCAAAACACTGCCAGTTTTAGGAGAGCCTCTGAATATTAAACTCCACAGAAACTACTGGAAACCAATTATGTCAAGAGAGAAACACTTGCAAGCATGAAAGATGGAAAGGGGTAAAGATTCCTCATCTATTTTTAGTTGCAGTAATAGAAAAGCTGTTTGTAGGAAGATAAACCTGCTTGCTTTTTGCTGCTTTTCATAGTCACGCTGTGACATTCCTCCTTTAAAATCAAACAGGAAAGCAGCTTTGAAACTCTTTCTCCATTATGTAATACTGGAAATAAACGCTGCGTGGATGGAAAGCAAACGATGCATCTCTGCTTGCTCAATGCCAGTGATATGCAACAGTCTGACACTGCAGAAGCATTTGGTCAATGTAGATTATCATTCAGGGCTGCTACTATCAACACAATCTAGGTGAAAACAGCCCAAGTGGCCCCTAGATGATGTTGAGCCATTTTGCTCTCCAGCCCCTGCCTGGGAAAACAGGTCTACCTGGCCCCGTGTGTTTGAGAATGAAGTTTTCATCATCAAACTTCTTCCCATAGATGGATTTGCCTCCGGTGCCGTTGTGGTTGGTGAAGTCGCCGGCCTGGCACATGAACTGGGGGATGATGCGGTGGAAGCTGCTCCCTTTGAAGCCGAAGCCTTTCTCGTGGGTGCAGAGGCAGCGGAAATTCTCTGTTTGGGGGCAAGGGGAGAGAGGTGAGAGCTGCGTCGCAGCTGGAAGCCACCACCCTGGGGAGACTGACCTTCTCCTCACCTACGGTCATGGGCACGACATCTGAGCGGAGGAGGATCTGCAGCCGCCCCGCAGGTTTGTTTCCGATCTTGATGTCCATGTAAACCTGAGGGTTGACGCGGGATTTCTTGGCAGGAGGCTCACCCTGGGCAGGAAAAGAAAAAAGCAAGTTGAGATGACATTCTTCTGCTCTGCCTCCAGAGATGGCTGGCCCCGTGCTCTCTCAGCCTTTGGAACAGCAAGGATACAGATGACTCTGGTTGTTTTTCGTACCTCCTGCACCTCTGCTTTGGGGGCCTCTGTTCCTCCTTCCTCTGTGTTCTCCTCCAAAGTTTTCCCTGAAAACTTCTTCAGCCAGTCATCATCCGACCAGACTGCGACGGCAAAATTAAGGGTCAGAGCACAGGAACCAAACCAAAGGGCCATGCACGAGCATGCACGTGGCAGCACAGGTCAGGGCACTGCACAGTGCTGCCAGCAGGATCGCAGCCGAGACATGGGAGCACTCGGCTGGCAGCAGCCTACCCCAAAAGACACAGCGTGTGGGGAAATAAGGGACAAAGTCATCTCTTCTTCCTTCCAGAGGTGCCACACATCACTGAGTAGGGAAAACTCACGGCCTGTTCGCTGCCGCTACCCCCACGCAGGGCAATTGCTCGGCACGGCGCTGGCCCCATCTGCTTTTACAGATGTGGCCAGATGTGTGGGTAATTTTGCCTGGCATGCGTGTTTGTGCATGCTGTGCCCTCTGTCAGAGGGCACGAAGGCAATCAGAAGTGCAGCTAAGAGTGTTTCCAAGGAATTGGGGAATATTTTTTGTTATTAGGATGCTGCTCAGATCCTCGAGATCCCAAAATGGGAGGCAGAGCCTCTAGAGGTCTCTGCCTCAGGGTCTGGGAAAGCAGAAAGGCAGATGCACGAAGCTCTGAACATCCACAGGGATGTTCTCCCCTCTCAGGCACCAACTCACCAGGCCTGGATGATCCTTCTTTAATTCGCATTGGTTTGGCCAAGTTCACACGAATTGTCCTGCCAAAGAGCTCAGACTCGTTCTGTAGAGGAAAAAAAGCAGAACAAAGCCCACCAAAAGGTAAAAAATCACTGTGCCCCCCAAGATCCCTGCAGAGGTCAGGGGAAAACAGAGATCACTTTCTCCACATAACCCATGCCACACAGAGCCTCGCTCCATGCTACTGGGAAGACGGCAGAGCCACGCATCTCTGCGGGGAGTGGGAACAGGGTCCATACCATGTTGTCAATAGCTGCCGCTGCATCCTGCCAAAAAAGCAAAAGAAAAATCATTATTATTGATTCTTCTCTCTCTACCTTTAAAAAAAAGCCTCAGCATACACGTGCCCCAGCATTTTGTTGCAAAAAAAGATTGCCAAAGGACTGTTTTCCTAAATCTCATCTAGCCCAGGGCCATAAAATCTGATGGATCTTGCAGTAGCTGTATCTGAAACAGCGTCTGGGGTTCATCTTCCCACAACCAATCCATTTTACGTATGGTGCTTTATCACTTACACCAGTATTTGAGAGAGGAGGAGAAAGATCTCCTGTATGAAGCCCAGGAGAGATTATAAGCAGGTAAATATAGGACAGCCCGTGCTCCCCACGAAGCCAAGAACCCCCCACACCGCTGCTGAGCTCCAGGGACAGCAGGGGAGCAGTGCTGGCTGGCAGCGGCCGTGCTTCAGCCCAAAAGAAAATGGGAAAAGCGGGAACTCGGGAAAAGCCCAAAAGAAAACGGGAAAAGTGGCAGAACAGCAGCTCCAGTTGCTAGAGAGCGATCCGAGGCTGTGGCAGGTAACCCCCGCCTGCCTCCATCCGCTGCAACGCTGCTGTCTCCAAGGAGAAGAGGATCCAGCCCCAAAACATCGTGGGAGGACGAGGAGGGCCCGAGGGGCTCAAGTTGTTTGCCCCTTTCTCACCTCTGCCAGCTCAAATTCAATGAAGGCGAATCCCCGGTGCTTTTCTGGAAAGAGGGAAGCAAGCGGTCACGGCCAGCAGAGACACGCCGGGCCCACGGTGACCCGGCAACCTTCGGGTCCCGTCCCTCCACCCCACCCGGGGAAACCCTCCCGGCAGAGCTCGGCCCCACCGAGGGGATGCTCCGACGGCAGACAGCGTCTCCCGGTCCCAGCCCACCCCCCGAGTCCCGTCCCCCTGCCCCGGGCCCACGCACCCGTCTCGTAGTCCAGCGGGATCTGGATGTCGGTGATGTCCCCGAAGGGGATGAAGGCGGCGTGAAGCACCTTCTCGTCCACCTCCTCCGCCAGCCCGCCTGAGGGCCGGATCAGCCGTTACCGCCGGCGGACCCCGGCCCCCGCCGCTCGGGGTGGGGGGGGAAACCCCCCGGCCCCCGGCACTCACCTACGTACAACACCCGCTTGGTGGCCGCCATCTTAGCGCACGGCCCGCCCCGGAACAGCGCGGCCGCTCCGGCCGCCCCCACCCACCGCCCTTCCGCCGGGGCCGGGGCCGGGGCCGGGGCCGGGGCCGGGGCCGGGGCCGGGGCCGGGGCCGGGGCCGGGGCCGGGGCCGGGGCCGGGGCCGGGGCCGGGGCCGGGGCCGGGGCCGGGGCCGGGGCCGGGGCCGGGGCCGGGGCCGGGGCCGGGGCCGGGGCCGGGCTCCCCACACGGCTTTTTTTTTTTATCAAGGGGGAATTCTTATTTGATTGCCAAGGGGAAAAAAAAAAAAAAAAAAAAGGACAGAGGGGCAAAGTAGCGTTTACAGGCAGAAATGCTTTCTGCTTTCCCGGGACGCTGCAGCCACCAGCTTCTATAGTCTTTTCCAAACACAAATTAAGCCTTAGTTCTGCTATGGAGCAGGCCTGTTCCCAACCGTTAGCAGTTGTGAATAATATCCATTTCGGATCATCTGACAGCAAGCTCAAATTCTTCAGCAAAGCAGCCAGCGACTGGAGCCACTGGATGAAAACCAAAGAACCCTCATCATTCTTCACCATTATGAGTTGTGACATCTGACCACAACAGCTTCACAAGAAGTACTGAAGACATCAATTCCAGACAACCCACAGAAAAAGTGGATCATCAGAAGCAAGAGACATTCTAAGAATCAAAAACCTTACTCAGGGTAAACGAGGTGTGTTAGCTAGCTGTAGTCTTTCAGAATTACTGCGCTTTTTAGCCCCCAAAATAGTTTATAAAGCATTCAACCCCACTGTCAAAATGCAGACCCCTTTAGAGTATAAAATAGCAACACAACCGTGAAGGAAAACATAGAAATACACACAAAGAACAGCAAAGCTTCTCCTCTCCAGCAGACGATGAACAGGGAGCCAAACCCCTTCCACACTTCACTTGAAAAATACCTCCCAAACCCACATCACCACTTACAGTCATCACCCATTCAGACACTAACCAAACACAACATAATCGGCTTGTGGTGTAATTTTAACACAGCTGCTTCAAAACAGTGATTGTCCAAAATTAACAGGCAGAATAACTCAATTAAATCACAATTTTAATGTATCAATCATATGACAACTGCCCATCAGTTTAATTTTACTAAGCCATATCACATTTTCTTATCAAACAAAGAGAAAAGGTGACAAACACAGTGAAAGTTTATTCCTTTATTGATAAATGCTTTCCAGACTTTCCAAACTGGATTGTTCAGTTAAAACCAAAACCACAAAATACTTTCAACCTAAAATCCTCAATGTCCTCCTTAGAAGACACAAAGGGGAGCTCTGTTCTGACCACAAAGGAAAAGCTTGCAAGCCCAATTCTGGTTTTGGAAATCTAGAGCTTCAGTCGGCTTTTTAAATAAGATCTTAAAGATTAATTTACAAAATGCAATATAACTATGTGATATGATGCATGGCATTGAGATCTGCAGGACAGTAAAGAATCTTCAAACATCTCGAGCTGATGTCTATGAAGGGGCTATTTGGCTTCTTCGCATCCTAGAGGAAAAGAGGAAGACAGACAAGTTACATACAGCACACCTCGCTCCAGGCTGGTGAACTTCCCAGCATTACAAGCCACAAGGACTCCAATATAATTTGCAAGGTACAGAGAAGCTGTTAGCAGTTGTGAATAATACCAATTTCTGATCATCTGACAGCAAGCTCAAATTCTTCAGCAAAGCAGCCAGCGACTGGAGCCACTGGATGAAAACCTAAGAACCCTCATCATTCTTCACTATTATGAGTTGTGACATCTGACCACAACAGCTTCACAAGAAGTACTGAAGACATCAATTCCAGACAACCCACAGAAAAAGTGGATCATCAGAAGCAAGAGACATTCAAAGAATCAAAAACCTTACTCGGAAGTTGAACAAGAGCGAGCTCCAAAACACAGGAGGCAGCATTTGCTTGGAGACCCATGCAGTGAAATGACATTCCTGACACCAGCACTTTAATATATACTGTAGGCAGGTGATTGTCAGGATAAGGAATGGGTGTTAACAGCCTATTTAGCCTCAAAGTCACTAGGGCATCTTGTGTCTCTCATTTTATTTGCCAGATTAGCAGTTTCACGAGACTCATCTCAATGCATTATTCCTTCCTTGACATGTCAACTGCTAGGAACACTTCAGGGACTTGTGCACCATCTTTCTGGTGCTTAATTAAAGTAAGATTTCTGAAGAATATTTGTAAAGCTTCTACAATAAGGATTCCGTTGGAAGAAACTACCTTAGGGGGCTTTGTTTGTTTTGTTTTTTTTAAAGAGTAGACTGAAATCAGACAAGTGCTGAATGCAGACCTACAGGGGCCTCCAGGCTGGCTGCATTCACTAACAATCATGCTTTATTTACTCTTGATTCTGGAAGCTTTTAACTGAAGCTAAGGACCAAGACACTCACCAGTCTTCCTGGCTTAAGAGGTAGCAGCAACCACGCCCACCTTCTGGGCAGCTTCTTTCTTGGCTTGGTGAGCCTGCAACACCGCAACGGCCTCCTCCACCTTGGGGAGACAAGTTATCTAGTGAGACCTGCTCTCTTGACCAAAGCCTCCCACAATCCACCCCATCTAAAGGAACAAGCCAGTTTACCTTTGACCGGAGGGACTCGGGAGACTCGAGCATGTGCAGCAGCTCTGAGTTGTCAATCTCTAGCAGCATTCCTGTGATCTTCCCTGCAAGGCTGGGGTGCATAGCTTGAATCAGAGGGAACAAACGTTCCCCTGGGGGGGAAAAAAAAAAAAGTTCAGACAGCCGAGTTTCAATTAAAAAGTCATGTTTGAAACCTGAGGGGATTTCCAAAGTAAAATGCAGTCTGTAAGGACTGGAATTTCACTTACCCAACATCTGTTTCTGCTCCTGGGGAGGCGCAGCAGCCAGCATGGAGGCCGTTAGCGGTTCTTGTCCCTGCACATGTACTGCAGGCTGAGGTGCCTATATAGAAGGGCAGACATGAGGGTTCTGAAATAGATACTAGGCTGATTGCTTCATATTTAGAGACAATAATAAGATATTCCCTCCTTCCAAAACACAATCTTTGTCAAGCCTACAGGAGACTTAAGTTTCAGAAAAGGACAGATAAGGTGCCCTTAGTTCACAAACATGCTCCCTCCAAGTCCTGAACTCAAAAGCCCATAATGTCACACACGGGCACTGTAAATATCTTACAAAAACTGGATCAAACATTGTGAGGCAAATATTGCAATTGAGAAAGAGCAACATCCACGCCTGCTTTTTTTACAACACAGAGGTTTGTAGGAGAAGCAAACTGTGCTTTCAGTGATACCCTAGTGAGGATATGGCAAAGAGGTGAGAGAATGAATGGTTGCAAAACAGGCAAGCAAAGAACCAAGAAAAAGATCCTTACAGCAAATCTGGGTAAAAAAGGGCTTGCAAGTACAAGACAGATAAACCAACCAGGTTGCCCCTGGCAAAGGTACAACTGCCAGGTTTTTAAATTCCAAATTATGATGCCTGTCTGGGTTATAAAAGTAGCTTGAAGTTTCTGTAAAAACACTTCAGTTGCATGTAAAACCTGTTGGACTGCAGTAACTGCAGGGACTTCACAGCCCAGACCCTTGTGTTACCTGCAAAGGCTGTACAGCTGGGTGTGGGCTGCGGACACTTGAGGCATATTTATAAGGAGGAACCGCTCTGGGAGCAGGGGCAGCTACAGGCGGACGAGGAGCTAAATTCTGTGCTGCAGTGCCAACGCCTGCAAAAGAAGTGAACAGAATTATGAACACCTGTAGCAACATGCGAGCAAGTTGGGATGTCTGATATTAACAGCTGAATTCAAGCTATACTCTGCACAGTAATACTTCTCTAGAAACTGGTCTCCAAAATGCAACTGGCTACTTCAGGAAGGGGCTATTCTCCCTAAAACTAAACCATGGATTCCACATCTTGCATTCAAGGTATCTTCTAGCTATTCACTGGAATAAACTGAATTTGGATGCTCTACTCTGAGAACAATATCCATAACCTACACAGCCTTTTCATTTTTTTTGAGTGGTAGATGTTGCAGAGGTGTAGAGATGAGTTCCAAACCAGTGGAAACCCATCTGGATTTCCACTGCTGTGCTGTAGCACCAACTGTCCCCAGACCCGCACTGCACAGCAAGGAATAGGAAAGATTCAGGTGCTGTCTCTGCCCCTTGCTCCAGGTGGCCTTTGGTTATCCGTATCTGACAACCGTCTTTGGAAATAAGAAGTCAAGTCTCAATAGCATCCTCCTCCCTCACAGACAAGGGGAAGAGCCTGGGAGGCAGACACCTTACCAACTCGCTGGGCAGCGGCAGGGAGGCCACGAGAGGCCGGAGCATTGCCGGCAGGGGCCAGATGGCGCAGTGCTGGCCGTGGTCCAGACTGGCGCATGGCATTTGGCATTCCCTGGAAGCCTAATGGAAGAAATGAGGGGAAATCCTCAAAACAGAACCGACTGGCAAGTCAGGACAGTCAGCTACAGGAAGCAGGTTGGGGTTGTGCATGGAAAGGAAAGCATGCATTGTTCTTGTTGGAAAGTAGAGCCAAAAGGGTCATACAACCAAAATGTTGTCTCTAGCATGCCCACCTTGAGGTCTTCCCCCTTGCTGCCAGCGTGGGTTGGGTCTCATCTGCGTCATCTGATTGGGTGCATAGTAAGTGGGTCTGCTCTGAGCCTGCAGAAAGATCAGACAAGCTCAGAGGCAACATCTAAGTGAGTAACAAATATTGTTTACAACATATTTTGGCAGTTGTTGCCAAGACTCAACACTCAATTCGCATTAAGAGAACAGGCAGCCGGGAAGTCACAGAATTAACTCCACTGACTGCACCCCTCATTAGGAGTTATTTGCTTATAGGCATAAGAAAGGCTCAAAGAGATTACTACAGCTGAGCCATCAAAGCTCCAAGACAGGTTAAAAAAACAACACCAGCTCAGCTCACCTGGGGCACAGCAGGCATGAAATATCCCCCAGCAGCAGGCTGGAACTGATTAATGATTGTGTTGGCAGGCAAGGCTCTCATCCCAGCAATGCGCTGCATATACTGATTAGTTAGATGGGCCTTTCGCTCCTCTTTCCTTTGTGCAAGTGCAACATACAACGGCTTTGAGCCCACAATTCGCCCATTCATCTCTGTCACAGCTTTCGTAGCTTCCTCTGGAGAGGAAAAGCAGACAAAGCCAAACCCTTTGCTCCGTCCATCTTCCAGCATCACCTGCAGTAAAGATCAATTGCTAGTGGAGTACCAGTAAAAGAACTTAGCCTAAGAATCCGTATTTTTTCAATGTCAGATTTCAGGCAGGTAGGACATAACTGTTGCAGAGGTGTAGAGACAGGTACTCGGTGAATGAGAAGTCACCTGTCTGGATTTACTCTGCTTTTCTGTAAGCACCATGTGTCCCCAGGCCCACACTGCACAGTAAGGAATGGGAAAGATTTGGTGCAGCCTCTAAACACACATAGGGAAATGTCATTTCACGCTTATTGGCAGTCACCTCAAACAAGCATGTTTGCCACTTCCTGCCTCCCTCTTTTCATGAGGGAATGAAACAAGTAAGTTTTCAGTAAAATCCCACCGAGACCCAAAGAAATCTGTGTATTTACTAGTCCAGATGTTCTCAGGACCATAATGACCAGGGATCTAAGAACTGCTCTTCAATCCCATGTCGATAACAGTTCCTTCTTCAGGCTTTAAAATCCAAATACTCCCAAACCCCACAATACCTTGGCACTCGTTATTGACCCAAAAGGTGAGAACTCCTTCCTCAGTTTTTCATCATCTATAGTGTCATCTAGGTTTTTAATGTATAGGTTAACACCCTAGAAGGGAGAGAACAATAAGATATTCATAACAAAGAAAATCTTGAGCACCTCGACTGTTAGCATCCATCTGCCAGAGCTGTAACGTGTCTGAAAACTCTTAATTTAGCATAATGTTCCTTTCATACCACCCAAAGCTGAAGGCGATAAATGTTGCAAAGGCGTAGAGACAAGTCCCACTGTGGTGAGTGAAAGGGAGCTTGTCTGGATTTCCTCTGCTTTCCTGTGGCATCGCATGTCTCCAGTCAGCACTATATCGCAAGGAGTAGGAAAGATTCAGATGTCATCTGACGTGACCCAGTTTTGCCATAAATTAGAGAGACAACAGTATAGGGTTATGCTGTCTCTTACCATCCTTCTAGGTATCCCCATCCAAAAATAAAGGAGACTACATGACTGTTTTCTTATGTCCTCCTAAACGTTTCATTGCCAAGACTATGTGCCCTGATGACCCCTTTGCCCCCAAATGCCAAGGAGTCACCTTTACATTTTAACTCCAAGGATATCTTATCGGACAATGACGGATTACTTTGTCAACTCCTTTCAAGTCTGCCAATAGACTGAAAATGGTGCTTAAATTCATTAAAGGAATAGACTATTCACCTGGTACCGGCTGAGTCTCTCCTGTTTTAGCTGTTCAAACTTCCGTTTCAGCTCTGCCTGGCGCTCGACCTTCTTCTGTGCTCGGCCTACAAATACCATTTTCCCATTGATATCCTTTCCATTCATTTCTTCTACTGCCTGGACAGAGGGTTCAAGAGGAAACTGTCAACTGCTGAAATGAGACAGCACCTGATCCTGTTAAGAACAGGACTGTTCAAAGCTCACATTGTATCCCTGCCTGTTAGCCAATAAACCAAGGTTGCCACATTACCTTTGCACCACTTCCGTATAACAATGGCTAAAGACAAACTGAAGTTATCGGGAGAGACCATGCTGACACCACTACTGTAAGTGCTGGACAAACGGCAACTTGTGAATTTATCCCCACCCCTTCTTGCAATCAAGGCCAAATTTTAAGTAGCATACTACTTAGAGAAGACCATTTCTAAGCAATGCTCTCACTCTAGATACCTTCCTCCTCCTTAAGCCCTGCATTGTAGTATATCTTCAGCAATTGATGTTCTTATTTATACCACTGCATTCTGTGTGGATCTAGTAATTTGGAGAAATGCCAAGTTACCCTTGAACGTCAAGCTAGTGAGGTACAAAAGGTTTCCACGTTCACACATCTAGAAAAGGTTATGCCTGAGGCAGAATTTTCTCTCATTTTAGTAACAGACTCCTATGATAAACCAAGTAAGTTTTTCTTCTCTGAAGATAGCCAAGCAGCATAAAAACTGGTCGTACCTTGTTAGCATCTTCATGCTTTTCAAAGCTTACAAAGCCAAAGCCTTTGGATTTTCCAGTGGGGTCTGTCATCACTTTAACACTCAGAGTTTTACCTGTTACCAAAGCACAGCGTTAGTAAAATATCATAAAACTATTTCAAGACTATTAAGCTCCACATAATAGCCCCAGCCCTCTCTCTCTCACCTGGCGGTCAGCCTCTGCCTCCTGTCCAACATTTGGCACAACTACCCACACCTCAACTCTTTGTATTCCTCAGCCTCAAAGTGACCCAGATAAACTGTTAAACTACCACGGGTCATGAAATTCACAGCCTCATTACAAGTGTTTCTGTATTTACCATATTTGCTGAAGAGCTCCTTTAGTCTTTCATCATCCATGTCATCCCCAAAGTTTTTAATATAAACATTGGTGAATTCCTTTGCCTTGGCTCCCAACTCAGCCTCCCGCTCTTTACGAGACTTGAATCTCCCAACAAATCTGTAAGAAAGAAGGAAAATCCCCATGAGCAGCTTGTTTCCAAGAGTGGAAAAACAATGTGTGACTTGCAGCAAGGCAAAAAATGAGTGTGTAGTAGAAGCTGGGAATGGGGACAAGAAACGGTGACAGCAGAACAGAAGGACAAACAGGCCACAGACCAACCAGAAAAATCACCTGTCCTATGGTTGGCCAAAGATGCCCACCCAGCTCTGCAGTGGAGAGAGTACTGGCCACAGAAACCCACCCCAGCCCACTAGCAAAGAGGTAGCAAATCAAGGCTTGGTTAGGGAAACCCACCAGCCCTGTAATGGAGGGGTAGCAGGCCATGGCTTGGGCAGGGTCACTCACCAGCCCTGTAGTGGAGAGGTAGCAGGCCAAGGCTTGGGCCAGGAGAACCAGTGCCTTGTGTGTCCCTGTTAATACCGAGATGCATCACGGTTCATGCGATCGTTGCTGCTTCTGGCTGTGACACTCACACTTTGCGGTCGTTTAGCAGCATGCCGTTCATCTTCTCGATGGCTCTATCTGCAGCATCCTGGGTCTCAAAGTGCACAAATGCGTAGCCCTTAGAGCCATTCTCATCACACACCACCTAGATATGGGAAAGGAAAACAAAATGTCAGCTCTCAACATGTTTTCTCCTCTGTCACACTCAGACACAAGGCCAGCACAAGAAAATAGGCTACTGCCAAGGGTCAACACTAGGAAGACACTATCTGTGTTTCAGACTTGCGCACTTCATGACCAAATCTGATGTAACTTCAGCAATCCCTGACCTTTTGGTCAACTCTGCCTTTTAGAGACTTCACTCCTCACTTGGTGAAAGGTAGCCCTTTCGCTTCCTACATTGGACATGTCTGATCATGCCACTGCTATAACAGAATTGGACAAAGTAACCACATCTCACCTTGCAGGACAAAATATTCCCAAACGCTGAGAATGTGTCATAAAGTGCCTTGTTATCAATGGATTTGTCCAGGTTCTTAATGAAGACATTCCCAACCCCTGACTTCCTCAAGGAGGGGTCCCTCTGAGACCACATGATGCGAATGGGTTTTCCTTTGATCACATCAAAATTCATGGTATCTAGAGCACGCTCAGCTGCAAGAGAAGTCAAGAACAGATTTCTGTGGTTTGTTAAAGAATAAAGGTTTCCATCATGTGGGTGATCGTTTTCTCTGAATTCTACTCAGCTCATGGAGACATTTGGGGTAATATCATGGGCAACCAATTCCAATGACTTTTTAACTTAATGTTTCAAGGGACCTCTTAGCAGCACAGTCACTAGACAGGTTTAGGCATATAATAGGTTTAATAGACTATTTTAAATTTACATTATACTGATGTTTTAACCACCACAGCAAAATGAATCTCAAAACTCCTGGAGTTTATTACTTGTATTCTTAATTATTATAAAGATAAATAGCTCCACCCAAAGAAGGAAAGGAAATACAGGAAACCCTGGGGAAAAAAAGGGAAGTAACAAAAGTGACTGTTTGGCTTGTTTGCTTTTCATGAAGCTCACATCTACCCGTACTTATTTCTATTAAGAGAAAAGGATCATCTCCCTATCAGGTCAGGGGAAAAGTGCACGAACACATGGCTGGCTGGGAAGAAGACATGAGTCAGCCTCTGTAACTTACATGGTCAAAAAATGATTCCCAAGTTGCTCAATCTAAAGATGACAGCAAGAGTGGACAAAACTCTGGAAAAAAGTCCATATACCCAATCTGATTAACAGGGAATTGTTTATCTAAACTCTAAAACCCCAGCACTGTCATTCTAACCTACACTGAACCCCCCCCTCCAGGATTCTATTTCTGCTACCTACTGGTATATTAAAAGGATCATTACGTACACACATTAGGATCTTGTTCATAAAATTGAGATGCTTGGGACTCTTCTGTGCCAGAAAACACTCCCAGCATGGAGTGAACAGAGAAAAAAAGAAAAGACCGTTAATTCCCAGCATGAAGCAGGGAAAGAGGGGGATAGACAGGCATTAAAATCAAGGAGTATTAACAGGGCAGAACCCAAGTTTTCCAAATTTGCTTGGCTCAGTTCTTCCAGGCCACCTTCACCCAGTGATACTTGCTGAGTAGATTTCAGGAGCAGCAAATTCAAGGAAAATGCCAATTTGAACACCTTCTTTCATGTGACTTTGCTAGCACAGCCAGAGTAACTACTTGGCATTTCACGGAACTATCTCTAGGGTCTCCAGTGGGACATTGCCTACAAAAGTCTCCTGCACTCCCTACCCCCAAAGTCAGTTTCAAGTACTGCTTGAAGTTTCTCAGAATTTTTCATGTGCTTTGAAATGTTTTGTGGTGGTGTTGCTTTTTAAATTGAAGTGGTGCCATCACTATTTTCCCCAGTCCTTCACACATACACGCAGCTGGGAAACAAGCTCTGCTGGACTTCTTTCCTAAAGTAGTCACGCTTGCAAAAAGGAAAAAAATAAAAAAAAATTGAGGAGGAAAGTTATACTTTCTAGGACTCTACTAGCTCTGTTTAGTCAAAGGTGTTAAATGCAATTAACTGCCATGCTAAAATGATTCCTCAGCTGCTACTCTGAATCAATGCAACTGAGGTTCTTCCTGCAGTCCATTCCTAGTAGGCACTTCAGCAGGCGACTTGGTCCAGCTTGTCAAATTTGGCAGTGTTTATTAATAGCAGGGAAAGGTCCTCCAGAAGCATGTGTTGGCAAGGACACAAACTAGTTGTATATACCATTTGCAGCAGAAACAGGGCTCCTGCTGAAAGGTGACAACCAGATGAAGCAGTGGCATGCAACCAGAGGGAACTGCGAAACACTCCACAGCAGCTACTGAGGTATAGGCTAGTTATGAACTTACTCCCAGTTCTTTCAAGCTTCCTAAGCATATACTTAAGCAGATACTATTGCACTGCTCATTCAATAGCTTGCTAGTGTTCCACTACATTTATACTCTGTTTGATATTCACTGAGACACTTCTTGTGAGCAGTGGTATAAGAAAGGCCTAGATGGATTCTCTGATTTGAGGAAGGTCTGCCATACGCACAGGTGGAAACGCAATCACATTACACCAGGACCTAAGAAAACTTGTAAAGGATCAGCATGAGTTATGTGAATGACTCAGCCTAAGCACATCTGATTCATTTCCTTAATCTGAGCAAACACCTTCTCGTTTTCTGCTATTTAAGCCACAAAGCTTCAGCCATTTCAGTTCCTGTATCTGTTTCTCTCCCACTGGTTCCTGTCATCCTTCCAGCAGACTCAACTGCAACTCATATATAACATTATACACACTTTTAACCTCTTTCAGGCTTCCTTTTCATTCCTCTTCCATAGCCTTCTGGATAGAGAAAGCATATGAACACTCCTGCAGCTTGCCTTAGGCCTCAAAGTAATTAATCTCCCCTACAGGCTCCCTGATGCAGAGCTAACACAATGCTGGAATTAGCAGCTGTGGTTGAGCAGCATAAAGACAGATAACCACATGCACACACCAAGATTCACCCATGAGAAACTCTGCACAAGGAGTTTTATTCTGCAAAGATGGCTGCTCTGCAAACCTGTGGACTCTCGCTTACATCACTAAGCAAAAAAGATCCAACAACAAAAGAAACACAGCACAAATTTAACCACTTATTTTTTTTAAAAAAGAGAGGTTGCATACAGAAAAAACTTAAATACCTTAATTGCTGAAGCTAGAACAAAATGCTGTTGGCAATAAGCATAGGTAAGTAACCACTCTTCCCTTTTAACTACACACCTGCATTTATGTTACACAAGTCTTTTCTTACATTGTCTTCTCTTCTTTAAGGAAGAGACAAAAAGTGTATCTATACTTTTCTACACTTTTCTTCAGCGACGCTTATCTAACTCAGCTCTGGGTTCCTTCTTGGCTTGAAAGTGTTCTGTTCCTTCTGTACTTCCAGAACAGCTTATCCCTAGAGCCATATTAAAGTTTCTCTGCTTCATTACCTGAGTTGTCACATCATGACTGTTATCAGTGTAATGAACCCTGGAATGCAATTAAACTGCATGAGGAACACATGCAAAAGGAAATTCAGCTTTTATTTCAAATGAAACAAGTTTGTTTTCTTTCCCCCCTTCACAGTCAAACGGAATAAATATTAATGACCACAGCTGAGCCTGAACTAGCCAGAACTTTCAAGTGTTTCCTTAATCTGCCTATCACAGTATGACAGATTCGGTATTCAGCATTCACTGGTTACTACACCAAAGAACTGCAATCAAAAACAGCAGAGCTTATTTCCACTAAAAATAACCTCTGCAGCAGACTACCAGTTAGACAACGCATGTCCAGAAAGTAACCCCTTCCAGGGTCAAGCATCACTCCATTAGCTAACAAAAATGTAAAGAAAAATGCAAGCTTTGAGTCAATTTGGACACAGGAACTCTGGAAGTACAGAGCATGTTCAGGATGTGACCATGTGAGCGTCTGGTGGCCCCACGTAGTGGGGAAGAGTTCTGGCTACTTGACTTGCTCTGTGGACTTTTTCTAGCCATAAGGACAGAGTCCTACTTACCACACAGAAAAGTTAAAACATTTTCTTCAGATTTACGAAGCACTCATCCTTCCACAAAAGGTGCCAGGGAAATGCAAACTATCACGTATCAACTTCTTTAATACCTGCTACCACTTCAAGCATACCAACATGTCCACAAGAACCTCCCTAAAAGTTTTCAGAGCACAAAGCTTCCTGATTAAGTGGTATTTTGTAGCATCTACTATCACCCATAAATCAAAACAGATTCCTACAGTGCTACAGAACACCCCCCATCTTTTCACAGATTTAGTAAAATGAAGTCCAAATGCATTTCTGATTATGCATTCCTGGAAGAAAATACAGATCCCTCCTTCTCTCAGAAAGCCCTCATGCAGGCAGTACTGTACACTGCCACCTTGAAAACAAGCCGGATTTCTGCATTTGACAATAAAAATTATATTCTTCATATTCAGGTCTTTGTTTCAGAGAGACTGCAACACACCACCAATGGGCTCACCTTTTATCTGTTTATGTTTTGCTGCATTGCATTTCATACAGCAGCTGTTTTTACTTATGCAAAGTAACACACACTGCAGTTTGCCAGACAGAAGAAATTAGGAGCATTTCAGAAGAGATCTCTTCACAAGGGCAGGAGGAATTTGAGTATTTCTCCTTCCCAATATTAACTCAATGATTAGGTTTAAATCACTTGACCTTCTAAGATCTACCAGTAACAAGACACCACTTACTTTGTCAAAGTGTCACTTGAAGTACCGGGACTTCCTAAAATGTCTGCTGCTTCACCAGGAGCCCAGAATGATGCAACCTCCCTCTAAATTCCTGCCTATTTATCACCATAAAAGATTACCTTGAAATATATTGGAAGGCCACCAGCCTTCTTATCTGTATAAGGAGCAGAACTTTTCTGCTAAAGCAAGCACATGTGACTAGCCACTCTTCCCTTTTAACATCATAACTACACTTCTTATACTGGTCTTCTCTACTTTAAGAGAACTTCATCTCTAGTCTTTTGCACCCCACCTCCCCAACATTTATCTAATCTGAGCTCTGAGTTCCTTCTTGGCTTTATTTCTGCTGCTTGTTTTTATTTCTCTTATCCTGCAAAATGAGATCACAGCCTAGACAAAGGCAGGTAAGCCTGGGTGACTGTACCCTTGCTTGTACAGCACATGAACATACCAAGGTGGTTTTATAAGAGGGAGTCAAGCACAGACAGGGTCATCAGGAGAGGACCACATACACAGGCTCTCAGGCTCTTCCCTTCTCACTGAGAAATTTTAAAAAAATACATTGCTTAGCCTGCATAAAAAGCACTTCTGAGAGTTCCAAGAACGAGAAATTATGTACTGGGGTGCAAGCCAGCTTTTTATCAGCCTGGCAAGAGAAAGGATCAGAAGTGCTCAATCAGATCAGTCCACATCCCAAGGAATGGACGAGCAGAAGGTACTCTGACCTGGGAGAGAATGGAAGCTAGGATGGCACATAGTCACAGGAGACTACGTAAAATCCAAACATTCCAGCCAAGAGCTCAATCCCAGAAGCTCTGCTAGCTTGCAGGAATACAATTTTGTAGTAACATTTCTGTTTTCTACATAACAAATACTTTGATCCAAAGTCAATATATTACCCTGTGCAGCAAACAGACCACGCTCTGCTGTTTGTAAAAATGTAAAGCAGAATAACCTACTACAGACTAAAGGAAAGTTTACTTGCTGCTGAAGTCTGTGCTGTTGTGAACTGATTCTGAATTCACTGGAAAAGTTTGCTCTCATCTATCATTTGGATGTCTCTATCACATATAGATACTGCTAAATCCCAGCACAGAGCAATAAACTTGCACCAGTCAAGCAAAAGCTCTGAAAACTAGGGCAGAATACACTGACCCACTTTTCTTCCAGAAAAGACATGTTCCAAAATGACCTCCTCTGTCCCATCTTTCACATGCTACTGCTGCTTCAGCTCTGGAACACCTACTTGAGCAGGAACTAAATCAAAGTATGAAAAAAGAGTCTGGCAAGAGCAAATCAATGTGGCTTCTGCATGTGAGACAACCTGGTTTCTCATGCATTGAGCAACACATCTTCTTTCCCATTAATGCAAGAATACCACTTCCCAGACTGGAAAACCCATTCAGCTGCTTGCACAAACACAGCAACCTGCAGTCCACCAGATCTCCCAAATATGAAACTGGAGGGGGTGGGCTGCTAGAGGCTCAGCCAAGCTGAACATTCAACCTGGGCTGACTACTCTCAACTTTTTCTGCCAGGACTGACTGCACAAAGACCCACACAAATAGCCCAAACCTACACAAGAACCACAGGGAACACAGTGGAGATTACTCTCTTAATGCAAGGAACAAACCCAAGTCTCCAAAGTTTAATATTAGTAAGAGAGCAAGAGGTCTCTCTATCAGAGATGTTACCACGATGTGCATTTGCAGAGTATTTTGTAGCCACTAAGCAGTAAAAAATACTCCAGCTTCAGTCACTAGCAAGTGATTACTTACCCTGCAACTGTAACAATTTGGTGGACAGCCACATGGCAATACACACCAACAGCAGTGTGGATTAGTGGGGAAAAAAGTGAATAAAAGTGAAGAAAAAAAAGGCATAGATGTGGTTGTATATGTCACTTACCATCTGCTGGCTGCTGGAAGTTGACATAGGCATACCCGAGGGACCGACGGGTGATCATATCCCTGCAGACCCGAATGGAGAGAACAGGCCCAGCGGGGCTGAACTTCTCGTAGAGCATGGCCTCGGTGACATCGGGGTGCAGGTCACCCACGTACAGCGATGCCATCGGGTAACTGCTGGCAGCCGTGTTCATCTTCCACCCAGCACGTGCTCCCACCGAGAACTAAGAGGGTTTTATTCTTGGGGTTTCTTTAAGTCAAGCTTTACGTAAATATTTAAACTGGGGGGAACTCAAAATCTTATTTAAAAACCTCACTAAGCAGGGGCCTGCAGAAACAGCTTGGGAGAGAGGGGGGCTGGCAGGAGGCCCGTGACCGGGGACGGCTGCTCCGCCACGCCAGGCCCCGGGACAGAGAGCAGCTGAGGGGGGAGGAGAGGCCTGGAAATCAGAAAAAAACAAAGTTAAGCCTCCAGGAGAGCAGGGCTCGGAGCTGAAGCCAAAATTCATACGCTGGCTCCTGAGCGTTTCTCCCGTCAGCGCTGGGGCAAAACCCTCCTCGCTCTCCCTACAACCACGTCCCTTATTTTGCTTTAAGAGCCTAATTTAGCCCCAATTCTCCAGAGCGGAGGCCGTTTGATTTTCTGAGGTAAAAAAAAAAAAAAAAAATTAGGAAAAATAATCCTCTCCGTAGTATATATTTATACGAACCTTTCTATTAAAATTAAACCTCCTCTGCTAGGTTTAGATTTTATACATATACACACACGTAAAATAGATCGGCTCTAGCGGGGCAATAAATAACACGCGGCGGCGGTTGAGCGCCGAGAGGGGCGGCCGGGCTGACAGGAAGGGAGCGGGCCGGAGCCGCGCTCGCCCGGCGCCCCCGCGCTTTCCCGTGCCCTCCCTGCCCTGCGGTCCCGGCCCGGGGGCGGCGCTGGGCCCGACACCGACTCACGCGCTTCGGCCCGGCGAGCGGAGAGGCGGGCGGCGGGCGGCGGGCCCCCCTTTATAGCCGCCGCGGCGGCGTGAGCGGGCCGCCGTGCCGCGGAGAGGAGGCGGCGAGGCCCGGCGGGGAGCGACCCCCGGCGCCCGACGCGTCACCGCCGCCTGCTGCAGCGACTCCAGCGGGGGGGAGGACCGCCCGCCCGCCCGGCCTGAGGCGAGGGGAAGGCGGGGCGGGGCCAGCCCCGGCTGAGGAGGCTTCGCGGTTCTCCCGCCCGCCATTTTGGGGGTCGCCCGTCGACGACCCTCATCGGGGACATGGCGGCCCACGGGCCCTCAGGGTTGTCCTGCCGTCGCCCTGGCTCTGCCTTCCTCACATGCGCCAGGGCAGGCTGGGCCTCCATTTTTTTCCGAGCTGCTCCCAGGGCCGGGAATCTCCAGTGCCCTGGGGGGTTCTGGCCCCTCGCTATGAACATGTGCCACACTGCCAGGCGCTCACTGCCCCTCGCTGCTCCTCAGCAAGACCTGGTTTTCCTCAACAACATCCACCCCTCACCTCCCAGGCATTCCCCAAGCCAGCAACCGACCCAATAAAGAAGCGCAGCAGCTTCCTAATCCTTCAAATCTGTGTTGTTGCCATGAGAAATGGCACCTGGGTGGCATTTGGAGGACAGCTGTGCAGTCTCTCGGCTCAGTCCACGTACTGATCCCGTGGCAGCACAACTGACACCAGAGTCTTGTCCCCATGCAGGGATGGTGGGCCAGATTTAGGGCAAAATGGTCTTCTGCGGGCAGCTGGCAGGGACAAACACCCACAGCAAACACCCCACCCCACCCCCCGAAGGGTGTTCTTGGGCTTGTTTTCCATCCCATCCCCATCCTCTGCATGCAGATGTCTTGCGGGGCAGCTCAGTCCTGCCACGAAACATGAGGGGCCCGGGGGCTGGGATCGGGGCAAGGAGCAGGACGAGCAGAGGAATGCACCAGGAGAGTGAAAAATTCCTCTGGGATAATTTTTTCTCACTGCTCCAAGCTATTGTTTTGGAGGTGTCGCTGCCGGTGAGATGAGGAGTGGCCGTAGCTGGAGCCGTTCCCACAGCCTCCTCCTCTTCTCCAGAGCATAATTTTTCCTCAAATAAGTGCGAGTTCCTGCAGCAGCCCCGGCGCTGTGCCAGCTCACATCATGGGACGCCCTGGAGCAGGACCAAGGGTCCTCAACGTCTCTCCGTGGAAGCGAGCTGTCAGTCCCTCTTCCCAGGGTGAGGGTTGAACAACTCCGAATGCAGAAGAAAGCTGCTGGAACAAGAGAAGGATTCACCCCCCTCCACTGTCCCACAGCTTCATGCTCACGAGATTCAGCTCCGGGGAGACCCGTAATTATCTATTTCCAGCATCTTCAGCAGACCGTGAGGACACAGCAGCGCAGGATTCAGTGATTCATCAGTGACCTTCAGGCACCATGGATGTCCTGTTAAGGGGGACTAAGTCTACAGAGGCTGGTAGCTGGTCTGCTGTGACTTTTCAATTCTGCTTTACATTGCCTTAATTTGCTTTAAAAGTGGAATATGATGTTACCATAAAAAAGGGATATGATACCTATCCCTTCGTTATAGTGGAATAGTTGAGAGTAGCAGAATAAAAGGTAACAATAGCAAAGTAAATTGTAATATTTTGCAATATTTTCAGCCCAGATTGTTTTCTAAAGACACAAATCATCTTCCTCCTGAGCTCTTCTTCCTCCCAACAGCCAGTGGTGCTGGGAGGCAGCACTGGTGCACACTGGTGGGATCGCGCTCAGCGCCTGCTGCTGTTTCGCAGCTCAGTCCTCTGCAGCCCAGCATCTCCTCAGCTGGGAAACCACAGTCTGAGACAAGCATCTTGCTGTGGAAAGAGTTCGGCATGGCTCCCACTCTAACAGCTAAAGTCAAAACACAGCAGAGCTTGAAGAACATATTTCCATATAAAACACACTTTGGCTGCAAGCAGCCGCTGTGGCTACACTGGGAATGGCTTTTATTTGAAACATACTTATCGACATTTGCCTCCCCTCCCAGGGGACACCATGCAGACAACTACAGTCCTGTGTCCTCCTTGGTCCTTTACACTCCTGACACGAACTGATGGGCTGGGGGTACCCTCTGCCCACAGGGGCCCAAAACTGCCCCAGGGACCCCAGTGCTCTTGGTACCCTTGACACACGAGTGCAGCTGCTCCTGGTGACCACCGATGCCCAAGATCCTCCCAGTTCACCTTCTCAAGACCTTCAGCAGTGCCTGGAGCAAAAGTTACATCTTTTAATGTCTTCATCTTGCCAGTCCATTCCCATCGATGACGCTAGTGTGAGACCTGTCACCCCGAGGCCTCCCAAGCTGCTCTGCTACCGTGTGTCTGAGCGGTATCTCAGTCGCTGATGGTCATCATAAAAGATCATCCATTTTTCAACACGGATGGCAAGTTTTCAACCAAATGCTGACCTTAGTTTAGGATTTCTCTTCCTTAGCTTTGGGATTTTACCAGCAGAGGGCAGGCCGGGATTGCACTGCAAGTGGAAAAACGCAAAAGTGCGGGAGGGAGAGCATTTCGCCCAGGGCAAGCAACGGCAGGACTGAGATAAGGAACATTTTTCATGCAGAGGAATTTGGGAGAGCAGCACTCGCTCGCTGCTAGAGCACCTGCTGCATAGCAAATCTCCCACAACCTGGAAGTGCCCTTGTCCCCTCCAAGTAGCAGGCAAAAGCTCGTTCATCAGGACCCTGTTTTATTCAAGCCTTGCTGCTGTTGGAGCTGGAGCGGTGTTTAACACCGCTGTATGCCACCGAGCAACCCCAGCCGGACTGCGCCGAACGCAGCCCACGCGTTCCCATAGGCCTCTTCATTATGATTTTCGCCTGAAGAACAAGGATGAAGAGAGTGTGCGGAGAGTCCAGGGATTTCCCCTACAGGGGTAGATCAAAAGTTGCCAGGATGTGTTAGCGGAGACATTCAGGCTAAAGAAAACCCTGGGAAAAAAAATGAAGCTCCAGTCCCGGGCTACTGCTCTAATCACCATGTTGCTGTGGGTAGAAAACCCCACGGGCCTGAACCGATGCCCTCCCACCCGCTCCGGCTCCTGTTTGATCAGCAGAGATCAGGAAGTGGTTTTTTTTTCACTGTCTCTGTTTTGTTTTACCACTGTAGCCCGCGGGGCTGGTTTGTATGCCTGCCTCCCACAGAGGGTAATTTGGTTCCTCTCTCTGGCTGAGGCCACACCAGAGCACTGAGCTCCCACCACCGCCTCCAGCCGGGTCGGGGCAGCCCAGGCACCAGCGGGATGACCCGTCATCAATAGCCCTATTATTGCTCTTGAAGTCTCTCTCTGCTTCCAGACGGATGCTGCATTACTCCATCACAGCTGCAGTTGCTCCCTTCCAGCAATTCCCAACACGGCACTTAAGGCAGGGATTTATGGGCGGTTTTGAAAGGCGTTTTGGAGCGAGAAGGAGTTATGGGAAAGGAAGTTGAATTCCCACCATTCCCCAGAAAATTCTCCCAGCATCTTTCACGAGAAGGATCATTTACTGGTCCTTTCCTCAAAACAGAGACAAGCTCTCAGCTGTGGCTCTTTGTTTAGTCCAAAGCACTTCCCGACAGCAAGATGCAGCAGGGGTTATTCTGGTCCTGCTTGCAAAGGGTCAGGAGACCAAGGCGAGCCCTTGGCGTCTGGCTGCAAGGCTCTGCTGGACCTGATTTGTTCCCTGACATTTTTGTGGATGCTGGTAGCTAAATGAAATTATTTGTTCTCAAGCCACGGATTATTGCCAGTCTCAGGGCAAGCACTGCTGACTATCCGGCTGATTTTGACTCACATAGTGGCTTGCAAAGTAAAAAGTCATGGGAGCAGAGTTACCAAGAGCAGCAGCTATAAAACGACCAGGAGGGATGTTACCTTACAAGCTACATCTCACCTTTTTTGAAGCTTTTCAGGAACAAAAGCTCACCTGCTGCAAAACTAAGAGTCATCCAATCAGGCTGGATTAGCAGAATAGATTCACATCAACACTACATTTCACAACCAGGACAGGGGTTTGAAAGACTTTATTTGACACCTTTGCTGGATGTCACAGCTCGTGAATCTAACAGCTCTGCACAGTGTAAAGTGTGGCTGGGCTATTTGCTGTGAGCTCTAGTGTGCCGACCAGCCGCAGGAACAACTGGGGTCCGTGGGGACATCCTCTGACTTTATTAAAAGGGAATATGTTGTTCCTGGCTGATTCTGGCACTTCAGGACAAGGGTGAAGAGAAGTAGTGGAAGCATTTCTGTGTGTTAAGTGTGACGACTTTCATCAAAACAACTGGGAGGGACTCACTTTCAAAACAATAGCAGATACATACATTGACATGCACATGGCAGGTACGATCTGTAGGACCACAAACACCAGCTCATCCACACAGTCTAACCGGCTGTGCGTTTGACCTGAGGCATGGGGAGAGGCTCTCCCATTCAAGAGAGATCTTCTCCCTCTTTTTTACCTTTGTTTGCACTGATCTTTCCCTGCTTTTCTCTCTTTTCATGTCACAGTGGTGTAGAGGTGGGCAAGACTCCTTGGGGTGGGCATGCAACTAGGTCCAGGCTATTCTGCACGTGTATCCCAGCAAGTCAAGGCACAGATGCAGGGAGCAAGGGCTGTTCAGACGAGGAGGAGCACTGGGAGACCCTGCCCTGGCCACCATGGGATTTAGAGACGTGGCACAGGAGCAGGGTGGCTTGAGAGCTTCAAGCTTCTGTTCCTTTCTGCCCAAAGAAGAGAGGAGGGGAGGACAGCTGGAGGAGCAGAAGCATATCTGCTGCGTCAGTTATCTAGGGGCATGCAGGCCAAGTCAGAAAAAGCTCTCAGTAATCAGGACAAGTGCAGACCCAGAGCTTGCCGAGGTCTGCTGTGAAACCTTAGTGGGTTTTGGTCCCGGCCCAGGGAGAGGGATGAGCAATGTGAGACCAAAACATGGTGCTGAAGAAAGAAAACAGAGACATTTGGGAGGAGAGGGTGAGGGATGCAGAGCTAAGAGAGAATGAAGGAGGCACTTCAAATGCAAGCTGGTCTGACCCATTCCCCCCCTTTGCAGTCACAGCTGTTCAGCAGGGGATGGAGGAGAGATGGCTCCGGCAGGGAGACTGGCAGAGGGAAATGCCTTTTCTTCTCGCTTTGGCCGTCAGAGCCTTCCCCTCCGTGACAGACGTCCCTTTGAAATCCCCTGTCTTGCCTCATCTCACCTCTTCACACCTCAGTGTGGAGCAAGGGCTGCAGAAGCCTCCCTCCACCCAGGCAGCCTGGCCAGCTGCTCCTGCACGGTTTGTGCAGGGACCCAGCACAGGCCCTGCGGACACGGCGGTATTTCAGCTCGGCTGTGGGAACGAGCTCTGTTAAGCTGTTGCCTCACTCCACCTTAAGGGCACGTAAGTGGGAAAAGCTGGTAATGCAGCAAGGAAAGCATGGGGATTAGCAGGCAGCCAGTTCGCTAAGGGAGCTGGGGGGGGCCCTAGCCACCTTGCCGGGTGCCAGCAGTGCTGGGGAGGGGGCTGAGCTGAGTCTGTCCCACCACACCAAAATTAGGTGCTGCAGCTGGGGGACACATCACAGGGAATCAGCATGAGCAAGTCTCTGGCAGCTCTTGAGTCCCCAAGGAAATAAGACAGTATTTCAAGGCTGGCTGTTTTCCAAAGGAGAGCAACACTGGGCTCTGCAGAGGGATTTGCTGGAGAAGGAACAGGGTTGAGATCTGCGTGTGCCCCCTCCCTCGTATCCGGAAGGATCTGGAGTACAGCCGCGTGCAGACAAGTGCATCGAATTGGATGTGATTTACGTTTGCAGGCATCATGAGGGAGAGGACGTGTGATGGTGAGGCAAAGAAAGCGGTGTGAGGAGGGAGGGAAGAGTAAAGAGAATTTTCTTTATGGATCCTTGGCTTCTGCAAAGCAGGAAAGATGCCTTTTCAGCTGAGTTTGTTCTTAGGCCTGTGGGCAATGAGTGCTGAAGAATTCCTGTCTCCGAAGGGGAGGGGAAGGTCAGAAAGCCCCGATTTCAGTAGCCCAGGAGCGGCAGATCCTGGATGTCCCAACCCTGATCCCGGGTCCCTGCGCGGCTGCGCCCAAGGCAGGAGGCGCTGTGTAAGCCGGTGGAATGGGGATGCCGGCAGAGGCTGGTGAGAAGAGGAACGTCGCTATTTGGCTGCTCTTGGATGAGCCCTCTCTCAATATGCCCGCTGGTGACGGCATCCTAGGCACGGCTGCTATGGCCGTGGATGAGCCCGCGCCTCGGGCCCTGCGGCTGGAAGAGGCCATCCTGCTGGCCAGGAAGCTTCGGCGGGATGGCAGCATGTCGCTGGGGACACGGCGAAGCGGGGCTGGCCTCACAGCGGGGCTTGGGTAAGCCAAGGAAGATGCAGTCAAAACAACTGGAGCGGGAGCAGCCTCCCTCCTGGGGATTTGCACGGGGCCAGCAGCACTGTGGAGGAAGGACCACGGCCACGTCTGGATGGGCAGGAGAGAAGTGGCCACAGGCGAAGGCTCCATTTCTGCCACATAATTATTCAGGTGGGAGAGGAGTCGCAGACGGATAGGGTCGGCAGTGTTTTGGCCCTCGAGGATGCCCAGGTACCTGACAACTTCAGTGAGACATTCGCGGAAGCCGATACTCCTGTAATCCACGGCCAGAGCTCGAGCATCTAAGAAACCTGCAGGGAGAGGACACGGGTGACAGTAAGTCCATGCAGAGCCCAGGAATGTGCTTTGATTTCACTACCCTCTCTAATGCACTGTGTATTTCACTTGAGGCACTTTGCTGCCGTGTGATATTACTGAAGCAGATAGCCAAGTGGGTGTCCGAAAGGACTGGACGTTTGCGTGCATGAGAATAGCATCTGCGGTTATCTCATCGGGATAAAACTGCCAGGGTCATGAAGCCTCTTACTCCAGCATGTGAGATGAGTAAGAGGTTTCATTAACTGTGCTCGGGAAGGAAAAATTTTTTCCTATTGCACTCTATCAGTTTTTGCTGCTGGAGACATGACTGTGGGCTAGGTGGGCACTGGGTCCCTCATTGCAAATGGACCATCCCTGGTCTTGCAGAACAGCGGGACACTGTGTCTCCTCGATCCACAGCACCATTTTTCCCTGCCTGGGTCCCAATCTTTATACTTGACTTAAACAGATATCCGGCTGAAGGACACAGGACAGTGGCAGAACCAAAACCACTGGACCAAGAAAGCTCAAAGCCACAGAAATCAACAAGCTAAAATGCAACCAATGGCTGATTTTTAGGCTTCTGCTCCCTACTTGCAGCTTCATGAGACGATAAGCAATAAAGCAGAGAATGTCACAGCACAGTGAAGCGCTGGACCACTTTGCTTGACAGGGTCTCTCGTGACAATACAGCCCTTTGTTGCAGTGCAGTCAAACTGAATATCTAAACAAATGTTCCAGACCAAGTTACAGCTCTGAACCAAAGCCTGGATGCCAGCAATGTCCCTAGCAAGCCAAAAATGGGTGGTAAGCAAGCCAGAGGCTTCTTTACTGGAGCTGTGATCTCCATCCTGTTAACTGGAACAGGACAGAGGGTCTGTACTGAGGTCTCAGTACAAATAAGACCTTTGTTGAATTTTGCACAGGGCTCCCTCTCTCTTCTTATAACAACCAAGAGACACAAAAAAAAGAACAGAAAGGGAAAAAAGCCTTGTTTATTTGCAGAGTCCCCATGCAGAATTCAGCCTCTGCAGGAAATGTATCCCAGGGAGGAGGTAAAGAGTTTAATATCGTTTTTCTGGAAGCAGGCTTCATTTCTGAGCAGGACTAAGCACGTCTCTGGCTGGACAGCTTTTAGCGGGGTGCCGTCCCTGCAGGTCTGTGGGACTTGCCATCCCACATACCCCAGTCTGCCAAATGGATGCATGGGATGCTGACCCATATGAAAAACAACAGGGCAGGAAATGTCCATCTGCCCTCCCTCAAAAAATATTTCCCTTGGGAAGCAGGCAGGGCAGCATTCGTTTTGGCGCTGGCTGGTGTTAGCAAAGCACACCAGCATCAAGGTATTGCTTGCTGCTGAGGCTGATGGGGAATTTTCCTTCCAGGTTTTCACCTTCACCTCACCCGTATGCTTCTAAAAACAGTTCTTACCTGTTCCTCCAGTGGCGTGAAGCATTTTTAAGTGATCTACTGTCATTTGTAGAATTTCTGCCTTCTCCAGCTTGGAAGACCCCTGTATGTTGGGAGCAGGAAAAAAGAGCAATTCATCATTTTTTCGTCTAGGGTTTTGTGCCTCTCAGGGGCTGTGTTATGCCCAATGACCTCCTTCCTGAAACCCTCCTGAAGCACAGGAGGGCTCAGATTGGAGCAGGGCATCCAGCCAGAGCATTGGCTCTGGTTTTTACATCAAGTGAGTAGAAAAAGGAGCTCCTTTCCCAAGATGCCCTGATGCAAATTGAAAATCCCCATTTCTGTGCATCTTCATATCTGCAAAACACTTTCTGGACTGAATTTATCCTCCCTAGGGCTCCTGAATATTTGTTAATATTGTTTTACCACCCAGTTTCACCACCTACTTACTCCCTGAAGTGATGATGATAAGAAAGACATAGCATTGCTCCAGACTTTCTCATTCTGAAACACAGCCTGCATGGGAGGATGGGTGGAAATCATGGACACACACACCTGCTTCTCAAAGGCGGTGGGCACCAGGCGCCGCAGTTCAGAGAGGCTGCTGTTGATACGGTCACGGCGCCGCTTCTCAATGATCTGTGGGAGATTTCCAAGTGGAGAGAAGAAACCATGGTCATTTACAGCCACAGCTCGTGGGTCTAAAGCCCTCATTAACAGCTATGGCAGGTTGAGAGAGGTGCTTTGAACATGGCCATGTAAGTAAATGTTTTGGGTGCAAAAGCTGAGCAAAGAAACATTAACTGACTGGTGTGATAACCCCAGGTGAAATTGCTCTCCTCTACCCCTATCCCCACCCCTTTCTGCCAGATTTGAGGCCAAACCTCTGCAAAAAATCTCCAATTGGCTGTGGGGAGAGCTCTGCAGGAGATGGAGCAGGGAACAGTATAAAGTCAATTTTGCACTGCGTCCCCAGAGTAAGGATGTGCCAACAGCACCCCACTGCACACAGGGGATGTCACGGGGAGCCCTGGCACACAGCTGGAACCAGCCAAACCCCCCAGGGAGACACAGCACAGCCACTCCCATACATAATGCCAACACCCCCAACATAAATGAGACTCACCCCTCTCCTCTTCTTCCTGGCTTGTATCTGAGATGTCGTAGTGGGAGACACAGACCTGGAAACATGGCTGGAAAGGAAGAAGAGGGAATAATTTCTTGCACTAGCTGGAGAGAAACTTCCGTTGCACATATGCTTTACACACGTTTGCCATCTGCAATTCCCCCCCCCCCCCAATAACATCTTCTGTGGTTCCCATCTCATTTTTACCCACAACACAGAGCTCAGGAATTGGGGATGGGGAACCAAGCAGAGACTCAAATCCCACTCTCTCCCCTCCGAGAGTTTCCCACCAGCCTGGGACAGATTTCTGCACCAAACTGTCCATCCGCTACCAGGCACACGTCTCCTTCAATCTCAGCCCATGCTGGTATCTCCACAGGGCTGGAAAAGCAGTGATCCGAGCTCTGGAGTCATGGCCTTTTTTTTCTCCATGTGTGAACCTCCCGGCTCTCGTGTCTGAGCCTGCCCTGTCTGCAGGGCTTTGCATCTCAGCGCTGCGATAGCACGAACGTGTATCTGAGCTCCCACCCAGGGCGGCAGCAAAGGGCTGGTTGCTCCTCAGGGTGAGGCTAACGGCAGCGTTGATGTGGTTTCTGAGGGCTTCCTGCAGAGTCGCTTCACAAACCACAATTTTTGGGGTGGGCCATGATATTCTGAATGCATGGATACCCCTGAACCAGACAAAGAGGGGCCAGGACGTGGGCAGGGGGAACACCCGGCAGGAGGTGACAGAGCAGAGACTGTGCCTGCTGGCCGACAGCCCCAAGGACCAGCTCTGCTCGAGGGACAAGGGACACGGGGGGACAGGCTATGGAGAACGGCCCCACAAACCATCCAGTGCCTGGTGGGCGTGGGTGAGGCTAAAACCACCAAAGGTCAGCACTAGACATGCACAGGGAGGCAAAGTTCAATCCTTAGGTCCCCACGGAGGTGAAGTCTCCATAATGATGGATAACCAGGCGTGGGAAACTTCTTGGAGCAAAACCCCTCAGCTTGGAGGGGAGGCCGGCCAGGCGACCTTCCACCTCCCCCAAGCAGGGTTTCTCCCTCTGGAAGTGGGACTGGCTCAGGGCTGTTTCTGCGCCTTACGAAACTCAGTGCAGGGATGTTAACACGCAGGCGAGACGGCAGTCTGCAATCCTGGCCAGCACAGCGCTCCGGAGGGACTCAGAGACCGCGTAAGACATACAAATCTGGAAAGGGGCATTTGGGTTCACCCCGTCAAATCAAAATATTTTTCAGTTTGACGAAGCATTTTAATAGCAGTCTATTAAAGATGTTTCTGCAGAGACAGTACTGTCTGCACAGCAAGCCAAAAACTAGACCAAACTCAGCCCATTAAAATTACATTTTGTTAGGCCCAAGTGAGGTGCTTTTAGAAGTGGTTTTACACAATCAGACGAAATAACACGTTCTACTACTGACTGCTCCGCTCATCTCCATACAGGTACCCTATTTGAATGTCTGCTGGGTGGGCTTTCTCTGGGCATAGGTGCTGGCTGGCTTCACAAGTACGAACATGCATTGCTGGTATACATAAATGCACATACGGTGAGCACGTATGGTGTGAAAATGGGCTCTGCGCGGACGCTGGGGTGTTATATGTGCAGGGGGCAGGTACTGAATTTGCCTAGCAGCACAGGAATGCGGAGTACGCACTCAAGGAGTCTATAACAGTGAATTTTGAAACTCTTTGCAGAGCTGTCCAAACGCGTTGCTCTTTGTGAACTACAGTTCCAGATGTGGATATAAAGACATAGCTCACTGCAAAATATGTTTAAAAAATGTGTTTGACTGATTTGAATCACATAAAAGATACCGTAACTATATTCTGTGATGATTAAAACTTCTGCATTGCTCTGTGCTCTACTTTATCATTTACAGCATAACTTTGGCTGTTCATTCAAAGCAAAAAGCAAAAAAACCATCCCAAAACCAACCAGTATCTTGCACTTTTGCAGTGACCCCGGAGTCTAAACCTGCTACACGCACTGAACCAAGCCTCACACCCGGAGTGATTCATCCCCACTCTACAGGGAAACTGGTTTGCCCAAACCACTCAACCGATGGGTAATGGGCTGGGAACCCCAGCCAGACTGCCTGGCTGCCTCCCTCTGCCCTAATCGTTCTACCTCACTCCCCACCAGGAAGTGTTTCATTTTGCTCAATCCGCCAGCATCCCATGCAGGACCATATTACTTGGGATGTAAACTGTCAGGGCAGGAACAGCTCTTTTGGCCATGTGTTTGTGTGACACGAGCAACAATATACTTATATACAAATACCACCAGTTCACAGTAATGTCTGGTTCTACAACTGGCTTGAGAAGACATATTAGCAGCACCAGAGAGAGATCAAAAATTCATTGTTACTGTTTATTGAAATAAAACATTATGACAATTCCTCTATTTCATCCATTGGGGTACTATAGACTCAGTGTGCTGCACTGATGTAAAGAAGTGGGATATATTTCATGTGCAGCAGGAAAGTAGGTTAAATACTGATGCACTTGGAAACCGCGTAAGGGGTGAGTGAATTTGTGCAGGACATTACGTGTTGGACATGCCCAACTCTACTGTGACCATATCAGTGAGAAGCAGACTCATTAATTTAGTCCCATGAGAACAAGAGCTTGGCACCAGACAGGGCGACTTCTCTGCTCAGGATACCAAGCGGCAAAAGGGAATGAACTCATCTGGGGCCTCGCTGGATGCAGAGGGAGGGGGACACTTGGCTACTGAAACGAGAGTTCAAAAGCAGCTGATTTTCGGATGAGAACAAATAACAGAGCCCTTCCTTCATCCCCAGCACTATCTGCACGCTCAGAGTCCGGGCATGCCCGCGAATGGCTGACACAGCATGGGAACCCGGGCTGCGAGCGGTGGCTGGGGATGCCCTCTGCCAGCAGAGCCACGGCCCAGGGGAGCGCTGCGAAGCCTGAGGACATTGCCTGGGGAACCACGCAGAGGTCCTGTCCTCAGTATTTACTCACTATTTCACCAAGCAGCAAAGCCCCAGAGCCGAAACTGCAGCTCAGCAGTGATGGGATGGAGCCTGCGAACTGCGATACTGAAAGTGCACGCTTAAAGCAGGGCACCCTTTGCTGGCCAGACTGCACGGGCTCCCTCTTTAATAAAGATCAAAGCCCCAGCTGGTGCATTAGAAATGCATCAGCAGAGCAGAAGCGTTTCTCATGCAAAACCTCCTCGTTTCTTCCACTTTCCCCGGGAGCCCTTGGATCGCTGGGACTGCAGCGGCATCTGGGAAGCTGATGGGTGCCTTTGCTCTGGGGGTGACACGACTGCCCCGTCTCGGGGTGCAGATACCTGCGAGCAACCGGGCTCCCGCTAACGAAGATCAGAGCTGCCCTTCTCTGGCAGAGAAGGCAATTGCTCTGGCTTGAATAAGGCATTTTCTTGAATGCAATCAGCTCGTAACACAGCTTTCATACTTGTATCGCGACTTGGGTTTCCTCGCCGGGTCAGTCCTAACGCCAGCATCAATCCACGCGTGCACGCTGGAGTGACCCAGCCTGCCCCCCGCCCGTCCTTACCCAGGGCAGGACCGGCCCAGCCCGAAGGGGTTAAGCGAGGTGCCAGCCGACTCCCGGCGAGTCCGTGGCTGAGCCCGGTCCCCTCCCGCACCGTGCCCCGGCAAGCGCCGAACTCGGGCCGCCCCGAGGAGCTCGCACGGAGCCGCTGCAAGCTCCGGGGCAAGAACAAGCGCCGTGCCCGGTCCCGGGGAACTCCCTCTCCAGCCCGGGTTCCCCCGCAGGCTGCCGAGCTGCCCTGCAGCAGAGACCCCAAAACCCGACTTCGTCCCACCTCCCCGAGCCCCGGGAAGGAGCTGCCGCCGGCGGCGCGTCCTCACCTGTACTCCTCCTCCCGGCCCACGTCGATGGTGCCGTCGGACTCCGTGTCGGACGAGCTCTCCTCGCACAACCGCTTCATCCTCGCAGGAGGCACCCGGGCGGCCGCGTCCCCGCGGGGCTTTAGGGGGGTGAAGCCGGTGGACTCGGCGAGGCTGCCCCACGCGTGGCCCCGGAGGCCACCGCCGTCCTTCCCCGCCGTCCTCGGGGAAGTGCCGTCCCTCCCCGGGCTGCGCGGAGGAGCTGGCCCCAGTGCCTCGCACGGCTCCTCCCCTGCCCGCACTCTGCCTTTCACACCCCCGGCTTCTCCCTCGCTCTCCTCCCAGCACGTCCCCAACCTCCCTGGTTAATGGGTTAATGAGACATCTCCCGGGAGTGACGGATTACGCGGCCGCGCCGGCGCTCCCAGGTTCCCAGGCCCCCCCCCCCTCCGCCTCCTCTACCCCCTCCGCCTCCTCCCGCTCGCTGGTCGAAATCCCAAGTCTTCCTGTAAAAGGAACAGTCTGTGTGAACCGTCTCATGTCCCCCCCCCTCCTGCCCACGGCCCCCCTTCCACCCGCTGCACATTGGCCTCAGCCCCAGTTTAAAGGGACCAGTGACCTCACTGGCAACAGAAAACCGTGGGAAAGAGATGGGACTGATAAAGCCTTGAGTTGTTTCAGGGAAAAATCAACATCCAGCCCCACACGCACACACATGTCTGCCCGGCTCTGCGCGGCGCAGGCACTTTTGGAGACTTATGATTCAGATGGAAACCAGCTTATTCGAAGCACGGTGCTGTTTGAGGATGCCGCTCAAAGGGCCCTCGCCTGGGATTAATCAGCGGCCACGGCCGAGGGCCGGGACGGCAGCGGTGGCACCGTGCTCGGAGGCATCGGGATGGGTTTGGCACCCCGGCACCGTGCTGCGGTGGTCCCGTCGGGAGCTCGGCCCCCTGCCACGCTCCCACAGCCTTGGAGCGTCTTCAAGTTGCCAGCTCATGGCACTGCCAGGGCATTTGAGACCTACCCTGTAAAACAAACCAACCAAAGCCCAACTTTAGGTTTTATGACACTAGCATGAATTGCTGTTTTCTTGTCTCATTCTGTAATGCTGGAAACTTTGACCTGCAGCCCGGTATCTAGAGAGCATCTTGCTTTCCCTGAGCTTGCGGGAAGGAGGTAGGAGTCTGTTTTTCAGAGCCCTGCGCTGCTAAAATCCCCCAAGGCAGCAAAAAACGTGTGTGTGTGGGAGAGAGAGAGAGAGGGGAGGAGGGAGAGCGCTGAAGAGGAGGTTCGCAGTACAAAAATAATGCCTTTTATTTTGAAAAAAATTATCAGCTCTGAGATCTGGCAACACGTGGGTTTCCCAAAGCCTTTTGCAAAGACCGTGGCGGCGATAACAGCCCGTCGCCGCTCAGGCCAGCCAAGCCACCCCGCCACCCGTCTCCCATGCGAGGAGGTGCCCGGACACGTGGTCGGGTGCTCCCTATCTGCCTCAGCCATCTCTGCCAGCTCACCCACACTGCACCCGCCAACCCCGAGACATCTGCAATCCCCCAGCACCTTGCAAGCGGCTCCCGTAAAAGCCAAATGCCAGCTACCGCCTGCCCTTCACCCACGCCTGCCCCAGCCCAGCACACAGAGGCAGAGCGAGGCACAGCCCCCATGACCATTTTTTGAGACTGAACCTCATCATCCTCCCTCCCGAACTAAAACAACAGAGACCTGAACCAGCCAACCTGCATTGGAGTGGAAAGCTGATGTCTCAGAAGTGTTTGTAAACCCCCCAAAATGAGAATAAAACGTTTGCCTTAGGTTATAGCACTTTGTTTCTACAATTTTGATGTTTTGTTTTAATTTTCACTATAAAAAGTGGTCAAGAAACCGAGCTGTTATTGGCTTACATTTCAAAATGAAAAGTTACTTTGAACCAGAAGAATTAGAAATGTGTTATTTTAGCAATTTTGAGACCCACTTCTCCTCCCTTTCCAGAGTGATTTCAGTTAAAAACATACATCTCCAAACTAAACTTCCCATAAACATGTGTTTTTGAGAGATTAATACTCTTTCCACTGATAAAATCATTTAAATGGGATCCAGAGATTGGTTATTTCAAGCTCTTGCTCATATCACAATGAGCCTGAACCAAGCGGAGCCCAGACCTGCCACGGAGGAACACTTTTCTTCTCCATTAGAAAGGAATTCACTGTCCAGACTCCATCTTTTCTGGGCCTTGTCTAAGCATCATTATCTGGGTTCAATTGAAGTGTAATTGGCAACATGTTTTTCTAGGATTACACTTCATTATGAACAGAGCAGGGGCCCCGAAACCCACTTCTCCTGTAATCGGATCCGTTTTCCAGCCTGTGCTCCTGGAGAGTTGTTTATAATCGCCCCCAGCGAGCCCTGGGGGATTGGGAGGGCCATCTGAACCACCCCAGGATTAGCTGCGCAGGGGAGCAGCCGAAGCAGAGACGGTGCTGAGACCCCTCGCAGGTCGGTTCAATGGAGACGACAGGGAAGGATTAAAAGGGTTTAGCTGCGTGCGAGGGAAGCCAGGTTTCAGTAAGCATCGCCCATGTCTCACGGGAGAGAGCGGGCAGACCTACCTCACTGCGGACAAGGGATGATTCTAGGGGAGACGGGGTCTAAGTGCAGCAATGGGATTTTTGCTGCCTACTTGCCTCTCACCGAGTATCCGTGCAAGCTATTCCCACGGTACACTGTCTTGCAATGGCAAAGCCTGGCCCCAAGAGCAGAGCCACAAACAGTGGGTGACCAACATCTGCCTAGAGCTGATCTGCTCTTCCCCAGAGAGCTACGGGCTTTGCCACAGCCAAGTCAGGGAATTATTAGAGGAAATCTCTCCCCAAGCCCTGAATTATCAACCCTGGCCCAGCATTCAGGGCTCTTTCCCCTCCTGCAATGTCTCTAGGAGCTCAGCAAGCACTGCTGCAGTGCCTTTCCCCATCCCTGAGACCCCTGTGAGACCCTCTGGGACTCTGGAGGCTGGTGAAAGCTGTCCCCCACTACGGCTGGCTGTGCCTCTATGTGGTGGGAGCCGTTTCCAGAGGATGGGTGTCACGAGGACGGGGCTAAGCCATCCATCACACCCAGCACTAATTGGCTACCCTGCTTTGGAGGCCAAGGAATAAGTGAGCTGCAAAGATTGATGTCCCTTCTCTGCAGCAGGAAAAACTCTCCGGGCCAGGGCTGAGGGTGGATCCCTGCCAGGGACCTGGGATTGCCCAGGTTTGCCTGTGCCAGCCCGCTCCTGGGGGTGAAGGGCTCCAGGCCAAGGTTCCCTCGGGGGGGGGGGTGACAGTCAGCCCAGCCACCAACCCCCCCTTCAGTGCTGGGACCACAGCCGCTTGCTCCCCTCCCTCCTGCTCAGCTCTGGGAAATGTCCCCGGAGAGCGGCCAGCTGTGAAAAGCTGCAGCAGCTGGAATGTGGGAGGGAGGGCAATGCTTCTGGAAAGCCAGAGGCAGTGAGGAGCAGGACATATCTGTTACCTCCCCGTGAACTGACACCTCCGATTTAACCCCGTGCATGCCTGGAATGCCCTGTCCGCACGTCTTCAGACAACATCACCTTCTAACCTCAGGTCCCACCACTGGCTGCCAGATCCACAGCTGTAATTTCAAAAGCAGAGGCCTCGCAGGGATGCTGGATGGGATTCCTGGCTGCAACACTGTGGACAGGCTGTCTTGTTCTGTGGCTAAGCAGAGGGATTCATCACAGACGGGAGAATCATGCAGGGCTTTCGGGAGGTGATCTGGGATGAAAGCATGTAGGTACGAATACGATATCACCTCCGTGTTTTGTCAGATCTGGAGCGCGGCCAGGAGAGGATTGTTTGCCGTGGCTCTGCTCCAAGCCAGAGGCACTACAATTGTTAACTCCCCCCCACTTCCCCGGCCCACGCAATTCAGAGCCGGCCCAGCCGACTGCTAGGGGCAGGCCAGAGGAGGGAAAAACAACATTTTCCCACAAACCTGTGGCCTCACCCTTCCCCAGGCAGGGACAGGGCAGATCCTGTATCTGCTCGGGGCCTGACTGAAACTCAGTGCTACCCTCACCACCCTGGCACATGCTGTCTGTGTCCTCACGCCTATTGCCCCGCGGCGGGTCTGCGCCCGGCTCTGCCGCCGCGGCCAAGAATGCGGCTCGGCTTTGGACAGCCGTGCAAACCCCGTGGGATGAGGCACCATGAGGCTGCACCTCCCGAGCCCATGGCTGGGACACCTCAGAGGTGCTGCTGTCTCTGCAAGAGCTTCTGCCTCGTAAGACGGTGCTTGTCCCCCTGAGCCCATACCCAGGGCAAGGCTGGGACCTGCAGCCGTGAATGCCAGGCATAAGACTGCTCTGTCACTGCATCCCCAGGTCGGTGGGGCTGGAGGACAGCCAGGGACAGGATTGCCTTCCTGCTCCGGAATCGGCAGTGCATCCCGACAGTTAGCGTCAGACGACGCCAGCGTTTTAGGACTGAACGCCCTTGATATGCCTCAGTTTCCCCACCCATAATGATGCTAATGCACTGGGCACTCACTTTACAGAGAAGCAGCAATGAGTGGTAATTAATATTGCACCAGCCCTGCTGACAGCTGGGGTTACTGGCTCATCCAGAAGCCCAAACCGAGGTCAGGGCTCCCCTGTGGCTACACAGAGAGGGCCCAGAAACTTACTGTCGGTGGACACAGGTCTGCTCCTCTCTCACGTTTCAGACCTGGAGAGCGCAATGCGGACAAGGCGAGCTGCAGCAGTACAGGATGGTCTCCATGAACGCTGCAGCCCTCCACGCTGCGGTGGGTTCCTTGGCTCTTGGCTGTCAGGGGCAGGCTGAGCTGACTCGAGGTGCCAGTCCCGCTCCTGTCTCTGGGTGCTGGAAGGACACGGGTGGCCTTAAGGCTGAACCCGTGCTGAAGCAACAAGAGGAGCCGGGATGGGAAAACCCAACCGCTGGTGAAGCGAGGCCCTGGCCTTCCCCTGGGGCCAGTCCCCAGGGCTCCGGGGAACACAATGCCTTTGTTTGCGACTTGGCCTGCACAAGGAGCCCTTCCCTCGCTCAGCCCCAAAACACCAACCCTTCAAAAGGCCTGTTCTCCCCCTCCCCTTCCCCCAGCAATGCTAATGTGCCAGGCCTCTTCTCATGAACCCTGGGAGAGATCAGGCTGGTAGACAGTTTCACCACTTGTTAAATGTGTGTTTAGCGATCTTGTGAGTAGACAAGAACAAATACAAACAAGCCGGGCTGGAGAGCCCCTGCCCCTCCGCCCTGCCTGGAACGCACCAGCCCCAAAGCCTTTCTTCTCTAACCACTTCAAACTTTCATTTCTTCTGAAGCCACAACAAGGCACACTTTGTAAAGCAAATGAGTAAACAGCAACTTTCAGCTTAAAAGGAAAACAAGGGGGAGGGACTGTTTTTAATTACTGGATTTTAAAAAGGGCTTTATTCGGTTAATTGCTTTCTGTTGTAAAATGTTCTTCTGCACACAGCCCTGGTTCTAGCTGCATTGCTGCTGGCCAGATGGCATTGCAGAGGTAATGACAGCATGTTCGTTCACTGCTTGGGTACACAAGTGCCTTTAACATTCACAGACATCCCCCCCACCCCGAGCCCTCCCAGCCTCATGGAAATGACACGAGGCACCAAGTTTTGCTCAGACATGACCAGTGGTTTGGCATGTCCAACTCGCATCACTTCCAAAGGACCGGAGGAAGAGCAATCGGCACGCACCAAAAAGCCTCTGCAGCATTTCAATTTGAGTTCCCAAAAGGGCTAATTGCTGTTGATTGTCTTGGCTGCAGCGTTTTACCTTCCTAGTCTGGGGTAACAACCGATGTTCGTGCGAGGTGCTGTGCTCAGCTCGGTCCTACCCGATGGGGTGCCTGTCTTCTCCAACAGGGGAGAGTGACAGTGCTGCGAAGTCTGGCACGGCAGCCAGCGTGCGTGTAGGCATGTGAACATATACGTGTGCATGTGGCTTGGTGCAGCAATGTGAAACGGATTCCAACTGTATCCCTGATGATCACATCCAGCTTGGAGGATACCCCGAGACCCTGTGGAGATGGAAAGATTAAAAATAGAGAGCCAACTAAGAGGTGTAGTGTACAAAAGGACCTTTAGCAGAAATGCCACCGGCGCAGAGCTGTGAAGATGTCGCTGTGCTGGGGACAGATGGCACGGGGAAGGGACAGGGAGAGGAGGCAGCAGGAGACTCTTCTCCAATTGGATCAGCCTCAGGAGGGGAAGAGTGAGGAAAGGAAATGGAGCAGGAATGGCCTTGGGCTCCCAGCACATGGAGCTGCCAGGGAGCCTCTGAAAGCCCTGTGGCTCCCCACTGCAGCCTGGGCGCTGCAGGGGTTTCCACGAGGCCTCAGTTGAGCGGGTGCCTCATGGGTGGCTCAGAGTCAGCACAAGGAAACATGGAGGCAGGCTTGTAACCAGACAAGGAGCTCACAGGAGTGCGCGTTCTGTTCTCCCTTGCCAGCCCAGAAAATACCGTGAGGGACTGTGCACATGTGTGGGGAAATAGGGACAAGGAGGCTCCCAGTCCGCCTCAATAGGGACGGGGATCATCCCCTGCCCCTCCACACACCGGCCGGTGTCTGCTGGCTCGGTCAAGACAAGCTTCAAGCACAGAGGAGGGGAAGTGCACGTCCAAAGGGCTTCCAAAGCCGCCAACCCTCAGCCACAAGAGGCCCCAGGGTCAGGGATCGTGCAGAGTTCAGGGCAGAGGCTGATCCTGCAGTGATGGGGCTGGCCTGGGGGGAAGCCACTGTGCTGACATCCCCTCCAGCACTGCAAGCTCGTGGCTTTCCCTCCTTGCGTGGCTGCTCCCCGCTTAGTGTCCCCCCCAACCCACGCTGGTGCTTTCCATGCGGCTGCTTTGAACGGGCAGGCAACCTCCTTTCCAAAAACAAACACAGGAGAGAACATCAGCTGCAGTGGAGGAGAGGAGGGGAAGCATCCAGCCTTACCTAGAGGCTCTTCAGATCAACCCTGGCAGCCGGGCCGCACAGGGAGCCTGCCGTGCCCGCGGCAGCAGGCAGCTTTCCTGCCGAGGAGAGCTTTTCCTGCACCCGCCACGGCGGGTGGGTCTGTTCCTGCCAGCAGCCAGCAGCTGGTGATGAATGCTCACTTTCTCTAATTGAATAGCAGGAAGTTAAATCTTGTTTCTTTGCCTTTCAGGCTGTCAGCTGGAACAATTGCCCACCTGTGGCACCACCCCGGGGATATACATAAGGAACAAAACACAATGCTGCCAGAGAAATGGACTGCATTCCCAGAAGATACTGTATGCCATATTGTGCGCCCACACAAGAGAGAGGTATCTGTGCTGTGGTGGGCACGCAGGCAGCCCTGCACGTTTCCAGGCAGACGTGCAGGCAGGGTGGTGTGGGAACGGGTTGCAGGGCGATGGGAGTGAACGCGCAGGGGGCACGCACGGAGCACAGCCATGGCACACAGGGAGGCATGTGCGCGAGCAGACCGCTGCCGCGAGGAGCGGCAAGTGTGTGTGCACGGGCTCGTGCGAGTGTGTACAGCTACGCAAGTACTCCTGGGTGACACATACCACCACGAGATTAAGTGCCAGGCGATTTGCAGCAGCTGGGGTGGCCGGTGCTCCCGTCCGGCACGCTGGATTTGTCCTGCGGCTGCCCTGCATCTCCAGCACCCTGCACAGGCGGGCGCAGAGGCAAGCGTGTGCTGGTGGCTGCCCTGCGTGCTTGCTTGCCTGCTTGCTTTCCCATTTCACCAAGTGCTCTGCCAGACAGGCTGCAAAGCCGAGAGCTCCTTCCTGGAGCTGTGCCTTCTTTCCCTGCCACCCAACATGCTCCCCTGCCACCTCCAGCACTCACATCATCAGTTCACAGCCGGGCCCAGTGCTCCCGCCGGGATGCTCCCAAGGCAGCAGCCATCACAGCTGGGCCGAATCTGACAGTTACGCACAGCTGGAAGAAGCCCAGATGAGGACAAGGCCAGAGGAAGTCCGCTGTGAGCGGCACGGACCCTCTGTGCGTGGCCGGGAGAGGGGGAAATGCGGTTGAGAGGGCAGTGGGAGACACCGACACACACGCACGCACACAGGCCAACATTGTTGCCGCGAGAGGAAATTATTAATTTGCTGGGAATAAAGTCGGCAGCGAGTCAAAAACCCATCCTCCTGAAGCGCCGGAGAAAAGCCTCCCACCCTCCCCCTCGCGCCCTCCCTGCGAGCAGCCCTGTCGCCTTTGTACTGAGAGACAGGCCCGACACAAGGGCGTCTGTCTGGGCACCACATCCCCATGCCGGGATGAAACACGGCCCGGGTTTCGCCCAGACGCCGAGAGCCCTCGCTCCCCCCTCTGCGGGACTTGGGACACCCTGACCTGGCGCTCCCGCCTCCCCAGCCCCGTGGCGGCAGCGGTGGTGGTGGTGGGGGAACGCGGCCATGGCCCCCTCCCAGACAGCCCTTTGTCAGTCACTGTGGTAACAGCCGCGGCGCAAATGCCGCTTCCCTGTTTGTTTTCCCCCTGCCTCTGTCGCGGGGGCGGCCGTGGCCTCCCTCCCTTTGGCTCCCCGAGCGGGAGCTGGGGTATTCAGGGCTCGGCAGCCTGAATGAAGCCAGATCCCTGGACACATTCCTGTGGGTTTTTTTTTTTCTTCCCTTTTTCTCTTTATCCCCCCCCCCCCCCCTTCTCCCTCGCTTGGCACAAGCTAAAGGATTCAAAAGGAAGCCAGGCTTGGCAGACACAGGGGGAGGAGGGAGTGGGGAGATGAAAGAAGGCCTCTCTCCAGCTTTCTCTTCCAGTTCCCACACTCAGCCCAGCGCGGAGAGCTCCTAATGATTCCCAGCCGCACCTGGAGGAGGCCGCCAGGCCGCCGAGGAAGCGGGGGCCTGTTTATACAGCCAGCGGGAAAGGCCCCCATTGCCCCAGCCATGCCGTGCGGGGTGGCCCCACAGCCACCCAGCCTGGTCACCCCGGGTGACAAGGTGCCTAAGATGGCAGCCGTGCCATGGTGCCCGAGATGGCCACCCTGCTGCGGCACCCGAGATGGCGGCCCCACCTCAGCGCCACAGTGCCCAAGATGGCGGCTCTACCTCAGCGCCACACTGGTACCTGTGGACATAGTGCCCCATGCCAGAGCTGGCGCTGAGGAAAACCTCTCCATTTCCAGCTCGGTGGGCTTCAAGCAGCTGCCCTTCCCCACGGAGGACATACGCCATGAGGTGGTGGGTTGGGGACAGCCTCGGGGCTAAGATGGCCACCGGGGTTGTGCCAGGGCGGAGATGCCCGCTCACACGCTCCCCAAACACACGCCTGAAGGGGAAAGACCAACAGGCGGCACCGCGGAAGGCGGCGATGCCGCTTGGAGGACGTTGGCCCACGAAGGAGGCCTGCGAGGGGGACGCCTGCCACCATCGCACCCTCCCGCCGCGCCGCGCAGCCCTTCACGCCCTCTCGTGGCACCCGCTTGGCACCACAACCGTCCCCGGCACCACAACCGTCCCCGGCACCACAACCGTCCCCGTCCCCACGGCTGTGGCAGCAGAAACGAGCCCACCGTTCCCCTCCCACGCTCAGGATGGGCGTGAATTTCCAACACACGCGACTACTTCCACCCGTGCACAAATTCCCGACAGATGCAGCCCAAAAGCAAGCGCTGCGCGGAGCCAGGTTTCCCTCACAGGGCAACTTTTCCCTCATTTATCCTCCCTCTCACAGAATTTCCCAAATAAAGACTCCGCCGGTCCTCCCTCAGGGCTTCGCTGCCTCTGAGCAGCAGCGGTGGTCTGGTTGCGGTGACTGGAACCGTTTCACCGGGGGGACGGTGTCAACGCCGCTGCCTGCAGACGCTAACTTGCAGAGCCCTGAATGGATTTGCTTTATCTCGAGGGGGAAACCGCTGCTCCCTGCTCGCTGCTGACAGCCACGGTGACAAGGACGCAGCCGCAGCACAAGCGCGGGCCAGTTCCAGCTGCTGGGCTGCTCGTGGGTGCTCCTGGCCGGCTGGATGTGAGCACCCACCGAGTAAAGCTTAAAAATTCAGAGCCAGTCCCGGGCTCCCCTTTTTGTCACAGAGAGAAGGGAGAACCACGCGATTTGCCCTAAGACAAAACAAGCAAAAGTCCCACCCTGCGTGCAGGACTGCTGGATGCTATCCCCGAGGATTTTATCTGTATATTTTTTTAAACGCTAATGCCCATCTCCTCTCAAGTCATTCGGTTGGAAAATTTGGCACCGATTGTGCCAAGCTCACAGCAGCGTGGGGCTGGCCATCGCTCCCTGGCGGGTGCAGCCATACTTGCCTGGCATCTGTAGCCCCAGGGCTGCGGACACCCCCTCCTCTTCTCCTCGGTGGGATTATGAGCGCAGTCCTATCCGGCACAGCGCTGCCAGCAAAGCTTTGAAGTGCAGCCCTGGTAACGAAGCTTTCGCTGCAGGAATGGGAAAATGCCAGGACAGAGAGATCTCCGCCTCTGTCGCTCACTGGCCTGGGCAGAACTGAGAAAACTAAGCAGTTTTTAAAAAGGCGAATCTCCAGACGGGGAATGGGACATATTTGTTCTGCGGTTACAAGATCTTTGCCCTCTTGCATTTTGCTCCAGCCCTGTAACCAGAAGGTTATTTCCACCAGCATGGGCAACACACAGAGCTAACCCCACAGCTATCTTAAGGACCAACATCAAGCTGTGGAAACTGCTGGCTTCCAGACAGAGCCGGACAAGCCCCAGTTCTGGGGGAAAGAAGAAGCGGGGTGGAAGGTGGGTCTATTTACCCCACTGACTCTATCTGGCCAGGGGCCAGGCCTTAAACAAAAACCGTCTGGTGCATCATCCAAGGAGCTGGCCCAGCGTGGAGCTGCTTCTTGGCAGAGGGAGATGCCGGCTTCCTCCATCAGCAGGGCAATGAGCAGCTTCACACACGCTCCGTTAAGTCACTGCTTCGTTGGTGGCCTTCCCAGCACGGGATGGCTGAGCCCAGCCACCCCGGGTGCACATGGGGGAACCATTTTAGGCTCCGGTGACAGAGGCATCAGCAAACACTGCTATAAATAGCGGTGTCGAAGGAACGAGATGGTCAGGCTGTTCAAATCCTGGCACGGCCCTGCTAGCGCTGATAGCAAGTGCCCTTTGCTTGTTCTCTTGCCGCCAGGTCCTCTTATCTATTCTTCCAACTCCGAGTGTTTCTGTCAGCCTGTCACCAGGTCCCCTGCCCTGACATTTTAGCCTCCTGGGATGGCTGCAAGTCCCTGCTCACATTTGTTGGCCACTATTCTGCACTCTGGAAAGGACGTAAAACTAAATGCGCTGCAGGGACAAGGTAGAGTCCCTGCCAGTGCAGCCTGGGACCCCTCATGGCCAAGACCACAGGGTTGTTGGGACAGGCCTGTATTTGCATGGCCCCTACACACTGGGACCTGCTGCTGGGCCTGCAGGCATCACTGCAGAGATATGGGGTTTTGCACTTAAGAGCACTCCTGGATTTCTGCTTTTCTTCTCCAAGGAGCTGGAGTCATCCTCCAGACCTGAGGTTACCTCTGGATCATTCTGATCTCTGTTATGGCAATGGGGAAACTGAGGCAGGGAGGCGTCATGACTTACCCTATGTACACGAGGACTAGGAGAGCAGAGTCCACACTCTGCCTGCCCCTCCTGCCATGCAGCTGGTTATCAGGGGTGTCACACCAAGAAACCCCACAAGTTTTTGGGGTTAAATCCTGGATTCATCATGAAAAGCGGTTCCTGCTATTGAAAGGCCGTGATTACCTTGTGAACATCTGTGTTGACAATAGCTGAGTGGCAGCATAATTCTCCATCAGCTCTGCCTCCGCTTTCTCCTCCTCCATGTTCTTTATTTTAAAGCACACTCATTGCAAAGCCCTTCGATGCCTGATGAAGGAAAAAGCTCAGAAAACAGGCAACAGAAACAAAAACTCAGGCTTGCAGCAAACCAACGACAAGACATCACAGACCCAACTATGCAAACCTCCCCCTCCTCTCTCTGCATGGCCTTGGCCTATGTCTCTTCATGACCCGTTGGCTCCTTGGCCCCACTGCCGATGCTGGTCCCCAAGGGAGAGTCAAGGGCTCGGGGCAGTCTTTGCATGAACGTCAGAGGCAGCTCTTGGCTTTGGCATGGACATCCTGACCTCTCAGGACTGGGTGGGCTCACCTGGACTTTCACTGGTGCAACATGGGTCTTATCAGTGCTGGAATTTGAGTTTTCCTCCAGGCATCTGGTGGAAGAACATGGAGAATTGGGGATGGGCGCAGGGAAGGCATTCCAGCAAGCAAGGCTGCACAAGAACACTCTCTGCTGAGGGCCATCCGTCCCTTAAATGAACACCCATAGCAGAGATGCTGCCCTGAGGCCTATGGACATTCCTTGGCTATATTTGGTGACGGATGGAGAATTTGTTGCTTCCCCTTAACCCATCTGTTCTCCTTATTGGCAGGAAGGAGCTAACACCAGAACTGCAGTGTCGCTATTTGGATAAACCCAGTACTTCAGCAGCAATAAATCTCCTCTAAAAAGCTTTTGCTGCCTCCCACCTGTTGGCTGGGAGAAGATCAAGTTGACAAAAGTCTTCTGCCAAATTGTATTTTTATCCAGGACTTCATCACGAGTCCAGGTTACAACAAAAGCCTGTTCACGAAGCAGAGGAAGGTAGCTATATCACAGCACATCCCTCAACTCTGGAATCCCCCCTCTCCCAGAGGCCTCCAGTTCCCAGGTAGCTGCTTTTATTACATTTTCTGAATTCCCTTAAATCCCAAAAGGCTCTTTTCCTTCTCGTCACCCCCACCCCTTCACCATAAAACCTGGGAGGTCCCAAGCAGGGACCCCAGACTCTTGCTGGCTGCACCAGGGAGCCAAAATACCCGTTGTGAGAATGGCAACAGAGAGAGCTGGGCTGGGACCAACACAATTTATTACAGAAAAACACCCAGAGAGATTTCATTAACATGGCAGTCCATTCACAAGAAAAACCGCCGGAGGACAATGAAATGAAACCCACAGCAACAACACACAGCGGGAAAGTCCAGTCGTCGGCCAGTGCAGCACAAGAGGCACAACCACACTGGCCCACCAGGGTGGAAGATGTGCCCAGCCCATGCAGCCAGTCCTGGGGATTGCATTGCTCCCCCAGCCCAAGGCGATGTCACGGATGGGCACATGAGGAAAGTGCAGCAAATCCACATCTGCCAGCTGTAGTGACGCAGGGAAAAAAAAAAAAAAAAAACACAACATAGGAAACCATGTGGATAAAAGCAAATGGGGCAGCCATTGCAGGAACGGAAAATCCTCCCCACACAGGAAGGGCTCAAGAGGTGCTAAGGGAGATCTACCTCACTTGGAGCCCATTTCCTGAGCCCCAAGTCTCCCAGCGAGTCCCTAAGCTGCCCTGACAGCAGGAGGACCCTATGCAGTCACTAAAATTCCTGCCTGCACTGTGCCCCTGCCCCCCAGCTTGCACCCAGCTCCCTGTGCATCTCATGGCCCAGAAAGGCAGCAGTGAAAGCCGCTGAGATCCAGGGCCCTGTCCCAAAACCACAACACATTGCTTCCCCGGAGCTAACAGCACCTTCAGACAGGGCATCTCCTCCTGCACAGCCCAGCCATGTCAATGCTCCTCATCCAAAGCACGCATGCCTCACGGCACCCAGCGCGAGCACCCATCCCCAGTGGCTGTGCTTGTACCCCGTAGCCGATCTCACCAGCACCCTGACCTGGCCAGGGGTTCCTAAGGGCTTGCTGACAACCCTATTCCTCTTGCAACGTCACCTCCCGGGCTGGCGGGAGGCCCCAGTGCAGCCCATTTGCGAGTTGGCCTTGGCTGGGCTTCCACGATACGATCTTCAGGAAACACCTTGGAAAAGTTTACTAGGAGGCCAGGCTGTTCTCCCCCTCCCAGCTGCCAAAAAGGTCTCCGAGATACAGTTCACATCCCAATATCTGGGGTTCACATTAAAAAGATAAGACCTTTTTATAAACCTGTATATTAATAGATGTGTTACCGAAATACTTTCAAGACTTTGTTTGTTTGTTTCGATTTTAGACCTTCTTCTAAGGTGCTTGTCACCCAGACGTGACAAATAACAGTCTGTTAACAAAGTTAAATAGTTTGGGGGGCGGGGGGGGGGGGAAGTGCAATTTGCTTTTCACTGCTAGAGCAGGATTTAGTGCAATGAGAAGACAGTCTCCCGAGCCACTGAAGGCATCACCAGCTTGTTTATATATTTGTCAAAAGCGTGATAACTCGAGCTCTAGCCTCGCTTTTGGGAAGGGCTGAGCTGTTTTAGCTGAAACCTCCCTGCAAAGTTGAGCTAGAGGCAGACACATACCTTGGAAAACTTCAGCCCATGGAGTTGGTGTTTGTAGAAAACTACTATCTGATGACACTGGGCATCCTTCATGCCCAACCATGGGGTGTACTGCCTAAAAAAAAGAAAAAAAAAAAAAGAAAAAAAAAACCCACAAGAAAGAAGTAGTCTTCAAATTTTTCTCCTGAGAGTGTCCTTTGGGACAAGGCTTTGTGCAGAAACATCAGTGTGATTTTCACACCCATTTTGGAGCAGCTCTCCAATTGATTTCTCTTCCTGTTTTTTAATCAGAGATTTGGTTCTCTCTCACAGCATCACTAGCAGAGGTGTCTATTTTAGGAAACACCAGAGGTTTTAAGAAGCTGAGGAGAAAGAGATTATCAACTCATATGGGCTCAGCCTAGAAAGGGGGAAAAAAATCCTTTGATTAAAACCCCCAGGCTGAAATTCTCTGCAGATTTACCTAAATGGACTTCAAATGATGTCCCTAATATATTAGGGCCTGCTTTTAACTTAATTCAAGCCCTAGGCATGTGTCTGCAGACCCTGGACGGCTCACACAAGAGCTGGGCTTTGGATGCCTCACTGAGATTATTATTTTTAAGTGCTAACCCATGCAATTGTGAAACCCAAATTTAAAAACCTGGGCCAACAATACACTAGCCCAAAGCTCCAAGCAGGAAACAGGATATTTTTTTTTTTAAATATATGTAAGTTTTTGTTTCTATTTTTCCAAATTTTAGCGCATGAAAGGAAAGCTAGTCAGCTGACAAAATCTTGGTAAAAGGACAAAGACATGAAAGATTTTCTGGTTGGGGAGCAGGGACTGGGTCTGCGAAGGAACAATATTATGGTTTAATTTTAGTTAAAAAGCACAACATTTTGTTTCAGAGCTGCAAGAAGGGTCTCTGTGTGCTCCCAGCTTTCCAGTTCAACAGTTCAGCCTGAACATTTGCTTTGTAAATCAAAGGCTTTGGGAATTACCTGGGGGTTTAAAGAAAAGCCAATAGGTTAAACCTGCCTGGCACAAACAGTCCACAAAAGGCGAGATCCATCCTCGAGGGATTTTGCCTGAAGCAAGTGCAGAGCATGGACAAACAGGGAAACGGCTGGTGGAGCTGCCTGGCGCAGGAGACCCTCCAGCCCCACAGGGAACCGGGACAATGCCACGACATTGCAACAAATACAGAGGCGAAAGGAAGCCTTTCGTCAGCCCTCTCCTCCATCCATGTCCCCCGACAAGGCTCCTGCTGGGGAATAACCTCACGCTCACCAGGGCAAATGCTCTCTGCCTTGCAGACCACAACCCAGGTCAGAGCGTGGTGCGTGGGGTGAAGTCTGTGCCGCATGCTGGGGGCTGCGGGACCACCCAGCTCCGCTACTTGCTGTTCGGGGTTTGCTTCTCCTGCGCCGGCCGCTTGTGCTTCTGGGCGATGCCGTAGGGGACGTGGGCGGCGACAGTGCCCATCTCCTTGGCTCCCTCCACGTGGAACATCTGGTCATCAAAGAAGATGTGAGGACGGATCTTCTTCAGCAGCGGCCCCTTTGGAGCCCCAGCCAGGAACAAAGCCTCATCCGTCTCCAGGCCCCAGCTGCGCAGAGTCTTTAGGGCCCGAGCTCCCGAGCTGGCTGCGCTCCTGGCAGTGACCAGGTAGGTGCGAATGGGACACTCCATCCTCAGCCCCTTGGAATAGAACTTCTTCTGCAGCTTCCCCAGGGCCTCCAGGAAGCCCTTCAAGGGTCCCTGCCAAAGCAAGAAGAAACCATCACTTTGCAGACTTCCATGCTATCCCTTCCTCTAAGCACCCAGTCCTAGCAGCGCCAGACATGCTAGCTAACCCCTTCTCCCTCTGAGCCCCCAAAAACAACAGTGAGGGGCCAGCCACAGCCATCCCGTGGGCCAGCAGTACCATCCTGCTGACCCACCCCATCTCACACTCAACATGCCGACCCTTGGCTTGTTCCCAGAGGCGAGAGCATCCCTGCGGGCTGTCTCTCTCCCAAAGGCTTTTTCTGACCGCACCCCAGCACTACCTGTGCCAGAGGCTTGTTCTCGTGAGCCTTTTCATGCTCAAAGAACATGTCCAAGCCGTGAGCCTTCACGATCTGCTCCGACTCATCAGAGAAAAGCACGGCGTCACCATCAAACGCCACCCGCAGCTGGTTCTCCGACACCTCCAGGTCTTTGCTGGGGCTGAAGATGGTGGCTGCAGCGATCCCTGTGGACGTAAAGCGTGAGGCAAGAGGTGGCAGTTACCCAAGAACCTAGCCTCATCACTTATCCGTTGAGGAGCACAGCAAAACACAACGGGCTGGAAGCAAACACTGCAAGGAAATGCACGCACCCAGTAGTGCCTGCAGCTTGGATCCAAGTCCTTTTACAGCAAAAACAAATCCCCAGATGACAAACCTCCCTTTGCATACAAGAATTAACAGGGAAAAACAGTGCCTTTGCCTTGGAAGAGCTGTAGAGCTCAAGGAAAGCCTTATTTCTATGGAAACTAGAGGCTCTTTGGAGCATCAAGGATGGGATGTGGGACAAGGGAGACCCTAGCTGCACATCGATGTAGGGACAGGAACATTGGAGTTATCACTCCTGGCACCAACCCCCTGAGGGCTCCAGGCTCCCCCCCACTACCCCCCACTCAAGCTGGACCCCAGACTCACCCTCTTCAATGGCCCCACTCACTTTCTCGGCATCGGAGGAGAGGTAGAGGTTGGTGTGATAGGCCTTGAGGTAACAGATGGGGCTGTTCCCTCCCGTCATGCAGAACCTCTCGATGAACAGATCTGAGGACAGATGGACCCAGGGTGAGCCTGACTGCCCCCCAAACAAGCCTTGACGCTGCTCCCCTGTGGCTTCCCAAGAGTCGGCAGGATGGGCGCTAATTTTGGTACTGCCGTTCAACAGCATGGCCAGCAGCCAGAGCATCCTTGCCACCAGCCAACTTCCACTCAAAGCCCCGGAAATTTGGGAGAAGTGGGCTCAGCATGTGGTTTGGAGGAAGAGGCAGGAGAAAGTGTCTCCTTATCTTGCTGCCAGGCAATAACACTTTGCCCAAGAGCCGTCAGCACCCCCGCAAAGGACAGCTTTGCTCTCAGCTTACCATAGTGGTTGATGCTGTTGATCAAGCGAACCCCAACCTGGGCATGGTTGTTGGTCATGAGGACGATGTCAAAGAGCTCCTCACTGTCGGGGTAAAGCTCGCGCAGCTGCGTGTTCACTGCTTCCAGCGCCTGCAGCACCCCAGGGCAAAGTGGGGAGGTGGGTGTCAGCGAGCCCCAAGCATGGCCCTGACCGCCTTCTCACCGAGCAAAACACTTCTGTTCACCAAAACCAGGGATCTGGCCCGACCCCAACTACACCCTGAGCCAACCTGACATCAGCAAGCAGCTTTAGCTGGGAAAAAAGAACTGATTTGGGGGAAAAAACATAGCTACTCTTCTATTTTCAAACACAAAAGGTTTCAAGTTTTCATTAGGAGATGAGAATAAATTATCTCAAAGTTACAAATGAGTGTTTTTCAAGCAATCAGAAAGAGAACAAGTCTCTCCCCACCAACTGGATTAGTTTATTCATTGGGAATGGACAAGAGATTGCTTCAGTGTGGGCCAGCACACAAAACTGCACTGAATCCAGTGGAACTGGGGCAGAAATTGGAAAATATTTTTAAAGTTTGAAATGCCTCATTTCAACATGTCAAAATTAGAAATTGGCTGACTCTATAGCAAGGCTAAATTCAGCCAATTTAAAAGAATAAATAAATTGTAATTAAAAAAAAATAAAATAATTCCCTAAAGGGAAACTTTAATATGATCCAAAGAGACGATTTCTTCAATTCTTGGGCTCAGTTGCCAATCTGGAAAATTCAGCATTTCCTCAGTCCTGGAAGAAGCACATAACTTGCCGGGAGGTTTATTTGACCTCTGTTTGCTCTGTGGTTACATCCCTTCTGCCACGCTGCTCATTTCCCATCCCTTCGCCGCACAAGCACCCCATAGCACTCCCCTCTCCCCAGAACTTTTGGGTCAGGACCACAGTGCAGATTCAGCTTAGGCGGGTGGATGCTCACCTTGACGAAGGGGAAGGCAGCCCCAGGGAGGAAGGGCTCGTTCTCATGGTCCAGCTGGTATTTCACATAGGCCTCCACCCCTTGCTCGTTGTAAATCTTCTGCTCCTCCTCCATGCGGAAAAGCGCTCGCGACGACACCGCGATGGTGATGGCGTTCTCAGGCTTTGGCTGCGGGGAAAGGGAGAAAATGGGGAGGCAGCCCCTGCACCCAGTCCCGCTGCCTGAGAAGGTATCTGTTAAGTTTCAACACAAAAGGCAACGAAGCGAGTGACACCTCATAGCGATTTGGAGGATAATGGGGCAGGTGCAACCCTGATCTTCCAATGCTTCAACAGATGAAGCCCTGATGCACCGTCCCCACACATTTGGGATACATGAGAGCCTTTTTCTGCTGCTCGCACCATGCCCGAGCCCTCCCACTGCAAACAGGCTCCCAGGACCCACCCGGACCCAACATGCTACCCCAGGAGAACCACTCAACCCCATGCAGAAGGGATTTGCGTGGTTTTTCTCCCCCCAGCCAGGAAAAAAACCACACATTGCAGCTTGGCCAGATCCACGCTCCCACGATGCTGTCCAGATGTGATGAACAACCCGTGCCAGCTCAGCTTATAAAAACACTTGATATAGTTATTGTGGGTGGAAACATGACAAACAGGTGGTGCAAGCAATGATTTATGAGTCATTATTATTAATGTTCGAGGGCTTGATCCAAAATCCACCGAAGTCAACAAGGGGCCTCTAGTGAGACGTGGCAGCGGGACAGGGGACACCAGGAAAGTCAATCTCATCTTGACCCCCACCCGTCCTCCCTCTCCCCTTGGAGGGCAGAAGGGTGTTAATCCCCATCACTCACTTGCAAGCATGAAAGCAAATTCATTACTGATGGCCAACAAATCCTCAGTTCCAGAACAGCAAATCCTAAGCAGGGACAGTGGCACAGGCAGCCCTGTTCCCAGCAGACTCTGCCTGCAACGAGTCCTGGGAGCAGGACAGGACTCGGGAGCTCACATGGGGGATGCTACCCGGGAGCTGTGACCAGTCCCAGCCCACACGCTGCCTGGCTGCACTTAGGGATGCATCTCTGCAGGGAGCCTGGGAAATCCAGGCCGTCAGCACTTCAGAAACACCTCAACCTCAGCTCCTCTGTGATTTCCAGGATCCTCCTGTAGCACGTTGCCCTGTGAGTAATCCTCCAGAAATGCCGTTTGCCCAGGGGCAGGAGGGCACCTTGGCCAGCCACTCTGCACACCCACATGCTCCAAAGTTCAAGCTCCCACCCTGCCTAGGGCTGAGCTTTACAGAAACAGGAGCCTGGCAAGGACAAGGTACCCCATTGGCATTGGGGATCTTCACTCCCCACAGGGCTGGGCTTGCCCTGGGGCTCACTCTGCCCTCAGCCCGGCCCCACTGATCCTGCCCAGCATGGAGACGCACCCAGGAATGAGTCAATGGCAGCCCCTGTGCCATTCCCAGCACCGCACCCACCCCATAAGCAGTGCCCAGAGCCAGTCCTGCAGCGCGGTCGGTCCCAGACACCTCTCCAAGGCCACATCGGTACCCAAAATCCCCAGCAAGCAGATTAAGCAGTGGGCGATTAGGACTAGACACGGATTAGCTCAGGCTGAGAACATCGCTGTGGCCAGAGGGAACCCTTTCCCACTGCCTTTGCAGAGAAATAAGGTCCCATTTGGAAGAGGCTCTTGAGAGAGCAGGTGAACAACCCTCAGGACATGCAGGATCACCCAGGTCCATGCAGAAGTTTATCAGCAACACCAGCATCGCTCCCACAAGTGAACCGCAGCCAGGTCCCCATCTTACATTTAGCTACCCAGTGGGTATTAGCTGTTAACTTGTCATGGGCCAAGTCTTGGCACTCCAACTCATTAATTAATAACTCTGGTGTCATGGGCCATTTATTAGCTGAAAATATTAATAACTATTAAAGGTCTCGGAACATCCGGCCATTAGCCTTCAGCAAGGAGTCCTGCCACACCATGCTGCTCACGAGTCCCTGCAGTGCTGGGTTATCGGGATACACAGGAGAGCTGCCGGGAGTTTGCTCCCCGATCCCGGTCCCCGCCGGACCGCAGGGCAGAGCATCCTCCACAGCCAGCCCTGGCGGAGGATCCCCAGCAGAGAAAGTAGGTCAGCAGCACGCACAGCGCAGAGGCATGTTCAAGGGGGTGAGATGCGTGTGCGGGGCCATAAGCCAAGCCTAGCTGGGTGCCCAGCCTGAATTTGCATCTCTATCTCCCCACGGCACACACCTTGCACCCGGCGGGTGCCAAGAGCACAGGTACCTTGCGCAACGGCAACAGGCTGCTCAAGGTCCCTTCCCTGCCATTTAAAGGCACCAGCCTCCAGGAGGTTAATTTAAGAGGTAATAAACACAGCAATAAAAATAACCGTAAGCTTGGGGCCTAACTCTGCCCCAGCGTGGGCTGCTGGAGCCCCAGCTGCCTGCGGGCAGGAAGCCCGGCCTCTGGGAATGGGACCTGCTGGATCCTGTTTGCTCCTGCCAAGGAAGATTTGCACCTTTGGAGCATTTTCTGTAGGAAAGTCTCACCCGGGCGCTAACGTAGCTCCCAGCTCCGGCTGGGCTGGAACAGCCCTGCTGTTCTCTGGGAAACGCTGACATTTGAAAAATAAGGCAATTCTGCTCTGTGAGGAGGGAGCCACATTTTGACATTTCTTTGAAGTGAAGGTTGCATTTGGAAACACTCCCTCCTCAGGGTTGTTTGGATGCTTCTCCATCCCCACTAGTACTACAAGTGATCATTACTACATTCAAAAATGGCCTTTAAAGAGTCATAGCACTACAGGAACCACAGCACCTCAAATCCTCCATCAGAGTGCTGCGAACAACCCAACAAACCTCACTTTGCCTTGAAACATCACAGTTTTGGGGAAAAGCACCCTTCATTTTTAATAGGAAGCGTGTGCATGGGAGAGGTCCCACTCGCAGTCCCCACCGGGATGCATTTAGTCCCACGAGCTGTCATCGAGCCTGCACAGCACCCCATCCCAACGCAGCCTCCTGCTCCAGCTGCCCCAGCCCTGGTGAGTTTGGACACTCTAAATGACAAACTCTAGTTTACCCTCAGAGCAGCATCCAAGGTCAGCCAAGGTCAATTAAAGCTCATCATCCAACACAAGCCCCAGAAGCAGCTGTGGGGCTCTGCTCAGCTGAATCCAGCCAAATTTGCTGCCTGGGGATTCACGACGAGCTCCTCTCCCTTCTTCTTCCCTTCCCACAGGAAGGTCAGATCCAGCCCCATCCTGAACACCAAGCAAGAGACTAATGATGTCTTTAACAGAAATGCGAGCAGGGCAGCACGGGGGAAGGACCCATCCCAACCCTGGGTCCATCTCCAGGCTCAGCCAGACAGGAGGGACAACCGGAGACACGTCCTGACATCCCAGCCCTCTGAAGAGGAACATCAGCCCTTGGCACAGCCTCCAGGTGGTCCACGAGGTCCAAACCCCATCTCAGAAGCATAAGTGACCTTGCCAGCAGGCTCTGCCTCCATAAAGTGCAAAACCCATCCCAGACCCAAACACCCCAGTTTTGGGGTAAAGCCATATTTCAGTAGTGACTGGAAATGGCACATTTTCCTCTGCAGACCAAACAGCTGGCAGGCCTTTAAATCGCCCTCCTAATCGGCCGTAAATCCTAAGCAGCCCCCCAAGGATTAAAGGCAGATATTTGGAAATCCCACACGGAATTGTGCAGCGGGGCTGTGCCCTCCCAGCTGTGAGAGCCACAGGTGCCCACAGTGGCACCCAACACCAGCGGCTTCACTGCCAGCCCTGGAGACCATCACTGGCTGGCTCTGAGGCAGGAGCCACAGTGGGGACCCCATTCTGCACCCCTTGATCCTTTTGCATTGCCTGGGGCTGAATCTGCTGGACCCACCTTGATCCTAAAAACCTGGAGGAACTCTGGCAGCTCCGGGCACTTCCCTGGATGCTGCAGAAGACCAAATCCGTGTGGCCAAATTCAAAATTTGGAGGTGAATTTTGGTGTGAGATCTGGTCACAGAAAGAGAAGAGGAAGGGCTTGCTCCAGGGTCAAGCATGGCCCCCACCCCAGCTAAAGCTTCCCAAAAATGAGGCACACTGGTGAGCCACATGGGTCTCCATGGGTGTAGGTGACTGGCAGAGCAGGGGACGAGCAGGGCACCCAGAGGAGCGGAGCTAGCAGAAGTCCAGCTCCCACCGACCCAGACTCTCCCCCCCACGCAGCGTCACTGGAGAGGCTGGGGGACATTTTCCACATTGCTGAAGAGTGACAAGCCTCATCGCTGACCTCCCCAGCTGGCAGGAGCGAGGCCAGAGCAGACGTGGGAGCCAGGGCGTGAGAAGACCGGAGACCCCTGCAAAGCAGGGAGCCCCATGGGCTGCGGGGACGCCCTGTTAACCCGTTTCCCAGCCAGGAACGGGGTCTCCAAAAATGGTCCCCCAAATCACCCTGCCTCCTGCCATCTTACAGCACATCTCCAGGAAGGAGCAGCCCCCACAGCTCGTGCCTGCTCCCCCACCAGTACCTGCTCCGGCTGGCAGAAGCGTTTGGCCGAGAGGACAGACAGACCCAGCACCTGCAAGGGCGCAGACGGACAAGAGCAAACTCCATTTCCCGTGTGCGCGAGGGAGCCCTGGGTGGCCACAAGCCCCCTGCTTGGGATCAGATTAAAGTTCAAGGCAATGGCTGAGATGTTTTTGAGTTTTCCAAACACATTATTTATAATGCAGAAAACTGCTCTGCAGCCATCCGTCACAGGGCCTGACAGCTGCCTGGCAGGGCAGCCCAGCTGTGTGCGAGGGCAGCCGAGCTGCCTGGCCGTGGGCACGGGGCTGGGCAGGCACCGCAGGCATCGCCCCCAGCCCCACACACGTGGATGGCACAGCCTCACTTCACGGCCCAAGTGCCTGGATCTCGGCTCTGCTGCTGGTTTGCTGTGTAAGCAAGCCACATCACTGCCCCGTGCCTCAGTTTCCCCAGCTGTACAGCAGAGACGGGCACGCTGGTCATCGAGCTCGCTGCAAGGAGAGGAAGAGGAGGAGCCTGGGCTGACATCCGCAGGAGGCTGAAGGCATGGCATGAAAGACAACCAGCTACGTCCCCGCCACCAAACCAGGCTGTCCCTCTCCTCCGGGAAGGGTGAAGGCAGCAGCGCTGCCAGTTGGCAGCAGATACAGGACCAGGGGCTGCAGCCGGGTCCCCAGCGGGTAAAGCACAGGGGCTGCTCCCAGTTGGGGTCCGCAGAGCGGGGGCTTGGCCGTCTCCCCTCGCCGGACAGGTCACACGCAGAGCTTTGTCGCAAAACGTGCCGGCTGCCACCGGGCTCCCAACCTCACACCGTGGGCAGCACCTCTGCCGCAGCCCCACGCTTCGGGGGGACCCGCAGCCTCGAGGATGGCCGTGGCTGGGTGGGCTCGCAGGCTGCGGGGCCAAGGGCCAGCCCGATCCGGTGCACAGCCCCCAGCCCTGCCAGGCTGCCAGCCCCACGCTGCCGCAGCTATTCTGAGATACGGCAGCACTTCCAGGCGCTCCCATGTTTAAACCCGGCAGGCTCAGCCCTGGTTAGATAACACAGGCTTTCCCTCTAATCTCCCGGAGCAGGCGAGCCTGGCAGGGGCACCTATACCCCTGTGACACCCCACTGCCCTGGGCAAGGATTCGGCCCCCGGGTTGTCCCCCTGCTCCGCGACAGCCACCCCTCCTGTCCCTGGCAGGGCCTCCCACCCTGGCACAGGCAGCTCACGGGGCACGGAGCCGCTCCGCAAGGACACCTCAGCCCAGGAGGGACTAGGGAACCCCCCAGGGACCTGCAGGAACCCAGAGAAACTGGGGGGGATCCAGAGAGACCCCAGGAAACCAAGGGCAACCCAGAGATGCCATGGGGGCAACCTGGAGAGACCCAGGGCTTTCCCAAGGACCTGGAGGGAGATGGGGGTCAAAGAAAAAAACCAAAACAGAGACACCCAGGGCTTTCCCAAGGACCTGGAGGGAGATGGGGGTCAAAGAAAAAAAAAAAAAACAGAGACACTCAGGGGAACCCCAGAGCACCTGGAGGAGATGGGGCAGCCAGAGGGTTCCACGGGGGAACCCAGAGAAGATGAGGCACCCAGGAGGACCCTAGAGAACCTGTAGGAGATGGGGCACCTGGAGAGACCCAGGGGGACCCGAAGGAGACGGAACACCCGGGGGCACCCAGAGGGGCTAATTCCCCTCCGGGGTGGGAAAACGCAGCCCGGCTCGGCACCTCGGGGGGGGCGTTCTCACCGATTTGGGTTTCTTCTTGGGGGCGAGGTTGTCGTAGAAAGCCTTGGCCTCCTCCCAGGGCCGCCCCGCCGCACCCGGTGCCCCTGCCGTGCCCGGAGGCTCCATAGCGCGGCGGCTCCGGGGCACCGGCGGCTCCGGGGCACCGGCTGCTGCTGGTCCGTTTGCGGCGGCAACGGCGGATCCGCACGTACCGGGAGCTCCCGGAGCGGCTGCCGGGCCGGCGGAGCGCGCTTTATAAGGCATCCCATGAAGCTCCGGGGTTTCAGCCCACCGGGATACGGTTTAACCTCTTCGGGACCGAGCCCGCCCCGCCGTTTTCCCTCCCCGAGCTTCCCTAAATCCCGAGGTGCTGCGGGGGGGGATGGAGGAGGGAGCGCTCCGGCAGCCGCTGCAGGGCAGGGGCAGCCCCGGGGGCAGCAAACCCCCGGGAAGGGAAAAAAAAAGGGAAAAGGGGGAAAAAAAAGAAGGGAAAAGGGGGAAAAAAAAGAAGGGAAAAGGGGGAAAAAAAAGAAGGGAAAAGGGGGAAAAAAAAGGGGGAGAAGATGCCATCAGTAGAGACCCTAGGGAAGACAGGGGAGCAGGAGGTGACAGGGCACCCATGGGAGACACCAGCTCGCTCTCAGGGGGTCGTTGGGGTTTGCCCACCTTTGCAAAGCACAGACTGGCACCGATGCCAGGGGACCGGACAGCTGGAATGGCACAGGGGTGGTCAGCACTGGGAGCTGGAGGGGATGGAGCAACCACGGTGGTGGCTGCGTGGTGGGTCGCAGGGGCGGTCGCGCTCTTCTTCGTGCCAGGGTAACCTGCGCTGTGTGCTAGTTAATGGAACGAGCGTGGATATTAATTAAGGCTCTTCGCTAAACGTTCTCCCACGAGTGCTGGTGGGATTGAGGCCAGACACAGAGCTGTGTCTAGAGCCCAGCTTTCAGCTCAGGCTGAAAACTGCACCATGACCAGCAGAATCCCAGAAGCCCTCAGGGAGCAGGGAATTTACCCCAGAGACCAAAACTGGTCAGCCGGGAAGGGCCAAGTGATGGGGGATCCCACCTCATCTCACCCGGCACAGGGCAGCGCCTTGGACGAGGTCACAGAGCCACAGCACCGAGGCCAGCAGAAGGGTTTTGCCCAAAGCTCTGTGCCAGCAGCTAAACACCAACCCTCCCTATGGACCACAGCCTTGGAAACCCTCCCTGTCCCTGCCCATGAGACCGATCAAACACAATCTCGCTCGCACTGAGGTTCAACCAGGAGAGCAGAGCCAGGGGAAGCTGGGTGCTGCTGAAGAAGGCTGGCTCCAGGGCCCGCCCAGCTGCCTGGATCCCAAATCCTTTGGGATGTCCTGGGAGTTTAACATCATTTCAGCCTCATCAAAGACTCCCTTTCCCCAGGGCTTTTGCTGGTACCTCCTGGGAAATACCTGAGCTTCCTTTGGGTTGGCCCCAAGGAAGCAGGAGCTTTGAGGGCCCTAGAATCACCAAGGCGATTCTCAGTGCCCCCTCTCAAGCTTGAGTTGCTGCCCTTTCAGACAGAGGCCCTGGCACATCCCCAGGTTCCCAGACAGCAGGAAGGACCTGCCTCATCCCTCCTTCCCCAGGCACTCCTGAGCTGCGATCACACACATACACACACGCTCCCGGACAGCCCAGGCGAGCGTGGTAGCCAAACCCAACGTGCAAACCTCTCCCTCAGCAGCACTCCTAAAAATACACACACTGCTACGGTTTTGGCATCCTCCCATCCATCTCTGTGCTCAGGTGCTGGCTGCTGCAGGACAGAGGAGATGCTGGTGATTTGCAGGGTAGAAGCCAAACCACACACCTCCCCACGCACTGGAGCCAGGCGGGATGGGGTGAGTGGCACGGCATGGCTGGGCTCACAGCTGGGAGCCAGTGCTGCTGCCCAGGAGCCAGCCCTGCCTGATTACAGAAAAGTATTTAAAGTTGGTAAGACCTCCTTAGCAACAGCCACCATCTCTGCAGGCTGCTGATGGAGAAGAAAGGCCCGAGGAAAATACATGCAGGGAAGATGGGGGTGGAGAAGAAGAGGCTGAGAAGAAGGACAACGATACAATGATAGCAGGTCCCAGTTGCTGGAGGTGTTGGGATGGGGCCCAGGACAAAGCCACCAGGTCCTCTGGCTGTGCCCAGCCCTGGATGAAGGGTCCAGCTCCTGGCTAACAAATGAAACCTATTTCCAGCACAGACGAGGGATGTCTGGTCCTACCCACGCCCAAGAGATAACATTCCCTTCCCCAAAGCTACCTGCATTGCTGAAGGGTTACACTTTCACCCATCTTCCAGGTTCCCCAGGCTGAGCCCCAGTGTGCTGTCCCCAAGGGCTTCTCCATCCCCTGGAGTGTCACAGGCTCAGATAAGACCCATAAATGATACTCAGGAATGCAGCATTGTCATCTCACTCTCCCCATAGCTGCAGCAGCCAGCTGTCCCCCAATAAGCCATTCAGGGGGAACACCACACATGGGGGACAGTTTATTTTTCCATTAAAAAAATAGATAACAACTTCACCATCTCCTAACAGATATTACAGTCATCAACACCACAACGTGCAGACTAAATACTGATCTGTGACAATATTCCTGTCCTGGGGCAGAAGGGATGGAGGCAGCAGGCTGGGATGGGGGGGGGGAAGAAGGAGACAGACATGTTTCTTGTGGCCTCAGAGCCTTGCCAGGAGGCTTGGCAGGTACAGGACCCATCCACACTTCTCCACAGCCCCAATCCAGGACCCACCAGTCCCCACAGTAGTGCCACACACCAGAACATGCCTTCAATACCCACACTCCTGACCTTGCCCCAGGGCAGCCCACAGATGAGTCAGGCAGCCTCTGCCTTCAACTTGGGACCCCAGGCATCACCTCAATATCCAGGAAGGCCAAAAACTCCAGAAAGCACCCAAGGTGCTGCCAGGGCACTTATGGAGGTCACGCACTTGCTGTGCCAGCTCACACAGGTGATGGGGTGGAAGGTGGCTTCTGGGATCAGACACAGGCTACATCCAGGGGTGGCCTTAGACATTTCTGCTGTCCCCTAAAGTCCCCTGACCAACCCTGGCTGTTCCCAGGAGCAAAAGCAGAGGTGGAAAAGCTAAAGCCGGGCAGAGGGAGCCAAGGCAGTGAGACCTCGTGGTGGGTGCAGCACCCTGCCCAAGCTCCCCAGCACCCTGGGACCAACCCTGGCCCCTCTGGGCAGCCTTGCAGGGAATTGCCAGTGAAGGAAAGACCAGGGCCAGGACTTGGAAATTTTCAGCCTCCCTGGAAGCATCACAAGCAATGAAGGAGGGATCAGCAGAAAGGGGAAAGAGCTGGTTTCAGTGAGGATCAGGGAATGGGCCAGGTGGAGCAGTGGGAGAAAGCAGGGAGAAAGCAGCAGGGCCATGGGAACAGTTGGCCCTGGGGAGCCAGGATGCTCACCACTGGCTGCAGGGAGTCCAGCTCCAGGATGGGAGAGGGTAGATTTGGGGGTAACCTCAAGCCAGCAATACCCAGAGCAGGCTCTACCTGTCAGGGGAGAGCTACAGCCCATGGACTGTGGGCTGCCCAGGACACAGCTGGGAGCAGAGGCAGATGGGTGGCAGGAGGGATGGAGCATGGCTTACACCTGGGGCCAAGCAGACACAGGGAGGACTCAGCATAAAATAGGGGTGGAAACCATCACGGGGAGCAGAGGTTGGCTGCAGCCAGTCCAGCGATGAGCCCCCAGGGCTCTATTTCTGCATGTCACACTGCAGGAGGAGGACGATGGAGGGGTCGCTCTTTGCTGCCTCCTTGAACTCCTCCAGGGAGATCTGGTCGTCCTTGTCCTTGTCCATCTTTGTGAAGATCTTGTCAACACGCTGCTGGGGCGTCAGCCCATCTTGGTTCATCCTCATCATGATCACAGTCCCCACCATCTTGTAAATGGCCTGGAGCAAGAAGAGAAGCAAAGTACCAGAGCAGGAATGTTGGATGAGCAGAAGGTCCCAGGACAAGGCAGGAATTTTGGATTGGTGGAAGGTCCCAGGACAAGGCAGGGGACAGGATTGCTGCTCTGCTGGGACCCAGTTAGCTGCTGGCATGAGCTATGCTGCTGCACAACTCCAATCAGGTGCACACCAGGTACCTTTCAGACAAGGCTCTGGGCAGGAAAACTCATTCTTTGGTGCCAAGAGGGACCCAGTAGGTGTGAAAAGCCTGGAAAAAGCAAGCTACCCCTGCTGATTTTAAGCACCAGTACCTCAATGATCTCCAGCATCTCCAAGCGCGTGATCTTCCCATCCCCGTCTAGGTCATACATCTCAAAGGCCCAGTTGAGTTTCTGCTCAAAGGTGCCCCTGGAGGTGACAGACAGGGCACAGATGAACTCCCTGAAGTCGATGGTCCCATCACCATTCTTGTCAAAAGTGCGGAAAGCATGCTGGGCAAACTTGGAGGCATCTCCGTAGGGGAAGAACTGCAGGGAGGAGAGAAGAGAGAGATCAAAACGGGGAGGGGGAGCTTGATGCGGAGGCTGCACCCAAAGCAGCACCCTTGACCCAGCAGGGGCAGGGTGCTCCAACCCCGCAGGCAGCACTCAGGCCCCTGGCCGGAACCCACCTTGATGTAGAGCTGCTGGAACTCCTCCAGGTTGAGGATGCCAGTGGGACAGTCCTTGAGGAAGCCCTTGTACCACTGCTTCAGCTCCTGCTCGCTGAACTCCGTGCTCCTCACCAGGTCATCCAGCATCTCCGGGGCCAGTTTGCTGCTGTGCTTGCCCATGGCTGCCCCTGGGAGGGAAAACACACGGCTCCTACACACCGGGCACGGGGAGGGTTGGTGTTCTCAGGCTTTCCTCCACCCTGGCAGCCGGCTGACCCTGCATGCCTCTTTCCCACACTAGAGCTGATCCACCCAGTCGATGGGTGTCTGTGCACTGCCAAATGCTGGGACAGCAACTGTGGCACTGGGGACAGGCTCGGTGCCCGTGCCCGGCTGTGGCCCTTGCTGCTGGAGATGTGCAGGAGCTGACCCTAGGGCAGCCCACCAGTGCGGCCAGCAGCATCACCTTCAGTTCCCTCCATCTCCTAGGGCGGCTCCCTTCAGGCTGCAGAAAAACACTCAAAAAGCAACTGAAGACCCAGAACTCCTCGCACAACCTTTACGAGGCTGTGATGTCCAGCTGCCCTCTGTAAGGATGGGACAAAGAGGTAACACAAGTCTGCCATTAAAGCAGGGAAAAACCTCACTGGCACCACCTGACTTGCAGCATCCAACTGGCCACAGGGATGCCCGACCTGCTCCTGGCCAGCCCTTGGTGAGGATGGGGTCCATGGCCAGGCACCCCTCTGCCACAGTGCTGCCTGCAGCACGATGCACTGGAGCACTGACAAGCCCACAGCTGCGTGGGCAGGACGCGGAGCGGCTCCGATACACGCCGTGCCCGCTCCCACGCAGCCTTGGCTGCCGGCACTGCTCAGCCCGAGCAGCAGATGGTTTGCTGAGAGCTCCTGGAGCTTCTTTCTCCATAGAGAAAGTTGAGTAGAAGTTCACCTGGAGCCCAACCAAGCACCATCTCCCTTCCGAGCACCTGATTTCCTGACCGTGTGGGCTTAGGGGACACAGGGGTACCCAGGGATGGGCACAAGCCTCCCCCCGCAGCGATGCAGGGCTCCTCGTGCTCTCAGCCAGCCCCGTTCCCAGCTAATCCCGCAGGCAGTGGCTGTTTCCTGCCCCATCATCCCACCAGCATCTGTCACCGTCTGCCACGGCAGCGCTTAACCCACCACCCCTCGGCAGCCAGAGCCGAGGAAACGTCCGGACGCCCACAGAACACAACGCTTCTCCAGAGATCCCCAGCTTGGCTGAGGAGCTACACGAGCCCTCCTGGTATCGCAGTCCGGCTCTAACCTGCAGGGATTGATTAATCCCCACCGTGTACCATGCTCGTGTCCTCCTGCATCTCCCACCAGCCGCGCTGGCAAGGGCGCGCAGCCTCTCACCTGCGCAAGGGGCAGCTTTTCCTATAAGGGACCAGCAGCGAGGACCTTTGCTAGAAGCACCGCACCTTATCGCGCAAGCGAAGCCCTCGAAGACGCCAGGACTCAAGAAGAACATCCTTTGGTCCACCAGATTCCCCTTTCAGAGCAGAACCCAGCGCATGCCACGCACGAACCGCTCGTCTCAAAGCGGGGATATAGCATCATTAGTCCCAAAACAGGACTGAGGGGGGTCGCTATGGGTGTCCCCCCCCGGGGGGGCTGCACCCTGGGCAGCACAGGGCACCCAGCCCCCAGCACCACCCCGACGGATCGGCACCCTGGGGAGCAGGGAGGGAGCGCAGGGCCCAGCCCCAGGAGATGGATGAGGCCGCCGGCTCCGGTCACCTACCCCGACGGCAGCTCCGTACCGGGGAACCGGGTCCCGGTGCGGGGAGGAGGGGGGGGAAACCGGGTCCCAGCCCTGGATACGGGACTTGGGGGGGGGTGAAGCTCCGGCCCCGACGGCTCTTACCTGTCGTGCCGGCGGCGGCTCGGCGTAGCACGGAGCCGGTACCGGTACCGGAGGGGCCACGGTCCAGCCCGCCGGTTCCACCCGCCCCGCTCCCGCCCCTCTTGTAGCCGCGGGCCGCCCGTCTCCCCCCCCCCCGGCGGTAACGTTCGCCCATTGGCTGGGAGAGCTGTCAATCCACCGGGAGGGGCCGCGGGGGGGTGGTTCGAGGTGGGATACTGGGGTGGGGGGGGGGGTACTGGGATGCTGGGAGGAGAAATGGCGCTGGGATGCTGGGGGATGCTGGAGGGGAAAGTGGAGGGGATGCTGGGGGGGGATGCTGGGACTGGGATTGGGGGGGTGCTGGGACTGGGATTGGGGGGGATGCTGGGACTGGGATGGGGAGGGGGATGCTGGGACTGGGATGCAGGGGGTGCTGGGTCCAGCATCATGGGTGCTGCCAGCCCTGCCTGGTCCCCAGTCTTGAGCAGAACCCCCCCTGCCCCTTCCCCTCCTGCCACTCTCTGCTGCTGCTTCCCTGCTTCCTCCTCCTCCTCCTCCTCCTCACTCTGCTCCGCTCACCCACTCCTGGTTCCTGGCTCTGGTGGTGGCTCATCCCAAAGCACCCCAAAATCCCCTTCCCTTGGTGTCCTTCAGGGCTGGCGGGGGCCATGCTGCCTGCATCCCCCTGCCAGGTACCCAGCGCCGGACCCCCCCACTGCCTGCGCTGAGGGGACACTGGGACACACCTGGGTCCTCCCCAATGGGCACAGCCGCAGCCGAAGCGCAGAAAGGGGCGAGAAAACCACTCTGAGCTCCAGAACCAAACGTGGAGTGTTTCCATGGCAATCGATGGCGGCTCTTCCCGGTGACCTTGGCCATCCCGCTGTGATCCCGGTGCCACCTGGGCCCATCCGCAAGCCCCTCTGTAGCTGGTGGCCACTGAGCCTGGATGAAGTCTCCAGCCAGCCAAAGCTGGTCCCCGAGGGGGCTGTGGGGGTGCCATGGGGTGCTCTGCCCTTCTCCGTGGCTCAGCATCCCCCGGCCCAGCCCTGCTCTCGAGTGCACCCACCCTCGCTGCAGAAGTGACTGCATGAAGCTGCAGAAACCACCCCAGCTGGAGGCGAGAAAGGGCTGGTTTACCAAAAAACCCACAAATATTTGCAGCTGTGTATAAGCAGCAGGGCTGCAAGGATCCACCACCCAACCACTCCAGGGGCAGGAGGGCTGGAACCCCCACCATGGCTGGATGTGGCATCCCTGTCCGGAGCTGGATCCCCACCCGGAGTGGGGTGATTCAGCCCCATGGCTTTTGGGTCAATCCGGCAGTCTCTGCCGGGCGCTGGGCACGTGGCTCTGGCCCCAAAGCCTCTCCGTGAGCCTCCCCAAGAGCACCGGGGGGGATGAGCCCCCCCCCATGCCAGCTGGGCAACCCGCTACCGGTTCTTACATGCTTAAGTAGAGAAGACATCAATTAGTGCCACTGCAAACTGTCCGCGCTCAGGGTGCGCAGGAGGACTGAAAAATTAATGAGGGCTTAATTGAAGCAGCATGGCTGCCAGGGCTGAGACCGGCACAGCTCAGCTCATGTGCCGAAGGGGCATGGGGTGGTTGGAAGAGGTGGGGGAACGCCAGGCTGGGAGTGCGACAGGGACACCCTCGGGATGGGGACAAGGGCTGTTGTGGGGTTCTGGGGTGTCCAAATTTTGGGGGATGCAGCACCCTGAGTCCCGGTGCTGGGGACGTGCCCAGGCTCATGCGGGGCTGGCTGCGCTGGTGGCCCCAAGCGCACGGGCCGGAGCACCCAGCTGAGCCCAGCACCCAGACTGGGTGCCCTAACGTGAACCCAGGCTCAACTGGGATGTTGGCCCTGGGATTGCAGGAGGGGAACCAGGGTCTCCGGAGACGGGGAACGGGCTCCGCAGGCAGCGCCGGCTCCGTGGCAGCCCTTTGCTCCCTGCTCCGGCAGCAGCATCACCCCAGCTCCCTGCCCCCAGGGTCCCTGGGGTGCAGAGCTGCCAGGGCGTCACCAGTTCCAAAAAAACCTCATTTTCCAGCTACACTGCTAAATGCAAAGGGCTGCAGCTTCCCCCAGCGGCTACGGGCTGCACCAGCACAGCTTGGGGGGCTGTGTCCAATGTGGGGGGACCCCGCAGCCACAGCCCCCCCGCTGCCTGGGTCCACTGCAGCCGGATCAGCCCCCCCAAAACTGCTGGGAGCCATGGGGAGCAGGAGTCACCGCCGCTCACCCCGGCCTCCCAACAGCCCTTGTCCCACTGTATCGCCAGATCAGCCGGCGGTGATGCCGGTGGTGGGGGGCATCGGTAGCTCAGCCAACCCCTCTGTGACCCCCCCAATGCTCCTTTCCCATGAGTGTCCCCATAACAAGGTCCTGGGCAGGACCTGTCACCCCAGATGGGGGCAGCTGGGCAGGGCTGGGGACAGGGATGGACACTGTCCTTTTGGGCTAGTCCACAGTGTTCACGGCTAGTGCAACCCCACAAAATCCCCCGTTTTCCAGTGACACACTGGGCAGCAGCCACACGACCCGAGCACGGGACTGTGGGCCACGGGCACATGCTGGGACATCGGGACGGGCTCCGGGGGGCTTCTCCTCTGGCACAGCCCCACCACGGGTGGCACATCCACAGGCACGTGTGCCCAGAGGAAACCCGGTGCCAGCCCCGCTGCGGGCAGCATTTGGGGTTGAGCTGTGGTTTGCAAAGAGTTTTGGAGCAAAACAGGGATTTCTCACTCTCTTGCTCATTTCTTCTGCTGCTCTCTCCCTTCAAGCCATGTTTCCTCGCCAGCAGCCTCAGCCTTTCCCCAGCTGCTCGCCATCCCTGGAGCAGGTCCCTTCCCTACCCGCTGTGCCCCACGGCCAAGGCTTGGTGCCACATGTCCTGGCCGGCACTGGGGTGCTGTAAGGTGGGCACCCATCCCATGCTTTGCTGCGCAGAAATGCCCTTGTAAAGGGGCGAGGAGCTGCTGTCACCCACGACATGTCCCTGGGGAACACCCCTGGGTGCCACTGGGCAAGCTGGACCTGGGGTGACCACAGCACTGGGGGTCCCTCTTGATGTCCCTGCCATGATGCCCAGTGCTATGCTGGGAAAAGGGGGTGCGGGGTGGAAAAGCAGAAATACTCCGATTTTGGGGTTCCCCACCTGCTTCTTACCTCCCACATCACCCCTGTGGGAACAGCTCTGTTCTGGCACGTGCCATCCAAACCCCCCCAGCCCCAGTTTGGGGGGACGGATGGTGCTGCCTGGCCAAAACGGGGCTCCTGGGGCACGCGTGTGGTTTGGTCCCATGGCAGTGGCACCGGGTGGGTTCGGTGGCTGTCCCCCTCCCTGGAGTGGGAGGTAGGGGGGAAGCAGTGTCATCCATAGGCTGGGGCAGGAGCAGAGGAAAATTTGGGGCTTCCCTCCCCTTGCTCAGAGTGGGCTGTGGGTGCACGGGCTGCCAGGGCTGAGCCGGGCTGGCTCTGACAAGGGGGGGGACACACGCAGGCACCCGCTCGCTATCACCGCATCCCCCAAAACCAGGGAGAAACACCCGAGCGGGACCCGGATCCCTCTCCCATACAGGCCACAGAGGTTTGCCGGCCGGCACGTAGAGAGTTAAGCGTCCCCGTCTCCCTCACACTTGAGACGTCACCGTCACCAGTGGCGTGGGGGGGGTGGGGGGTGGGCTGGGGGGCTATGGTGGTCTTTGTGGTGCATTCGGCAGCTGGCGCAGGGCGGCTCACGCACACGGCGGGCGGCTCTTCCCCGACACCCCACGCTCCGGCAGCATCCGCAGACAACCGGCAGCGGCCACCGCCTGCCCACGCCTCGAGCTCCCCACCGCCACGGTGAGCAAGGGCCGCCACGGGGGACGGGGGACAGGGATGCCACCAGGCCTTGAGAGCAGGGTTGGGGGGGGGGGGCGGGTGGGCTACGGCAGCCGCTGGCTCTCTCCCCTGGGGACCCAAACTGGTAGCAGCCCCTCTTTCTCTTTGCACCCCCCAGCCCGGTGCGCCCAACGCTTGCTTGCTGCCCCCAGGATTGGGGGTGATGGGGTGCTGCTCTCTTTCCCCCCCCCCCCCCGCCCCACCTGGAGGATGCTGCAGCCCCACGGTTGCCCTGGGTGGGTGCGGGTGCACAGCTGGGTGCTCGCCCGCGCCGGCTGGGTGCTGCGGCTCGGCTCCCCCCCGGCAGCCCTGCGGTAAATCTTGCTGCTCACCCGCAGCCGCAGCAAGGCAAGAGGGGAGGCCCCCCCCGGCACCCCGCTGGCCCCGCTCGGGGTGGGAGGGGGGGGGGCTCAGCCCCATAGTGGGGGGACTCGCACCTCCCTCCATCCAGGGAGGTCCCCAAACTGGCGTGGGGGGGGTGTGGGTGGGTGACAGTCCTGGGAAGCCCCAGCTCCACCCTGGGCAGGGCTGGGGGGTATCCCGGCTCATCCTGGGGCAGGATCTGGCCCCGGCACCTTGGTTCCCAGGATAAGGTGCCCCCCCCCCAAAAAAAAATCCTTCAGGCACCACGTATCCGAGCCTGCAACGGCTGCAGCGATGCTGGCGTGGCCATGGGCGGGGGGGGCAATGGCAGCGGCGGTGGGCACCGGGCCTGGCACCCAGTGGGCACCCAGCGGGCAGGGGGGGTGCTGCGGTATGTGGAACCAAATCAAGGGGAAGGGGCACCCAGCCCCTGGCCGGGGGTGCGGCGCTGCACCAGGCTGTGGTGCCCACAGCGATGCCGTGCCAGCGGCAAAGGGGCACAGCCCCAAAACAGCCCTGGGTGACAAGGGAATGGCCTGATCCGGCGGCATCGCTGCCCCTTTGGTGTGGTCAGCCTGGGCATCGCCGGCTGGGGGGGGAGAAATGCTCCTGGGTGCAGGATTTGGCCCTGCCTGGAGCAGGAGAGGGAGGTTTCACCCCATCTGCTGGGAAGTCCCCATGGAGGTGACACCTGCGACGGGGTCCCTGTGGGGCAGGATGCTCCGGGGGGGGGGCGGAAAGCGGGGAGACGTGGCGGTGCAGGGAGAGGAGTGGGTGCCGGAGCGGGGCTGGGGTGCGGGGAGGTCACCGCAGGGAGGGACAAAAACCCGGGGCCACCTCGGGTGTGGCTGGGGACGGGGAACCCTCGAGGGCAGCCATCCCCCAGCAGCGCGCCCCTCCGCGAGAGCAGTCCTGGGATGGGGCGCCTTTCCCAGTGGATTTGGGGTGTGCGCTTCCCCCCAGTTCAGCCGCATGGCAATGGGCAGCCTGCACTGGAAGGAGCCCCTCGCCCTCCCCGACAGCCACCTTGGGGGGGGGGGACAGGGATGTGCCGTGGCTCCCCGGGCCAAGGGCCACCGTGGGGCATAGCCACCTGGGGCCAAGGAAATGGTGCAAATCAGGGGCTGAGCCCCAAGCAGAACTGCCCCTCCAGACCGGGGTGGGGGCTGCAGCAATCGCCATCCTCCCACCCAGCACCGAACCCCCGTGCCACGGCTCAGGCCTCACACCGGGGTGTCCCCACGCCGGGGACTGCAGGGACACGTCCGTGCCCCTCCTTGGGCACAGGCAGAGTTCAGCGGTGACAAATCCCAGCCCCGAGCCGCCCGTCAAGGACAACCGCGGCACGGGCACGAGGATGCCCGCACGCCGATCGCAGCATGTACGCGAACGCTGGAGCAGAGCGGGTGCGAATCTCCCACCCCGCAGGCACCGCAGGACCCCCCCCAGCACCCTCCTGCAGAGCCCAGCATCCCTCCAAAACACCCCAGCACCCAGCGAGAAGAACCCTGGGGTCACTGCACCAGGGCAGCCTTGGGCAGCTTTATGCCCCACCGCAGGGTACAAGCACCCACCACGCGTGGGGAAACTGAGGCAGAGGTGTGCAGCGGGGAACCTGGGTGCCCTGGCTCCCCTAAAGCAGCTTGCATTTCGGCATCAGGCTGCTGCATCCCATGCAACCCCGATGTAAAGCCACGGCTTTCTGGGCCCGGGAGGAGGAAGGCAGAGCCATGGCCGTTGATGCCGAAGGGCTGCGCTGGGGCTGAGTGGGCAGCGCTGGGCTGGGGGGCAGCAGCCCCATCCCAGGCACGAAGCTGCCCCATCCCTCCCCACTGCTCCTGTCTCCTCCAGCTCTCCCTCTCCCCTTCCCCAGCCATGTTAATTAAACCCAAGTGCTTAATTACAGCCTGCTGAATCCCGCGGCTGCTTCCCAGAGCCCGCTAACACTGTGGGGTCAAGCCGGACCCCCCCCCCCAACATCCCTGTAGGAAACGTGGGGGACGGGGGAACCGGGGGGAGCATCCCGGCGTCTGCAGGATTTGGGTTGCGGCTCATCAGCGGCATAAACGGATCTTCACGCAACGCATGGAAAAGAGCAAACCCAAGCAGCGGCGCCGGGAAAGTCATCCCTGGGGGTCTTGGCCTCTCCAAGGAAAGATGGGGACAGATGGCTCAGCCCCGGGGTTGTCCCTGAGCTGCTGGCAGGTCCCCCAAGGGGTGCGGAGGGAAGGGGATGCTCAGCCGGTGCCCGGCAAGCTCCTGATAACACCGGCTGCTGGCAATAAAAAAATAATCGAGGCAAATAAGGTGAAGGCTGGCGGCAGCATGCAGGGCTGCGAGCCGGGGTGGGGGGAGCCAGCGTACCCACCGTCCTTCCCCTCCTGGTCACCCACCGGTGGGTGCCCGGGACAGAGGGGTGCCCGGCGGGGGGGTGGACTGACCCTGTCACCCTCCTGCCCGCAGGTCCCCGCCAGCCCATGAAGTGATTCGGGTGGGTGGCACAGCCCCTGCTCCTGCCATAGCTCCCGCCGCCGCCGCACCGGGCACCGAGGTAAGGACCCAGGGCTGTGGCCGTGGGGTGGGTGGGATGCTCCGGCGTGGGCACCAGACCCCCAAACCCGGTCCGTGGGGCAGAAATCCCAGTTGGGGTCTTCCCCTGTCCGTGGGGGATACCCAGCCCCGTCACCTGGGGGAACTGGCATGACCCTGTGGGGGTCACCTGGGGCAGCCCCCCCCCCCCCGTCCCCCAGTCGAGAATGGGGGGGTCAGGGCGGAGGAACCGGGGTGCCTCGGGGGAGGCGGCGAGGCCAGGGGTGACCACAGGAAGCGTGATGGTCACGAACCCGCGCCCCGCTTCCCTCCCCGCCTCGGCAAACGGCAGCGGCAGAAGTGCCGGGGCGAGAGCCGCCGCGTTTCGGCAGATGCTCGCACCCGTGCACCTCAGCCGGGGAGGGTTGGGGCTGGGGACGGCGGGGCCGTGGGGTGCAGAGCCCGGCAGGACGGGTGCAGGTAGGTGCCACGGCAGCAGCGGTGGGGGCTCGGGTGTGCCGGGGTGTCCGGCCGGCGGCACCGGTGCTGTTCCACTCTGTTCTGTTTCTCTCGCTCAGGTCTGCTGGCCATGGGCAACCTGATAAAGGTATTGGGCAAAGATTTAGAAAACTGTCCTCATTTTTTCCTGGATTTTGAAAGTAAGTCCCGTGAGCAGGGCGGGCGCGGGGAGGGGACCAGGGCCGCCACCGCGGCTGCTCTCCGGAAGATGGGGACAGGCACGGTGTCCCCGAGCAGCCCCGTGTCCCCAGGTGCCTTGGGGCAGCCCCGGACATACCCCGCAATGGGCTGAGCGGGGCAGGGGAGCAGGACCCCAAGAGATGCCCTGACCCTGAAAGCGTGGGGAGACATCCCCGGCTGAGTGGTGGGGATACAGGATACGTCCCGGCAGTGGGACCTGGCCCACGAGGACCTCAGGGATGTGCCCCGCTGCTGTTAGTCGATGGCACCGGGTGGCCATGTGGCACGTCCCCTGCCACCGCCACGGCAGGGACAGCTCGGAGGCCAGGGATGCCGGGGAAGGAGGAGGGAAGGATCCGTACCGCCTGCCTTGGCCGGGAAGGGCGGCGCGGTGGTCGCAGCCTGCGCCTGAGGGATGGAGATTGGGGACCCCCGGTTCGGTCCAGGGGACCTGCCCCAGCTTCCCACTGACCTGGGCTAACCGGGAGAGGAAAGCACGGCTCTCCGACCTCCCAGGCTGGCACGGGGCAGATGGTGCCCGCCGTGGCAAGATGCCAGACCCGGTGCAGCCCTGTGCCCCCCCCCCCTTCCTCCCTTTCTCCCCCCCCCCGCCTTCCTCCCAGGGCACAGCTCAGAGCAAGAGCGAGGGTGGGGGGGTAAAAATAGCGCAGCAGCAAACCGCTCGCCCCGGCGGGGAGAGGCCGCGCTCAGCTCGCCGCACCACCTCCGGCATCGGCACGTCCCGAAATAGCTGGGGCCGGGGTCACGCAGCCACCCCGCTCCCACAGCCAGGGACCTTCTTGGCTCCTCGTGGTGGGTCCTTTGAGGGGGGGACAGTCTTCGCTCGCCTCCAACCCCCTCCGCAGCCCCCCACCCCGGCACTGTGGGGGCTCCCTGGGACCCCCCCCCCCCCCCAATTTCAGGGCTGGCTCCGCAGCTTGGCGGGCAGCGGGGGGGATACCTGTAGCCAAGATTTCAGGGAGTCGTTCACCGCTTCACCCTCCTCGCCGGAGCCCGGCGGCTCTCTCCTCCCTTCGCTCCTTCCTCTCCATCACCCCATCCGCCAGCGCTCATCACCATCGGGGTGGGGGGGGGAAGAGGCTGCAGCCCGGGACCGGGAGCAGCCGGGGGGTCACCCGCCGGCCGGGGGGATCACCTCGAGCCCCCGGGGAGCAGCGGGGGGGAGGACAGGGGCTCCGGCTGCCGCCGGCCGCTGCCCTCAGCCCAGCACCTCTTCCCCGAGCACCACCTCACCATCATGCTTTTTTCCTCTTGTTTCTTCTCTTGCAGGTTTCACATGGGGAACCTTCTTAAAGTGTTGACTTATAACGAACTTGACCAAGGCCCTAATTTTTTCCTTGACTTTGAAAGTGAGATGGGATTTTTATTTTCTTTTTTTTGTTTCGTACTTATTCTGAGTTCCACATCCACACCATTTTGAGTTCTCGTACCCGTCGCCCATCGCATCGCGCCCATCCCAGACGTCCTCCCTCCCCCCCCCCAAAACCTTTGCCGTCCGGGGGTCTCCCCGGGGAGGGGGGGGCCGCAGCCGCCGGGGCAGACCCATGGCCGGGGGCTATCGCTCCGCACCTCTTCCCCGGGGCACTTTGCAGCCCGTTGGGGCCAGCCCGGGGCTGGGGGCTGCTCGGGGACCCCTGTGAGCAGGACCACGGTCGCAGGGCAGCCAGGACTCACCCCCACTCGCCCCCCCCCCCCCCCCCCAACCCCGTGGCTTGGCTCAAGCTCGGGCAAGGAGACGGACCAGGGGGACAAACCTGCCAGGAAGGGCTGCGGGCTGGCGGGAGAGCCGCGGGACGGGGTGCTGGCACCCCGCTCCGGCTCTTGCCGCCCAGAACCCCGCTCAGAGCCCTCCGGGTTTCTCTTCCCCCCCCTCCCCGGGGCGCTGCCCTGCAGATGCGCAGCCGACGGAGGCCGAGACGGCGGTGTGGAACCAGGTGAACGCCGTGCTGGAAGAGGCGCAGGCAATCCTGGCCGAGCTGCAGTCGTACACGGGTGCCGGGCAGGAGATCCGAGAGGTGGGGGCAACCCCCAGCGCCCGCTGACCACCCACCCACCCGCCGTGGCTTGGGGCAACTGCTGATGCTCTTTCCCCAGGCCATCCAAAATCCCGGGGACCTGCGGCTGCAGGAGAGGGCCTGGAGCGCCGTCTGCCCCCTCGTCGCCAAGCTGAAGCGCTTCTATGAGTTTTCCCTGCGGCTGGGTGAGCACCCCGAATCCCCGTTTCCCCCTTCCTTATATTCCCCCGTTGCATCTCGCATCCCTCCCCTGATGCAGGAACGGGGCAGGTTTGGGGGGGAGCCCTGCCCGTGGGGCGTGCTCAGGTGTGGATGCTGCGCTGCCCCGTGCCTCAGTTTCCCCAGTCGGGGCTGGGGAGGTGCACGGGAGCAGGAAGGGGACCAGCGGTGCTTCGTCCCCAGAGAACGCCCTGCGGAGCCTGCTGGAGGCCCTCACCAGCCCCCCGTACGCTCCGACCCAGCACCTCGAGCGGGAGCAAGCCTTGGCCAAGCAGTTTGCCGAGATCCTCCACTTCACCCTCAGCTTCGACGAGCTCAAGGTGCCTCCCCGTGGACCCTTGTGTGGGATGAGGGCTGGGGGCGGGGGGGGGGTCTGCAGGGTCCCCGCACTGGGACCGTGCAAAAGCCGTGAGCCAGCGCAGTCCCTTGGGACCCTCGAGGTTCGCCCCGAGCACACCGAGCCGGCCGTGGCCCCCACCCCAGCCCCTAACGCCGGACTCCCCTCGGCAGATGACCAACCCCGCCATCCAGAACGACTTCAGCTACTACAGAAGGACCATCAGCCGAAATCGCATTAACAACCTGCAGGTGAGAGGACAACGCCGTTCCCCGCATCCCCCCCCCCCCACCCAGAGGTGGCCTCCCCCAAGGGGGGGGTCACAGGACTGGGGATGGCTTGGGGTGGGGGTCGGCCACCCCAATGGCCCCCATCATCTTCCTCCCCTGCAGCTGGACGCGGAGAGCGAGGTGAACAACGAGATGGCCAACAGGATGTCCCTCTTCTACGCCGAGGCCACCCCCATGCTCAAAACACTCAGCAATGCCACCACCAAATTCGTTTCGGAGGTGAGAGAGGCCGGTGACGGGGGGACCCTCAGGGTGGGGGGAAGCCCCCCCTCCAGCCCCGGCACCGTGCAGGGGTCAGGAGGGGAAACGGCAGCCGGGACCTGCTGGGTTTCAGAACAAGACCCTTCCGATCGAGGACACAACCGACTGCCTGAGCACCATGGCGTGTGTCTGCAGGGTGATGCTGGAGACCCCGTGAGTACCTCGCACAGGGTGGGGGGGGGGACATCTCGGTGCCAGGGTCCCTCTGTCACCCCCCCCCGGGCTCAGCTGACCCCTCTCCCGGCGCAGGGAGTACCGAAGCCGCTTCACCAACACCGAGACCCTCCTCTTCTGCATGCGGGTGATGGTCGGCGTCATCATCCTCTACGACCACGTCCACCCCGTGGGGGCCTTCGCGAAGACCTCCAAGATCGACGTGAGTGGCCGGGGGGGGTGCGGTGGAGGGGGGTCACAGCCATCCCGCTCATCCCAGTGTAGCTGTGATACCTGGGGGTCCCTATCCCTGGATGTTCCCTGTGGGGACATCTCTGAGTTGGTCCGGAGGGGAACTGGTCCCGCTCCCCAAGCAGCGAGGAGGAGGATGGGGAGGAAGGGGGAAAGCCCCGCCGTGGTGCGTCCGGCTGCTCACTCCCTTTCTCTCTCCCCCCCCCCAGATGAAAGGCTGCATCAAAGTCTTGAAAGACCAACCCTCAACCAGCACCGAGGGGCTCCTGAATGCCCTGAGGTGAGCCAAGGGGTTGGGGCGCATGGTGGAGGGGGGTATGGGGCTGTGGGATGATGGCAGAGCGGGTCGGGGCACGGCGGGGTGACCGTCCCCTCCCCGTCCAGGTACACCACTCGGCACCTCAACGACGACACCACGTCCAAACAGATCCGGGCCCTGCTGCAGTGAGCGCGGGGCGGCCGCCGGAGCCAGCCCCGACCCCGCGCACGTCACCCGTGTCACCTACGCCCATGACCATACCGCTCATTTTGTACAGAAGGAAAAGGGACAATAAGAAATACAAAAAAAAAAAAAAAATATCAAAACGGCCCAAGGCCACCCCTCCATGCGCTCCTGACCCCTTCCCATCTCCACCTCCCCCCCCCCCCCAAATCAGCACCCATTTACTGGACACAAGGCGCAGGTGGCACCACGGGGACACTGCACCGGGGGTGCTGGGGCTAGGCAGGATAGACCCGGGCAAGGATGTGCCGATGGGGCCGACGGCAGCGAGCGTCCGCGGCACGGGGGGCACCTTGGGGAGGGGGGAAAGGGGCAGGTGCCACCCCCGTCCCCGTCCTCGTCCCCGAGCATCCGGCTGCGGAGGAGGAGGAATAAACATCCCTGCGGATCTGCACTGACTCTGGTGGAAACGGCTCAGTCTCACCTGGTAGATTTTTAATATGAGCAATTAAATCTCCACTCACCTCTTCTTTTCTACATTTTTTTTTGGGGTGTGAAATAAAATGACATTTAATCTGTTCGTGGCCGGAGCGGGGCCGTCTCTGCTGCATCCCATCCCACGCTGCACCGGCTGGAAGCACCGGGATCACCGTGCCTGCCCCTCGTGGGCCAGGGACCCCATCCGTGACACCCCTGGGACTGAATCCCCCCCTCCCAGGGACCACATCTCCCCCTCCATGACACCGTGGGAATCCATCCCTGCTGGATGATCCCTGCGGGATCCATCCTCCCAACCCCACCGTGACACTGTCAGTGACCAAGAGCTCCTGAAGGGACAACAGCCCGGGGTGTCCCCCCCCTCCGTGGTGGTGCTGCCCCCCCCTCACCCCCCCAGCTGCCCCTAAGCCAGCCTGCCCAGGGCACCCTCCTGCCCCAGCAACTGCAGACTGGGAGAACTGGGAGGCTGCTGGAAGCCATGGCTGGCTGCCACGGGCCCGTCCCTTTGCCGGCAGATGGCCCTGTGACACCGTGACAAAACAGCCCTGGAGTCCCCCCCACACACCCCCCCAGCACCCCCCCACCAGCTCTACCGTGGGGGGACCCACTCACCCCCCCCCCCACTAAAGCCCCCCAAACTGGGGGATGCCCCGACGGACACCCTGCAGCGCAGGGCGTCGTACCAGCCCTCGGTGGGGGCTGCATCACCCTCCCACCCCCCCCAAGGGGACACCCCAAGACTCGTCCTGCTGCGGCCACGCTCCTGGGGTGCAGGGCGAAGTCCCCCCCGAGTTTGGTGTCCCGCCAGCCAGATGGTGCTCTCCTTCCCGCTGCCTTTCCCACCGGACAGCCGTGGGCAGCTGCCCGCGCTGCCGGCCCCCCCTCGCTGCCGGGGGACGATGGGCACCTCTACGTGTGCCACCAGGACCCCAGAACCTTCGTGGAGGGCGGCTCTCTGATGGCATGCCCATGCCTCAGTTTCCCCACCTGTGCAATGGGTGACAACCGCTGCCTCCAGTGCGTGCCGGAGGGCGCGCGGGCAGGGTCCCCCCAGCCTCCTGCACACTGGACACCCCCCCAGAATTGCTCAGGGTGCCAACATAGGGACACCCATCCCACCCACCGCAGCCCGGCACAACCCCACGTCTCCAAATCTGCGTGGGCACCCACCAGCACCCCCGGCCACGGCAGCCCTGGGGGATCGTGAGCAGCGCAAGGAGGGGACAAAAAGGGGAAAAAACCTGGCAGCCCCCAGCCCTTCGGATACCGGCGTTTCCTGGGCCCGGTGCCAGGATCCAGCCGCGCACACCCCGGCTTTGCCGCCAAAGCCGCCCAACTCCCGCGCGGCACGGGACGCACACGCTGTTGCACAACCTCGGCCAACGGCTCCTTTTATTTTTAGGCTCTTGCTACACGGCTTCCCCGTAGCCCGCCAGAAATGCCGCCGAGGCACCGGGATGGGCCACGGGATGCGAAACGCCCTGCCCTGCTCCCAGCCCCCGCAGCAATCAGAGCAACTCCATGCACCAGCCGTGCCTCAGTTTCCCCATTAATTACCTTCGCCCACCACCCTTGCGGTGGCAGCGATGCCAGCCAGCCCTGCTGACCCCAAGCGGGCTCCGAGAGCTCCCTCCCACCGAGCCCATCACCCAGGGCTTCGTTAAATCCCCCTGCTCCGCGGCACAACGATCCCACCTGGGAACCGAAGATGAGGCCAGGACACGGCTCAGTTTGGTGGCCGCAGCTGCCGCGTGGCGTGTCTGCAGGAGCTGCCGTCCCCAGGTGACACCGTCCCCCAGATGGTCCCCAGCCTGTCCAAGGCACCGGGACAGGATCGACCCCGCAGTGTGGGAACTGGGGTGGGAAGAGCTGGGACAGCATCACCACCCAGGACCTCCAACGGGAGTTAAGGGACAGCCGGATCCTTTAAAAAGCCACCAGCGAACACAGGCACAGACACCAGCTGGTCACCAGTGCCGGGCGAGATGGCAGCTGTGCCACGGTGCCACGGTGCCGGATGGCTCCTGGCACAGAGCTACAGCCTGGCCGCCCATAATGTGTGTCCCCCCCCGGCCCCCCGCAGCGCTACCTCTTTGTACAAGGGGAGGGCTGAGGCCAAACTCGTGCCACATCTGTGGCTTCAGCCCCAGCTGTGCCCCCCACAGCACCTTGCGGGACAGGGCAGGTGGCACATCCCACGCCAGCAGCACCGCACGGATGGGAAGTTTCCTGCAGGTTGAGCAGATCGGGGCATTTTACAGCCAAAACATGATAAGAAAAGGGAACCAAAAGGTAGAGGAACCAGAAGAAAGCACAAGTCCTCAAATATCACGGACAACGTTGGAGCGGAGACCAGCAAAGGGGCTTCGGCTGCTTTGAGCTCCAGGGATGGTGGCCACAACTGAGAGCAGTGGGGCTCCGCCAGCCCCCCCCGTCCTCTGCGGGCAGCAAGTCGGGGCCGAGCTTGATGTGGTGCCACGGAAGGGGCTGGTGAAGGCTGGAGGCAGTAAGCGATGGGGATGCAGGTGGTGGGATGCTGCCCGTGTACCTTTCGCTGCCGGACGCAAGGATTCGGGCTGTGCCGGCTGCCGTGGCGGTTGCCGTGTCCCCCGGGACCTGCGTCACCGACTCTGCCTGGCACCCAGCCCTGCCGGTGGCTGGGGACAGGAGCCCACCCCAGCGCCGTGCCAAAAAGCCAGTGCCCAGGTGAGGGGACCCCTCCGAGGACAGGCAGTGCCATGGGGACGATGCCGGATCAGCGAGGGAATGGGGCTCTTCCAGCTCAAGCTCTCCAGCTGCGACGCTCAGCCAGGCCAGGGCGCCGAGGACTTTAATTGATGGCAAGCCAAGCCACGCCAGGCCTGTACTGTTTTCTAATCCCAGTGTAATTAATGACCTTATCTTTGGCCAAAGCCATTTAGATTAAGTGGCTGGTGTGATGGGCTCGGCAGCTCCGGCTGCACAGATGGAAGAGCTGCGTTTGTCTGGGGATTAGAGGAGGGCAGATGGAGTGAAGTGCCATTCCCCATCCCCAAACCTCTCGGCACTGACAGCAGCCTGAAAGCTGAGACCACAACAACTTTCTCAGCGAGTCCTGGCCGGGACTGGAGAGCGATTTCGCATCGTTTGTCTCTTCTGCAGGAGACCAGGGAGGCAGACAGGGCCCAGAGCAAGAGGAGCAGGAGCTGAACATGTGCCGGCACCAGGAACTGGTGCGACCCTTGCCAGGAGCTCAATCCCAGTCCCTGCCTCGAGTCCTCCGAACAGCAGAGGTACAACAGACACCAGCTTCTTCCCTGGAGAGCAAATCATCGCAGGGATGTTGGCACTGGCACTGCATAAATAAAAAGCCGTGTCCTCATCGACAGTTCTTACCTCGCTGAGAAAGCAAACTCACCTGCTTCTTGCTGCTGGCAGGATCAGGGTGTGCTTCCACCTTCCTATAGCCGTCCAGCCACAGCATGAACAAGCAAATGTGCCAGCCCCCCCATTCTCCTGGGACTCACAGGAGCTGCTACCCCCAAAACAAGGCACTGCAGCAGGCGGCACGGAGCAGGGGGAAGGCCTGGGAGACCCTGCCCGACCGTGGCTGCAGCACAACCTGTTACGCACAGGCTCGTGAACAGAACAGGCAGAGTAGCAGCTATTGTGGTAGAGGAATAACATTTATCTGTGGGGATAACAAAGTTCATATTAAACCGATTAAGGATATTAAATCCATTTCTAACAGTATGGTCATCTGACTGCACTCAGGAGACAGAGCAGATAATCCCACCCCTCATTCACAGAGCTGCCCCGACGATCCTCGCCTGGCCCAGGGAGATGACTCAAGGTGTCCGTGCCGTCTATCAGAAGACCACACTCAGCACATCAGCGGCAAATGGGGCTTTATGCCCGGCCTCACCTCCGTCTCATCCATCCAGGCTAGGAGAACACGGTTCCACGCCATGACCTCTTGGCCGTGGGCGCCAGTGCTGGGCTGAGCCCGTATCCTCATACACGCTTGAGTCAGCGTGGATGGCAAACAAGTCTGGGCTGGAGAAGAGGTTCAGCTGGCGCTGCAGACAGACCCAGCAACACAAACGCGGTGCCCAGAATTTCAAAGCTGATGCCCGGCTCTGCCCAATGCTGGCAGAGAAAAGCCAACCCAAATTCCCAGCTCTTCCCTGCTTATTCCTTTCAGTCCGAGCTCCCTAGCCACCCCACACCCCTATCAAACAGCTCAAGGCAGCCACCCCACGGAGCGTTACAGAAATAATTCAGTGCTGAGGAACACAAACCGGAGGTTTAATCTAATCCCCACCAGAGCAGGCATCTCCAGAGCCTGCGATGGCAGATCCACCCACGCAGCTCTTCCCCTCGCAGGCTGAGCCCTGAGAGATGGCTCTTGCCACATGGTGTATCGCAAGCAGCTGAAGGAAAAATGTGTGCTCTACCAACCCAAAACCCTCCCAGGAGGAACCGTCTTGATTGCATTTGCCAGGAGAATCCCAAATGCCCTGGAAAAGGCCGTCCCAGTTTCACCCAGAGCGGCACGCCGGGAAGCGCGGTGGCGCAGACGGCGCTTGCGTCCTCCAGGAAGGACGCTGCGGAGACCAACTGCCTTGCGGACGTGGCACAAGGAATTTGCTGCTCAGCAACTCGGATTCAAATGCGGGGCTGGTTCCCACTGCCAAACCACAGTGTAAACCCCCGGGAATTCAGCTTTAACTAGGACAGGCTCATCTGTTGCAAACTTGATGAGATCATTTCCAAGTTCCTGTTTAACAGGTGCCAGCTCCTTCTGCACCTGCTATGTGCATAGGGATCAGCCTGCCTCCACCAAGCTGAGAACATCTGCTCAGCTCCCTCAGAAGCTGCAGAAAAGGTGACTGGAAGAAGGAACCAGGCCTGGACCTCCTGCCCTGTGCCCAGAGCAGGGAACCTGGGCCAGGTAGAAACAGAGAGCAAGAAAACTGCGCTTGTTAATAGGGAGGGGAACCCGCAAGAATCTTGCAGCTTTATTTCCATATAAAAGAAAAAAAAAAATCCTCTCCACAATAAAGGCAGTAAGAGCTCACTCAGCTCCAGAGCTGCACTCCTGGCCAAGCTGGAGGAGTGCAGGGTATTTCTGTCTCTGAGAACGACACGTTTGCATGCCAGCAGGATCAGCTCAACCATTCCAAGGATAATGCTGCGTCTCTGGCAGGAATTAACGCTTGGCATGGGAGGATGCTCCTAGCAGCCTTGCCCCAGGGCCCAGCCCTTTCCAGGCAGGGCTGGGGAAGCATGGGAACACGGCGCGATGAGGCCACATGAAGAAGATCTGATGCAGCCGACGGCCTTTGGCCGTCACTTCCACACCTGCCCCATCCTGAAAAAAATGACTCAGCTCGTTCGGTTCAAGGCCACCCAGGACTAAGTCGCTTCCTCGCCGTACAGGTGGAAGCGCGGCTGCTCCCCTTCGCCAGCTGGTTTGCAGGCCTACGGCAAAGGCAAGCTGCTGTCGTCGCCCAAGGTTTCTGGGCCCCCACTGTCCCCCTCAGTCTCTGCAACACGGCTGGCGGCCTCCAGCTTCCTTCTCTTCTTCAGATGGTGCAGGTGGGATTTGGATCGTGTGTGAGCTGGAGGAAGAGGCAAACAGAGCGTTTAATTCTGAGGAACTTTGAGAAGGGAACACCCGACCCGATCTCGCCGTGCAGTGCAGAGCACCCTCCCTTCCCATCTTCCTGCACAATTGATTCCCGCAGAAAAGTGAACTCCCAAGCCCTGCCCTGGCCATTTCTCAGGATGCTTCTAGGCCAAACTACCGGCGCTCAAAGGGGGACAACACTTCCTAGCCTTCTCCTGACTGCAAGAAGGACTGGAAGAGGGAAAAATCCTAGTTCTGTATATGCAGAAGACTCCAGATTGTCAGGACTCAACCCTCCCAGCAAGTCTGCTCCCAACCGAGACACAACGCCGGGAGGACGGGAGAAAGGAAAGTGTTACCAAAGAGGCGGCACATTGCAGGATGCAGGCGAGGTTGTGCAACTATCCACCACGCCATGGAGCACCGCCAGGATCATTTGTAAGCCTAGATGCCTGCACCACAGCACCAGGGATATCCTGTACATCTACAGAGAGGCTAGGGATGGAGCCTGGAGCATAATTATGCTTTTGCATAACTCCAGGGCAAGGCCCCCAGCTACGAGAGCACTTCAGCAGGAGTCGGATGGGAACAGAGGTGTAATCCCAAGGATGAAACTTGTACTGATGCAGCAGGGCAGCAGGAGCTGCGTTTCTGTTTGAAATCACATAGTTAAGGACAGTAAAACTTCCTGTATCAGTGGTATTATCTAAGTAGAAGGCGCTTTGTCTAACCAGACCAATGTACCATCTTAGCAGGGCGGTTTTGCTATTTCCAAGAGATCAGAGCAGCAATTAAAGCAGCAAACTTTTCATGCAGGGCCTTAATTAAACGAGGGTATGTGCTCACTGAATCAAAGCCCTCAGGTGTTTTCCAGTCATCCTTTTCTGCCAAAGGATGAAATTACATGCAAAGCTGCTGCTTTATCACAATGCTGTAGGGTCACTCTCAGCTTGAAATAAAGTCTCACCTCTTACAATTTGTTGCAAGCAACACCAAAGCTTACAGTGGTTGGAAGAAGCGTTGATTTCTGCTGCTGTCTGGGGAGGCATGCTCTTTTAAGTCCATACAAATTGTAAAATTAGATAAAACTTTAAAATCTTCCAAAGCCAGTGGGGTACTGGGATGCAGTTCCCAGAACTATCTGTAACTTGATTTAAGAAAACAGACCAGACTGCAGATCGACTCCGCTCCCACAACTGTTTTCACTTCCCTTTGAGCTTTTACATTTTGCAGTTACAAGTAACACCCAGGCTTTGGACCATTTTTCTCCCACCATCTGGGGATTTGAGCCAAATTCAGCTGGATGCAGAGAACAACAGCTGGTCTTGGTTGAGAAAGGTATTCTCTTTCATCTATCAGAATTTGGGATGACATCCCTAGAGGACATGTAGTTGCAGCTGTAGTGTTTGGGGGGGGATCTTGAGGAGTTCCCACTCAGTCATAAAACTTGCTGGACCTGGAAGGATGGTACAGACTCTGATAGCCTTCAGAGTCCTCTAGTTCTGGAGTAGGTAGAGCTCCTTCAAAGCACCTCCAAGCTGAGACAGCTGAGACTGGCTAAAATAAGAATTATTACACTTACAAACTGATCTCACTACAATGAGCTTCCTATGCTGAGCCAACTTCCATCTTTGCTTTCAGCAGTTCCCTGGCTCAATAGGTATAAGCGACTCATTCAAATCCAACAACCAACGACCTGGGAAATTTATCTCTGCATTGTGTCTGCATATACTGCATTTGGGCAACACATGGAGATTTACCAGTTTCATTTCTGCAGCCAGTTTCTCCACTACTTTTTGTTTCTGGTTCTCAGCATGAGCCTCACAGCACAGATAAATTCACTGAGTTAATCTGATTCCAGCTGAGCTCTTTTAAAGTAAGTCTATTGAAAATAGAAAATCCCTTTCTATTAACATTACAGCTAGGAATACTTTTTTCTTTTTTTTTTTTAAACACACAAATAGGAGATACTGGAGCAAAACTGAACTATTAAAACATTAAGAAACTTTCATTTCACTCAACAAAATTTTAGAAGAAACAAATTTGTTCTGTGCTTTTTGACAAAGTATCTAAAGTGCTGAAAAGGACCAGCAGTCTTGACTAAACACAGACAGCTCTGAGGCTTGATGTTACGTATAGATCCCCATGTCTGGCGTGACAGCAGAGAGCGCGAGTGTTTACTGGGTGCCGGGGAAGGGGGGGAAAGCCCGACAGATGGCTGCTGTGGCACAGCTCCTGCACCCCCTCTGGGCTTGCAAATGGCTGCTTTCATACACAGGCTGTAAACAATCCTTGAAAGCCCAAGATCATGTGCTGAGGGTCATCTGGCCAAGCAAAGACAGCCAAGGAAGCCGCTCTGCTTCAAAGAACTGCCTCGCTCCATCCCTCCACGTAACTGCGCTCGCTGTGTCCCCTCCCAGGTCCTCTCCCTCTTACCGCATCCTACCTGCCCACTCCCTGTCCCCAATGATGACTCTGTCGCAGAGCTCACACACGCGATGACTCCGTTTGTTCTCATTTACATCGTACTCCATCTTCACAGGCTCTGCTGGGGGCTCACGTCCCTGTAGATTAAATAATGTCTCAAACTGGTTTCGGCTATGAAAATTTGCTTCGCTGCGTTCACTCTGGTAGAGTTTGGGATGTGAACTTGCCATACCCAAACACTAAGGTTAGCAGGACAGATGCTGCAGTTTTACCATGCAAGACAAGTGGCGTACTGGGCATCAGGAGAAATTTTCAGCTTAAACAACAACCCTCTGCTGCTGCGAGGAAAGCCCAAGGCTGGACATGTAAGCAGACAGCCCTGCTCATGGGAGAGACTAAGTGCCAAGTTACGGGGCCTAGAGACTAGCAAGAAGTTGGCTTCTCAGTCATGGCTCACGTGTTAACTCCAGTTCCCCAGTACCTGGATGAAGCTCTCCACAATCTCCAGAGCAGGTTTCAGCACATCCTCCTCCCACCGCAAGAGATCAGACACCTCCAAGCCATACACCGGGGGCACATTGGGCCCGGGACCTACAGAGACACAGAAAGGCAGGTCGCTGCCACAACCCCCCCAACATCATGTCCCAGCACCCACGGGGTCACACTGTGAGCAGAGAGGATCTGCTCTTTGCTATCTAGCTGTCCTTTAGCATTCAGAAGCAAATAGCACCAGCCTTTCCAGAGCCAAAATTACCAAAGACCTCAGCTTGGGGGGGGCATCACCCTCGCAAACAGCAAGAACACCTAAGACCTCAAGCAAGTATCTTCATGGTTGTCTGCCTTCGGGACAGCATTATGAAATGCAAGCACACCAACAGCCCATCACAACAACAAACACTTCATCACAGCCATGGTCCACAGGAGGCTGCATAAGATCAAAAAGCTAGATCCAGGCACAAAGCCATCACACAAAGCTTACAAGGAGATGCAGGCACGGAGTCTGGATGAGGAATCTGCGAGTGCAGGTTCCTACTTAGAGCTGTAATTGCTTCTGTGGCTGCAGGGGCCAACGCTCCTGGCTCACAGTAGCAGGCCATGGCGGGAGATGCTTTCCTAACGCCTCGACCTGACAAGGCACAGTTTGAAAGCCACCCCTTTGGCTTCCCCCAGCCCGGTGCGAAGGCACGGGGTGCTCGCTGCAGCCTGGCTGGGGTAAGACAGCTGCAATCAGAGCACCCACTCCCTCCGGCGACGTCGCTGCCCTGCTGCGACTCACCTCCCCGCAGACATCGGGCACACGGCCCCGCTTGGACAAAGCCATCAAGGCTGCCGCGTGCCAGTCTCCAGCAGGTGCTGCTTTTTATTGCTGTAACCACAAACAAGCTCCCGACAGGGCTGATCTGAAGCACACCTGCCACCAGAAAGGTGAGCCACATCCACCAAGCACATGGCTCCAGGAAAGCTCTTGCACCTCGTTCAAAGCCCATCTTTTGATTCAAGTTTCTCCCTGCTTTTTTTTTAATATATTGTTGTTTTGCCCCTACCAAGCACCTTTCAACAAGTGCCCGGCTCCCAGCTGCCGCTGCTGGCCCTGCTCCAAGGCTGGGGCTGGGATGGGGAAGTCCTGCTGGCTCCTTGCCACTGCGGTGAGCATGGCCCAGGCTAAAGAGCAGCCAATGGGCTCCTGCTCCTAATCTGGAGGGCAGCTCTCAAACTGGGCTTTTCTCCCTGCGCAGGGAGCACGTGTGGGTGCGTGGGGAGAGGAACCATGCTGGGCACCCCCTCCCTGAGTCCCCTGGGAGCTGTCGGCAGGATAGGCTGCAGGGATGCTGTGGCCATCATCATCTACCGCTGCCCGGAGTGGGGCTGAGCCTTTGCTCGCTTTGTTCCGCTGAAGTATTAGCCATCCTGATGGCACTTCTGTTGGGAGGGGATCTTCCCTTGACAGGCAACCAGGGGTGCAGGGGAAGCAGTGAGAAGGAGCTGGCTTCCCGAGTGTCTGGGCAGGGAGGCTGTGGGCAAGATAAACATGGACAGTGCTGGGTGGGCTGTCTCAGGAGGGCTGAGCAGCTGCTCTACAACCCAAACATGTGGGAAGGAATTGGGGCAGTCTTGTGGGTGGACTGGGACACTGGGTGCCTGTGGCTCCTGGAAGGATCTGGCCGGCAGCAGACACCTGCAGAGCCAGGGTAGGCTAGGCCAGCGGGGAGAATCCAAGCAGGATTGTCTGATCTTTGCCAGACTCGCGTCCCCCCCAACACATGCTGCCCCAAAGCAGAGGAGCCACCACTCTCCTCTCTTGAGCTGGGAGCAGGAGATGTGCCAAGGAGGGATGAGAAGAGATGCAAGAGCAGGGATGGCAAGGCAGGGCAGGAACAGAGGACTTACGTCTCAGGAAGCGGTTTCGGACCCATTTGTTCTGCCTCCGGGCATATCTCTTGGTCACCTGTTTCAGGGCCTGGATCCCTTTGAAACAGAGGGAGTAAAAAATAAAAGCTTTGTTGTTATTTTAGCAGGTAAGACAAGCTGTTCGGGGGCTGCACTGCTCTCATAATGCCTAATTGAATACTTCTCTGCACAAACAGAGCCCAGGACTCCTTGTCCTACCCACAGTGAGCCCAGAGGATAGTTTACCACTGTACAACCTTTCAGTGTTTAGTACCAGCCTTATCATAGCCCTCTGTAACAGTCTCCTGAGCAGACACAACAAGCCCCTTCCGCACCAGACTTGTTTTCAAGCCTCTTATCATTTCTGTGGTCTCCTCAGCCTCCATCTCCACTTCGCACTGAACCCTCCTTGTCACAGACCAGCTCCGCCTGGGACCTCTGCTGTGCTGAGAAGCAGAGCAGCTCTCTTCTAACAACAGCCTATCTGTCCAGACGCTCTAGAATGATGCGTGCCATCGAACAGCGCATCACTACTGACTCATGCTGTGATCTGCTAGATCCCCAGATCCCTTCCTGCTATCCTGCTGCTGAACCAGATGCTGAGTTCTGCTTCATTCCTTCTTTCTAGCCCTGTTCTCCACAGCATTCACACCCCAGCTGGGATCCCATCACCCAGGTCACCAGCAGACCAGCTCCAGATCCCAAGTCACGCTGTGCCTAGTACATCTTGCAAAGAGGCCTGGGGGAAGGGAGGGAGGAATTGCTCTGAGTGTGCTCAGAGATGCTCTCCAACCACTGAAAAAGGAGTCCCTGCCCCTCTGAGCTGGCAGAAAGGGAAAATGCACACAGAAAGGTGCAGCTCAACCCCAGCAAGACCTGCTCTGGGCTTGAGCTTGGTTCAGAGCATCACGCCGTGTCACCTGGAGCTGTGTGGGACTGAGGGACGCAGGGCACACAGGGTGATCCTCCCACCTTTTTGCAGCAGCAGGGCACTGGTCTCAGGCGAGCAATTCCCCTCACTGACGAGGTACTCATGGAACTCCTTGAAGCCGATGGACTGAAAGATGCCGTGCTGGTAATCCTGCCTGGAGAACAAGACAAGAGACAGGGGTCAAGGCCATCTCCTTCGGAACAGTGGGAGACCTCAACCCTCCCCAGAACAGCTGAGGTCTCTGCGCCTCGCCCTGCAGGACCCCCACAGGTGACACAAGCCCATGGCCTCAGGGGACAAGCCAAGTCAGGCACACACAGGAACGCAGACCGGTGCCTTCAGTGCCAGCCCACGTCAGCTTCGCTGGGTGAACACTCAAGCAGCACCGCAGGAGCAGACGCTGCGAAGAGAGGGCTGGGAGCAGCAACACATTGGAGGTGCTGCAGGCAGAGTTGGTCTGGGCCCTGAATGGGTCTGTCAGGTGGGAGTGGGAGCAGAAAGGGAACTGGCTTCTCACCCACCGGTTCTCAGCCACCTTCTCTCGGTTGTAGCGTCGGTGGAAGTCCCGCAGCTCCTCCAGCAGTCCTGCAGCCAGCATGTCATCCACCCGCTTCTCCAGCCGCTGGTCCAGAGCTGGGAGGAGAAGAGCAGGACACGCTCAGCCACTTGGAGCTGTGCCCTTGGGAGGACCACAGCTGGACAACGTGTCAGGACATGGTTCGGCACTGCCAGCCTCCCGATCCACCTGAGGAAAGCAGAGCCCAGCAGGCGAGGGGAGCGAGTCCTCCGTCACGCCCACTGATGCCAAAGGAATTGCTGCCTTGTTCAGGGAGGAGGCTGGGGCAGGAGCAGGGAGTCAGCCCTAATCCTGCATCACCTTACTCAGCCAGCCAAGAGCCCACTCTCACCTGCCTGGTCTGCATGGAGCCACAGGATGCAGGAATGTGGGTATTTCAGGGGCCCACCTAAAGGCCCCCCACCTTCCTCCTCCTGCTGCTGGTGCAAGAATTCACTATGGGGGATCCCCGTCTCTTCAAACACTTGGAGGCTCCTGTAAGCAGAGACAGACAGAGCTCAGAGGCTGGGTGAGGATGAGCTTTTCCATTTCCCCAGCAGCCCTGGGGGCTCCAGCAAAAGGAACCGCAGACACTCGCTGTGATCCAACCCTCTCATGTTGGGGGGAGGGCAGGTTTCTGCCCCCTCCCGTGCCCGGCATCCTGAGCACACCCAGGTCCTGGGGGTGCAATGCAGTGCAGAGCACAGCGATGGCACTCAAGGAGCCCAGAGCACAGCCACCCACTCCTGCCTGGCACCGGGACAAGCCCTGCAGGGGACGGGGTTCTGGCTCCAGCCCTGCCCTTTCCAGCCAGGCAGGGCTGCAGGGAAGGGGCCAGCGTTGCCAATGCTGCAAAGCATTACCGCCAGCTCAGCCCAGCCCAGCCAGGGAGGTGGAGGAAGCTGCGGAGGGTGCCCAACCCTCCGTCCCCCTCCACCGTGCGAATGGGGTGGGCGGCGTTCTGCTCCCCCCGGGCCAGGGCTCGGCTGGGTTGGGCCCGCCAAAGCAGCAAGCCTGGTCTTGCTCCAGTGCTGTTCCCACAGAGCTCAGGTATGTTACGCAGCCAGCATGGCAGCTTGCTCTTTAAATAGCTCCAGATAAACCCTGCTGCTGGGGCACCGCAGCGGGAGCAGCCCCGGTGCACCAAGCCAGGAGCAATGTGCTCTCCTGGATCCCAAAGGCAAGTTCAAGCTGGGGGCTGCGTGGCCAAAGGTCTCAGATCCCAGAGAGCTCCCCAACACCAGCGCTCCAAGGTTCCCAAGCACCTTGCTAAGAGGCTAGGAGTGCCTGCCTGGGATGGGAGAGCCCATCTTGCCGTGTTCCCAGGCACACGATTCCCTTGGGAAGGGGTACTGGGCCCTGGCACCTCCAGCCCCCGGCACGCCAAACTCACCTGGCCACTTTGCGCTTGTCGTGGGGGTGCAGCTTGGCCGCCATCTCTGGGTCCACCTGGCTCAGGCGGCGATGGAGCTCAACGCCATCCAGCTGTTCCAGCTCCACTTTCCTGTCGGTGACCAGCCCGGGGGCTGTGCTGGCCTTCTCCTGTGGGGCACAAGGCAGCCCTGAATCAAGCCGCTCATCCGTGTGCAAGGCCAGCGCAAGCAAGAAGATCCCCGAGACCCACAGGGTGAAGGAGGGGCTTTTGGTTCTTCTTGCCCCACTCTAGCAGGGGGAGCACCGTGCCCGGTTGCAGGAAGCCTGCCCTGAACACAGGGCTAACCCTTTCCCAGAGGGATATGCAGCCCCCCCAATAGTACCTTTGTGTTGATAAGGACCTTCCAGAGCAGGGACTCGATGTAGTAGTTGGTTCCTCCCACAACAATCGGGATCTTGTCTCGGGCAAAGATATCTTCAATGTAGCACAGTCAGGGAGCATAAGCAGAGATGCATGGCAGGGAGGGAGGGCTGTGGGGAGCGGCAGCCTGGGGCCCAGACCCCACTCTCCCAGCCCCAAGGAGCCAGTGAGGCTGCAGGTCAGGGTTACAGGTGTCCCTCATCTCTCACTATCCTCTGCTACCTGTGTCAGCTACCATCAAAACTCAGGGATGCCCAGGGAGGGCAATACCCAGCCCAGCACTGTTGTGGTGCAGCAGAGATCTTCCCCAACCAGCCCTGAGGATGGGCTGCACTGAGCATTAGCTGGACAAAAGAAGCTCCAAGGCCCCCTCGCCAGCAATATCCTCTGAAAACTGGAGTTAGTTGCAATGTGGACAGCTCAAGTCTGATGCAAACACTGATGCCTCTTGCAGGCCTGGCTGTGGAGTGAGGAAGTCCATATCTGCTTGGCCAGGCAGGCTGCAGCATTAAAGGATATCAGAGCCACAGCTTTGTCTCTGAAATCCACCACCGTGTAGTTAGAGACAAGGGGATCCACAAAGCTGATCATGTGGTGTCTGCACAGACGCTGCTCCTGGGGAGAAACCTTGTTCGTGATGATGTCCAAGCCCTTGTACACCTGGGGAAGAGAAGAGCCCATCGTTCACCTCTGTGTCCCATGAAACCCCCACCGACCATTGCTCCTTCCCCCACACACAGCCGCTGCCTGTCCCGATCACCCCTCCGAGCCCCTCGCTGATCTCTGGAGAAGCAGGCAGCACAGACAGGGGCACATGCCCCGTTCAGGCGAGGCAGCAGGAATCTCGCCAACGCCTGCTTCTGTCAGGGCCAAACTGCCTCTCTCTGGTGTTTGTTCCTGCGCACGGGAGATGAACCGTGAGTCCAACCGCTTGCAACTGCTTTCCTGGTCTGATATAACCCTGCAGTTAGGGAGGGAAAGGCTGATAAGAGTGATCAGAGAGCAGTGTCAGAGCCCAGTAAGCGTAACCAGCCAAGCCTGGCTCCGAAGCACAGAGCTCCAAAACAACAAGGGCAGCTGCCGTCAAGCTGCCATCTCCTCATCTGCTGCTGTTGCAGCTAAAAGCTCAGGTATGCCTCTCTCCAAATACCTGTCTCCAGCACAGCACCGAGTCTCGTCTGGGGACAAGGATCACTGCTTCCCATAACACACAAAGACCTCTCTGGATGCAACGTGCAACTTCATGGAGCCTCCTAAACACATACAAACGGTCTCAGCTCATGCACACCTTAAAAGCCTGGTGTACAGCCTGCTGCTGGCTCTCACCGAGCCAGTCAGGTACAAAGGGGAGCAAAACACACCAGTGCAGGTCAGTGACCCCAGGGGAAAAGAGGCACTGTCCTGCACCAAGGTGCCAGGAGACACTGGTGAGTGCAACCAGCAGCATCTCGCTGCTTCAAGGTGTGTCTTCAATCAGCTAGACAGCTAAAAGGAGAGCAGAAAGAAAAGCCACCCAAACCAACCCCTCGGCAGCATTCTTGGTGAGGAGCCAAGGCAACCTGCAATCCCAGCAGCACGCATCGGAGCCACGGCCCAAATCCACCCTCCAGGCTGCATAAAGCAACAGCCACAGCCCAGCCCGCAGACCCAGGTGGTGCAAGTACCGGAGCTGCCTCAGCTTGGCGTCCCATCCCCACAGCTCGGCTGGGTCCCGTGAGCAGAGCCCTTTCAGATGAGAGCATCTTTCACCCAGAAGAAGGGAGGAAGGCTCCTCGCCCTGCTCCCCGCAGCACGCAAACACAACCCTCCTCAGCGCAGAATGCCCCTGTGCCCTGGCACTGCCCTGTCAGTGGGTGCTGCGAGGCTCCACAGAGCTGCAGACAAACAGGGATCAGAGCAGGGACCCGCACCCCGAGGGTGCTGGCAGCAGATGTGTGGTCACAGCAGGGCACATAAAGCCTTTCTGTCCAGCCCAGCTCTGAGCCGTGCCAAGGACTGAGCACCCTCCGTGCCGTGGTCGGAGGGAGGACGTGTTTAGCCTCTCAGCACCTCCCCGCTTGGAGCAGTCGCCCAGCTTGGGATAAACTGGCCTGATGGGAGAAGGGACTGGAAATGGCTGTACTCATTTCCTCCTCCATCACCCAGAAACCACCCCAGCCAGAGGGCCAGACTTCCAGAAACAAATTTCCCCTTAATCCCCTCTGAGAAGCTGCCAAACCTCCGGCTGCAGCACAGCCTCCACCTACTGCCTCCCCTGGTCCCAGACAGAAGGACAAGGTGACACAGAGGTGACCCACGGGCAGAAGGCACCAAGCGGCAGCAGCAAGGGACGATTCGAGGTTAGTGGAGCAGGGAAGCCCGATCCCTGCCTGGAGCAGTCATGCGAGCTGCTGGGGCGGCTGAACCGGCTGCAGCCCGGCAGACACTCCCTGTCTTGCTTAACTCTTGCACTTGCTGCTTGGAGGGCCAGGGCCAGCTCCTGCTCCCAGTCCCTCGGCGGAGAAAGGCTCGCCTGGGGGCAGGAAGCAAGGGGGGAGCGGGAGGGCAACCAAATGCTCTTCCTTTCTGCCCTGCAGAAACCCAGCTGGCTCCAGGGGATGGCGAGCAGACAGGAGGAAAGACCCAAGAGGCAGCTCTCTGCCAACATGCCCCGTGGCTGGCTGCAGCCTATTGATCTCCTTCCATTACCCAAGCCCGGGCTAAGCAGCGCCATTCAACGCAGATCCCCAGTCAGCACCGAAAAGCCTTTGAATTCCGCGACCTTTGGCTCAGTGCCTTCTCTTCCCCGACAAGGGCCAGTCCAGCCCTCCAGCTCCTCCGACTCCCACTCGTCTGCCTGAAATCACGGTCAATACAGAGGGCTGGCGGGGAGGCTCGGAGGCAGCCGGGAGCTCCCAGTGCCCTGCGAGGGCAGAGCCAGAACTTACAGTTCAGTCTCCAATTCCCCAAGGTTCTCCCGCAGATTAAACACCGAGAGACTCCCCGAATATCTGGCAACAAGAGGAGGAGGAATGCGGTGTCAGTGTGTGGGCTGGGAGGAAACAAAGGCGGCCTTTTACACACACCCAGCAAAGCCCAGAGAAGGTTTCCACCAGCTGGCTGTCGGCAGGGCCTCGCACCGAGACGTCCTCCTGACACTCATTTCTATTTTCAGCAAGCGGCTCAGATAAGCCTTTGTTGCTTTCTAAGGCCCCAAAACAGATTAGCAGCAGCCTGGAGCAGCAGGCCTCCGAGACACCAAACACAAGCCGGGGACTAAAGATGCTTAGCCTTGACGGCGTCCTCCCACCTCTGCCGCTGAAACCGCCGGGCAGGTCAGCCCCACAGCTCGCAGTACTTTGCTGGAAAGTCAGCGCTCTCTCCCCTTTTAAAGGGTGGGGAAGCTGAGGCAGGAGACACAAACACCAGCGACCCTCAGGATACGATGCCTGTGAGGATCCACAGCCCGGGAAGGGTGGGCTCTCCCAAACCCTGGCTCTGCCACCAGTTTCATGCACAGTCCCAAACTCTGTCCTTTTGCCACCATCTGCCCTAGAGAGGGAAAGGCACCGTCCTTGCCCTGAGCGCAGGGAGCACACTATTGAAGGTGACAAGACAGCTGTGCAGCACAGGGACCCCAGACACATCCAAGCCACCTACGGCCGGGAAGAGTGTGAAAACTTCACAGGGGCCAAAGGATCTCCCAGGTGGAGAGGGGCACGGAGGACCCAAACCAAGTTTGGGCGCTAGGAGAACACGATTCACTCCCCCTCTGATCCCTGCTGTGAGAAGGATGTCAGCAAGGGCTCTTAAGATGTCCTGACCTGACACACTAAGTGACAAGTGTAGCCAGTGTGCTACAACAGCCTCCGGAGGAGGACTGCATCGCCACTTCAAAGTATGAAATCCAGAAGGGATGGCAGGATCGGGAGCGGATGGGGGCCTCCAGCAAGCTGGCACCAGGATCGCTGTGCCCTCACTGCTCCATCAGGAATGAAGAAGCGGGACTGGCTTCACCCCACTTGGCTTCCCCAGGGAATGACTTACTCCTAAAGGAAACTCGCTGGGATGACAAATGGCAACAGAAAGGACAAAAAGAAAGATTAAGAGGCCATCAGATTAACCGGAGCTCCTGAGCTGCACGCAGGCAGCAGCTAAGTCTGTAATTTGACCACAGCGACTCAGGGCCATGACGAAAACACCCTGGAGATAGCGGGGTGCCTGTGTGCGGGAACAGGTGGGCTCGGGGCTCCCCGGCCCCTTCCCGAGCCTGGCTCCAGCCCCAGCAGCTGCCCAAAACACTGCCAGCATTTGTCAGAGCTCCACGGAGCCCGCACGGGGCGCAGCGATGAATGGACAGAGGGGGCTGAGGGCGACACGGTCGCTGGCAGCTGTCAGTCGAGAATGAGCAATGGGATTTTTAAAACCCGGCGACTCTTCCGCAAGGACACCGGAGCCAGCTCTGCGTGGCAGAGGGATATACAGCAGGGAGACAATATTCTACGGGAACAAAGCCAGCAAGAAAGCAGACCCAGTTGGCTGGCTGCAGCCGCCTAAGCGGGGCACGGGGGTTAGTGGAGCGTGGTGGGGGAGGCGCAGACACACGCTGCTTGAGGCTGTGCCTTCAGGCGGCCGGGGCCACGGAGAGGCAGGGCTCACCCGCCTCGCCGCCCCGAGAGGCTGCGCCGACAGCACGCTACGTTACAGGATAAAGCAGGGGAGCTGCTCGGCTCTCGCTCCACAGTCACGCTAGGATGAGATTAAAAGGAAAAGAGGACAAGAGCCACTCGAGCCCGAATACCATTGGGCGCCTGCAGCCAGAGTCCTCCCAGTGCCTGCATTCCCGTAGTGGGACCCGAAACAACCAGAGCACAAAATACATGCTTCAAAACATCCACCAGCGTGAAACGAGAATTCACAGCATGCTAGTCGGCTCCAGCCACATCTGCAGAGCTCGGGATGCAGCAGGAGCCTCGTGTTTGCAGGATCGCCGAAGTCAACAGCTGCTTCCCTGATATCGAAGCCTGCTGTACGCTGGGCTGGCGGTCACTGCAAGGTCTGAGAACCTCAGCATTCCCAGTACACAAACGGGCATGAATAACCAAACAAAAGCTCTAGGGCTTGTCCAGATCAGGACGGTCAATACTAGTAAAACCGCACCAGCCGAGCTCTGCTCAGAAACATTTCTGATGCAGACACTAGAGCAGAGTAACTCGCCTTGGAAACTTAACAGCAGCCACCTAAAAGCCACCCCAGCCCAGACAGAGTCTGCAGAGAAAACCGGTCCACAGGCAGTCTCACCCCCAGCTCGAGGAGAGCGAGATGGACCTGCCAGTCCTTCGTTAGGGAGCACGTGTTAAGGGCTCGCAACACCGGCAATGCCTGGTGGTTCACAACGGCTGGGCCGGGCAACCAGGAGGGCAGCTGCCCACAATCAGGCAGCGCTGGACAAAGCTTCCACGTCTCGCGTGAATGTTTTGCCCCTGCAGGATTTTGTCAATTCAGCTCAGGCCTCAAACACCCTTTCCCCAAGAACTTAAGGCAAACATTCCATAGAATTAAAGCTTTCCAATTGCTTGCTCCAAATGCAGGACAGGGATTTTTTAAATTTAGCTCTCTGGGATACAAACAGTGACCAGCATCGGCAGCCCGGTGCAGGAAACCAGGAGGTGGCTGCAGGACAGCGAGAGTCGATCTCTGAGCAGCACAAAGGGCAAAGGGTGTTGTTGGCAGAAAACGCCTTTTTAAAAAGCGTAGTAACTACCGTTAAACATTAAACTTGACAGAAAGCTCAGGCGTTATAGAGAACAAGGAAATTGTTGATTAGGAAGGAAAACATTCTGCTAAACAATAACAAAACCCCCGCAGTGGCTGAAATCTACATCTTGTGACAAAGCTCTTGTAGCTGAACGCAATTAGGACCAAAAAAACGAGGCTAGGCTCCTTGGTGTTTACTGAACCTGACTGTACAACCAATATATTCCACGCTGCCACTTGCAATAAGACACGAGACCACAGAGACTGTCACTGGCAAGTAGCAAATATCATTTTTAATATTCTTTCTTGCATCTCGTTGATGACCCATTGCTGGTGACTGAGGAAGGGAGCGCTTGCCTTCAGCTGCCGTATTACAGCCTCACGTAAGGCTACGTCCATAAAACAGCCTCTGGAAGGACAGACAGCACCAGCCAGCCCTGCTGCCTCACCACATCTCCCAGCCAGGATGCGAAGCACAACGCAGGGTCCGGCCCGGACCGATGTGCGCACCCTAAGGCCTCGATCCAGCTGCGGTTTCTTAGGGAGGACTTGCGCCATGTCCCATGGGATTGCCCACGTCCCAATGTCCGTGTCAGCAGATCCGCATCTGCGGGAGCAACCCTGTGTATCGCTTACTACCCATTAACTCCAACTGCTCCTTACACCTCCGCATAGCTTTTTGTGGATTAAAGTTAAAACATTTCTTCCAAAAGGTGAATTTACTGGGGGGGGGGGGGGGTGTTGTTGAACAAACCCAGCTCTGCAGTTTTGGTTGCACTGCCTTGTTCGGAGCTAACAAGCGGGCACGGCGCGCTTCTCTCACTCGAAAACGAGCAACCGGCCACCGGGACAGGGGCACCGGGGCCAGGCCGGGCCCTGCACCGGGAGCACACCCAACGGGTACGATCCCCCCCCCCAGCAGCCGTTCCCCACAAGCATCCGGCCACGGGGCCCGGGGTCCCCGGGGGAGCCCACCCTGCAGCCCCGTGGGGCTGGGCCCTCTCCGGGCGCTCCACCAGGCCCCACCGCCCCTCCAGGACCAGACCAGGACGCCTCCCGACCCCCTTAAAGCCCCCACCCCGGGGGATCCCGGGCCTAGCTCGGGCCTTCCCCGGTCCCAGCTGGGGCCTTCCCCGGTCCCCAGGCCCGGCCGCGGCCTCCCTCAGGCCCAGCTCGGGCTTTCCCCGGTCCCCAGGCCCGGCCGCGGCCTCCCTCAGGCCCAGCTCGGGCCTTCCCCGGTCCCCAGGCCCGGCCCCGGCGTCTCCCGGTGGCGGGGCCTATCCGCAGGCCGCCCCGGAGGGCCGGGCCCGGCCGTACCTGCATGGAATCGGCGCTGACGATCTCCCCACCGAGTCGCAGGCCGAGCTGCAGCGCCAGCGCCGACTTGCCGGTGCCGGTAGCGCCGAGGATCACCACCAGCGGCGGCCGAGGCCGTGATGGCGGCGGGGCCCGACCCAAGCAGAAAGCGGCCGCCGCCATGGCCCGGCCCGGCCCGGCGGCTGCCATGGGGACGGGCGGGCGGGAGGGACGGGGGCGGGACGGGGACGGAGCCGGAGCCGGGGCCGGGGCCACCCGCGGGGAGGACGGGGCCGAGCCCTGTGCCCCGTGTCCCTCTGCCAGGCGGGGTTCCCGTCCCCAAACCGGGTCCCTCCCCTTGCCCCCGACGCGGGTCTCCATCCCTGTCCCCTGCCCTGCCCATCCCCACGCCCCCCGGGTCATTTTTGGGTCCCCCGGGCACCCCCCCGCCTTTAGAGACCCCCAGCCACCCCCGGGCTGCGTCCACGAGTGGGGTTCTGCCCCGTGGTACCTCTTTTTTTTTTTTTTTTTGGGGGGGGGGGGTAGGATGGGGTGGGAAGGATGCTGTTGCCATAGCAACGGGGCAGGAGGGTGAGGAGCGGGGCTGTTGCCGTAGCAACGGAGAGGAGCGAGTTGCCGTGGCAACCGCAGCAGCAGCCTCCACGAAGGATCGTCCTCCCCCATCGCCACGGCAACACGGGGGGGGGATGAGATGGGGAGCGGGCGACTGTCTCCGTGGCAACAGAGGGGAGGGAAGGCAGGGAGACGGTTGCCATGGCGACGGCGGGAGGAGGGTATCTCCCTGGCAACACACATCCTTTGCCATAGCAACAAGGAGCAGGAGGCTGCGGGCCGGGGAGGGGTACACTCCTCGGAAGGGAAAGGATTATCACCGCCTCGGGAAACTGTCCTAAAAATTTGCCAGCCCAGGCGTGAAGGCGGCACCGCGCCCGCGACAGACATCCCCCGGGTCCGGCTGTGGCTGCCCCGCGTGAAACCGGCGCTGGCGGAAAAGCAGAAATGGGTTGGTTTTTTTGGGGGGGGGATGTGGGAGCAGAGGCAAGGGGGTGAGCAGGGCAATGGGGGTTAAAAGAAATAACTCTGTCAGGCTTGGGGATGCTGAATTGTGATGGTTACAGCTGACATTTGCAAATTGCGGCGCTGAACAAGTGGGGAGGAAAAGCCCTGTGTGTTTATTGTGTTCACTTAATAGCACTGTCAGTCTGCTTTTCTGGTCCTTACCGTGGCAATACGAGAGGAGGCATCTGCTTTAGTAACCAGGGAAGTTTCAGGTGGATATGTATGTATGCATGCCACCTTTAAGCAGGAGAACTCAAAGGTATGTGCAAAACTGCGACTGTTCCTCGGTTTAATTTGAGACCAACTACATTTTTCACTGGTGATGGTCTCAGTTCAGACCACAGGATCTGCACATCATTTCCAAGAAAGAAAAATAATGTTTTAAACATCCTATGTGCCTTCAGCATGAAAAGAAAAAGCACACCTTACTAAAAACCTTACTGGGAGGGTCACCTTGAGCTGAAAAAAGACACCAGTCTGCAAGTGTCGGTGTACACACAACAAAAATAAACATTTGAGGGACTGGTACATCTGGGCTTTGTTTCCTGCGCATGGGCGAGGTGTCAGATTTAGGTCACCCTGCTCCGTGTTTAAGCTGTGGTTCCTGTGAGCACCTTTTAATACAGCTCTAAAACGCTTTGACACACTGTGATGCAACATGCAGAAAGTGTGAAATGTTGCCGGAACTGAAGGGAACAGGTATTTAAGAGCTTCCGTGCAGAATCATTGCTTTTTAAGGCTGGCTTCCTGTGGGTGATTGAGTCTCCTGCAGCAGCAGCAGCTCTCTTCTGACCTCTCAGCAGTAACAGGATCCCGTGTCCCTCCTGCATTTAGAGTAAGACTTTCGCCGCCAGTATGAAGGAAACCCAAAAGCATCAGGTTCAGGGACGGCAGGGAGAACACACATATATATAATTTCATCCATTCGGCAGATCTGGGTATATGAAGTTCTCCGATGCACCTTGAAGCAAGCGGATTGCATTCCCCCCCTCCCTATAGGGTTACCACCAACCACAGCCCCGGCCCCTGACCCATGGGGCAGCGATCGCCCCACACCGACTGCCCCGATCGCCATTAGGGGGGTTTATAGTTACACTAAAGCTTTCTCCAAGCCCAGTGTGGGCTTTCTGCCCCTCCTTGCCAATAAAGCCACTTAAAAGGAGGAAAAATAATCCAGGTGATTTGTTTCCCTGGCCCCACTACTGTGACCACTTCTGTTTCAAGCGCTGGGAGAAAGTCAGGACAAAGAGCTCAGTCTTGCTGGCAGCAAGGCAGCCAAGCCCCGGTGCAAAATATATTCATTTCTGTTTGTGTCCAGGACACCCCAAAACACAGCAGCCAGGCCAGCCCCCCCAGGAGCATCGTGGTGTGATGCATGGAAACCCACAGCCGTCTGCATGGAAAAAGCCAACCCAAGCTGTTGCAAACTTATTTATTTATGAAGTGTGAGGTAATGAAGAAAGTGCTAAATCCGACCACAGTGTTAACTCTAACGGTTCTCAGCAGGTCAGCGGGGATCCAAGGGTGCTGTCCTGCGGGGCCACCCCTGCCAGCACCCCGGGGAGGGGACAGGGGACTGTGCTACCCACATACCCCACTGCAGGCTAGGCAGCAGGACAGCACAAGCAGGGGAAAGCCTCAAAGGCAGCACAGCCCCCCCCCGCCATGCACCCAACTTGCCCCTTCCAGCCAGGCTCCCTGCAAAGTCCAAAGCTTCACTGGGGATTTTAAGTGGCTGCTGGTGAGGGGGCACTCACAAAGGTGGGAAAGGGGGTCACAAGCGTGGGAAAGGGGAAAAATCCCCTGTTATTGCAAATGGGTGGTTTGGAGAGCTGCAAGGGGGGAACCGGCCTCTGCGAGGACTCAGCCAGCCCCTTCCTGATCTCCCTAAAGTGCAGCAGGACTGAGCCCTCCCCCGCAGCAGGAACCCCCCTCCAAAAAAAAAAAGTTTTTATATATATATAAAAAAAGCAAACTCTTTACCAATACTTCTCAAAAAGTGGTACAAAAATACAGTATAAAAACACAGCCTCCAGTATAAGACTCGCAGTTACAGCAGCAGTTTCTAGAACATAAAATCCAAGACAAGCTACTGCGTGAAGTGGTAAGAAAGTGAGGTACGGTCCAGCCGAGCAAGGGGATTGCCCATGGGGTGCTGTTAACCCTGGTGAGAGAGACACCCTGCCGTCGCCATCTCCATGGGGATCCGTCCAGAGACAAGCCCTGTGCTGGGCTCTCTGTGTCTGCCTCTACCTGCTTCCCTGAGCCGAAGCAGACCATGGTTACTTGGGATTTTTAGGGCAAGATGGGTGCCCAGGGGCAGCTCCCAGTGATGCTGTCAGTAGCAGATGGCAGAGAGGGGTGCAGGGGCTGCCAGGGAAGGGGGAATAGAGTTGAGCCTGCAAATTGAAGCAGTCACTTCAGAAAGCTTCACAAGGGGGACAGGGGAAATCTTGCAACACCCGGTGCCAAGAAGCCAGCCCCAAGCAGGTGATACCATGGGGGGGGGCCCTGCTGTGGCCCCATTCCCGCAGCCACCCCACATGCAGCAACCGCCACATGCTCCAGCCCCCTGGGGCCAACAGTTCAAGAAACAACAACAACAAAAAGAAAAAAAAACAACTAAAAAAATGTGCAAATTGAGAGGGAGCCAGGGGGGTCGTGGGGACCGGGGTGGGGGGCACATTGGGCACTAGTGCCCCTTGAGGTGAGCAATCCGTTTCAGCAGCTGGGTCTGCCGCAGCCGCAGCTGCCGCTTCTCGGCCGCCATCCTCCTCTCGGCACTGATGAGCGACTGCAGGTACTCAGAGGATTTGCTCAGGATCACCACTTTAGGCGTCTTGGGGCAACTGGCAAGCCCGGGCACCTGGTCCCGCAGGGCCAGGAAGCGCGAGCGCAGGTCGTTGCGCCGCTTGCGCTCCAGGTAATTGTGATTTTTCCTCTTGGCCACGTCCTCGCTGTCGGAGCCGGGGCTGCTGCTGGCTTTCAGCAAGCTGGGCTCAGGCAGCGTGACGGCAGGGGCTGGCTCCGCGGCACTTGGTGGCTCGTCCTCAGCCTGCTGGGGTGGCTCCGGTGGGGGACAGGCATCCGGCGGTGAGCGGGCAGCGTAGTTGTGTTGCTGCTGGTGGACGGAGATGTGGAAGCGTTTCATGCAGGGGTCCAAGGGGTCGGCACGCAGCGTGATGGTGACCGGCTTCCTCAGGCTGAGCGATTGTCTCTTCTCCACTGTCACCACATCGATCTCTTCACCTTCTGCTCAAAATAGACAAAAAATCCCCATCAATTGGGAGCCCCTGGTCATCCCTCTTCACCCCGCTGGGTCTCCCCACAGCCCCTGGACAATCTCCCCGCTGCTGTCCCACAGAAGTTTGCTCATGCACTGCAAAGTCACTCTGCGACCTCCAGAAGGGATTATGTGATTTAGGTGCTTTTCCGATACCATCGCAAAGGAAGGAGCTTTCCCTCCACATTCATGTGCCCCATCCCCTGAAATTGGGATAGAGCTTTACTTTCACCTCACTTCTGCACCAGGAGCAACATGTGTCCAGGATAAAGGATCATAGTTAAGAAACACCCAAACCCACCTGCCCGGGGGAACATGAGGAGCAGGATGCTGGGGACCTGGGACAGCCTACTCCAAAGTTCATCCTGGTCGGGCGCTTTCATGGCCCATTGGAATTGTAAATGAGGGACGTGGGGGCAGAACTGCCCTTTGTTCCCCTTGGCTGCAGCTTCCCACTTCGGTGACTTGTTACTTTTCACAAGCGATAAACCCCATTCAGCCCAGGCTCCCCGGGGACAGAGGGGACAATCCCCCATGGTGCAGGGGGGGAGGGAGAGGTGAAGGGGTCCCTCCAAAGGACTCGGTGAACCTCGAAGGCATCGCAAGCCCAAGAGTCAGTGGGGGGAGGTTATCAGAGTGTGAGCAGCAAGACATAAATAAAGCATAACTGGACCCAAAGCACCCGGTCTGTTGTCATCGCAGCTTGTCCCCACCCAGTGAATCCCAGTGGCACAAAGCTGGCCCCTGGGGACAGCGGGGTGACCTGGTTCCAGAGACCCCCACGATCGCTCTCACTTTAGGAACGGGCTTCCACCTTTTTTTCTTAGCCTTTGGGGGAAAATACAGCCACTCACTTAAATGTCCCCCGAGACACTCAGACCCCCACTGGCATCTCGGGCAGAGGCCTGGCCCCCCACCCCTACTGCGACAGGGCCAGCGGTGGCCGCAGGAGCGGGGCTTCAGGGCACTCTCCTGCTTGTGGCCCCCAACATTCCCCCCCCCCAGGCTCTGGGGGCTCTGCCCAGCAAGTTTAAGCCGCCCTGCTACTGGAGCTACTGGGGGGGGGGGGGGGGAGGCACTGGCTGCCCTCATACATGCCAACGGCCGCGGTCACCAGTGTCACAACCCAACCGGTCTCAGCCACGTGTATATACACACACACACGCACCCCCCACCCCCCCCACCCGCGCTCATTAATAAAAGTCGGACCGCGGAGTCCCGCCCACCCGAGCCACCTATTGGCTGTCTGGCGGGGCCGGCCGGCTACCTTACCATCCCATTGGTCCCTAGCCCTGTCCATCAACGCTGCCCCTCTCATTGTTTGCAATCTGTTGCTTTTTGTTCGGCGCCCACGTGGCGCGGCCGGATCCGGACCGGGACCGAGTCCGGGACCCCACCGGGACCGGGACCCCCTCCGACCTCCCCCCCCCAACCCTTCAACCGGGCCCCCCCAATTTGGGTTAAGCCTCTTAACGCCCGCAACCTGCTTACCGTCCCCGGGCTGTTAATGGCATTAAGTCCCCATCCCGCTCCCTGACTCACCGGCGCAGGTCGTTGCCACCGGCAGATTTATTAACGGGGTCAAGGCACCGCGGGGCCGTTATCAGCGTTTCCACGGCAGCCGAGTCAGCCCGCCTTCCGTGGGAGAGAGGGAAAGAGCGTACGGCCCCCCCCACCTCGCCGGGGCTACGGGGCCGGGGGGGTGGGGGGGGAGACCCGGGATGTTTGTAAATAGAGACTGAAAAGAGGCGGTTATGGCCTGAGATGCGGGAGGGGGGTTCAGAGGCAGCCCCCTCCCCACGCGGGACAAGCAGGGGTACCCCGGGGGTGTCCCGGGACGAGTCACCGCTGATGCGGGATGTTCCTGCCCGTCCCACCGCCTCGGGGGACGCGGCCGCTGCTCCGCGACCTGCCGGCCCCTGGGGATATTTTGCCTTTTGTCCCGAGGAAAGCCCGTCCCGGGTGGGCTGGGGAAACAGCCGAGGTTACGAGCCGGCAGTAGAGCACGCTACAAAGCTCAAAAAAAAAAACCCAAACCAAACTTTCCACGCGGAGCTGCAAACTTGCCCCTCACCAACCTACCCGCGAGGTTCCCGTGGGGTCGGGACGAGGGAGAGGGACCACCAGAGACCCACGCAGCGGTCGGGGGGAGCCCCACGCACCCTCCTGTGAGGGGTAGGGATTTCCCGAGCAGAAATCCCGCAGGAAGGGGAGCAGCCGAGCCCGCTTTGTTCACGGGGGCCGGGACCGGGACTCGCTTGGAGCCACAACAAAGGCTCTGCCTGGCTGGGAGCCTCCCGGCACGCACATGTGTGGACACGCGTGTCCTCTCCACGCCGGGCTCCCCGTGGGTTTCAGCAAGGTTGGAGGGTGCCTGGGGAGGGGAAGGGGACGGGGACAGCCCGCACCTGGACGGCGGAGAGCTTGGATCCCTTACCAGAATCGCTTTGGCCCTCGGATCCCGAAGATGCGGGGATCTTGCTCTCGGCCAACGGGCAAAGGAAGACGGCAGCGGGATCCACGCACTCGCTCACCGAGCTGCTGAACCCAAAATCCTGCGCGAAGGAAGGTTTGTGTGGGGTGGCCCTCTGCGTGCCCGTGGAAAGTTTCTCTGTCATCGCCTTCTCCAGTCTCTCCCGGGCTGAAAACCCACTCCACATACAATCCTTGAGGATGAAAGCGCTCAGGTTCCCGAAGATCTCTCCCGTCCCTATGAGATACTCCGGCTCTTCCCCGGCCAGGCAGTAGCGGGAGAGCCAGCCGGAGCCCTCCGCCCCGGAGCAGCAGGCTTTCTCCCCGGGGATACCCAGGGGGGAGACGGGGGGAGTGGGAACCAGCTCGAACTTCTTCCAGATATCCTCGCTGGGGGCCGTGGAACGATGGAAATCCTCCTGGGCATCGTGGTCGTAGAAGTAGTGTTGGTACGAGTCAAACTCCATCTCTGCCTGGGAGGGCGGCAAAGGCGGGGGATGGGGGGGGGGGGAGGGGGGAGCAGAAAGAAAACGGGGGACACCCCCCCGCCCGATCCGCAGCCCCGCTCAGGAAAAGGGCACCCCCAGCCCCATGGATAAAGGGGGGGAACCCCCCGGTGCACCCACCTCCCCCGGCGCTGCGGATCGCGGCGGCACCAGCCACCGAGCCGGGACCGCGGGTGCATTGTTCCCCCCCCCCCGCACTTATAGCCTGTCTGCGGGGGCCGGCCCCGCCCGCCCGCCAATCCGCAGGCTGAGATTTGCATAGAGGGAGGGGCTAAGCCCTATCCCCCGCCTCCCTGGGGGGGCACGGTGTGAAGGATGCCGCGCCCCCCCCCACCCCCCCCGGTTCCCCGGTCCTGCTAACGGGGATGCTAACGGGGCTATTAGCCAGTGGCCACCCTGTGTGCTGGGCTGGGGGACCCTCGCTGCCCCCTCCCAGATCGCCCCACCAGCTCCTGATGCCAGCCCGTCAGAAAGGATGGGGTTTGGGGGACCCCCCCCCGCCTCTGCAAGCGCTAAGGAGGGACTCTTGCAAGGAAGATTTTGGCTGAGGACACCCCAGCACAGCAGTGCCACCAGCCTGGGGACGTTGGGCTGAGCACGATGGCAAAGCAAACTGGGGAAGTGGGGGACGTGTCACAGCCAGATATCACCCACTGCCAAAGACCACCCCTGGGTGCCCTTTCGCGTCCATCTCCTCCTGCCTGGGTATCCCCCCACTTCCCTTTGGGCTCCCAAACCCGCGCCGGGACACTGCCACCACCCTCTGCCACAGCCACCCATCGCCGCTGCGTGGCTGTTCCCTGCGGACACGGGCAGGAGAGCGGCTCCAGCCCCGGGCAGCAGTGGGGTCACTTAACGTTTGTGTCCTGCCCGGGGTGTTCCCACAGAGGTGCCACCGCAGCCCTCGCAGGTCCAGCTGGGAGTTTTGCCCCCCCAAAACCACCATCCAGTGGGACTGGGAGCTGCCAGTAAAGCTGGGACCAACAGGCCAGAGAGAATCCCGAGATAGACTGGGGCACAGCAGAGCTGTTCTCGCACGCACAGCTCCCACCACCAGCACTTTGGCCCACCGTTGCTGGCCAAACTCGCCTTTGCCCATGCAGCACCTGGCACATCCAGCCTGGGGGTCCGGAGAGACATGCTGTGTCCTCCGGGACCCAGGCGAGCGCAATGGGATGCTGCAGCTCTCCACTACCAAGGTCCTTCTAGGAAGGGCAATAAATGTTGTGAAAACACAGCGAGGTTTTCACCTCGAACGCTAATGACCGTGGCATCGTTACGCACGCACACGTGCCGTTACAAAGTCCACCCGGGACGAGCAGATTCCCCCCAGCAGCGTGCACTAACCCGCTTCAGCCCCAGCACCCTCCTTTTGCCACCCAGTGCAGTTGGGATGACAAGATTTATCCCAGCTGGCGGTGCTGGGAGCTGGGGGAGCTGGGGGCTGGGTCCCCGGGCTGCAGCACCAGCCCTGCAGGGAGCAATCTGCCCCAGTCCAGAGACCAGCATAGCCCAGTACAGCCCAGTGCAGCCTACCCCAGCCGAGCCCTGCATAGCCCTCTATGGTCCTTCATGGACCAGCACAGCCCAGTGCAGCCCAGCACGGTCCAGCATGATCCTGCATGGACCAGCACAGCCCAGTACAGCTCAGCAAAGCACAGCCCAGTGCAGCCTAGCCCAGCAGAGCCCTGCAGAGCCCTGTATGGTCCTTTATGAACCAGCACAACCCAGCCCGATACCGTCCAGCTCTTCCCAGCACAGCCCAGCATGATCCTGCATGGACCAGCTCAGCAAAGCACAGCCCAGTGCAGCCCAGAATGGACCAGCACAGCCCAGCATGGATCAGCCCAGCCCCGCATGAACCAGCACATCCCAGCGTTGCCCAGTACAGCCCTTCCCCGGTCCCCCCCCGGTCCCCCCCGGTTTCCCCCCCCGGGTCCCGGGCTCCGGCCGCCGCCACCGGCGGGCGCAGGGCGCCACCTGCTGGGATTTGGGATGGGAAGGGGGGGGCCCGTGGGGGAACCACCGTGCGTGGGGCAACGGGGAGACGAGACGGGACGGGGGGAGTGGACGGACACCCCACCGGGCAGCCGCGGTCCCTTAGGGGACGGCCGAGGGGGAACGGCGCTGGCCGCTGCGCACAGCTCCGTGCCTCAGTTTCCCCATTGCGAAGTCGGCGGAGGGCACGGGGGAGGCGGAGGAGAAGGGTTGGTAGTGGACGCTGGGCTGGTTGGTGGCTGTCCTCCAGGGTCCCCGAGCATGTGGGGTGCCCCAGGGCTGCTTCAGCCCTTTCCTTGCTGGCTCGGGGTGCAGCTCAGCTTGCAAAAAGCTTTGCCAGCTTCGTGCGTCTGGGTCAGCACAGGGTGGTGGGACTGGGGCTGGGGCTGGGGCCACAAGGGTCCCTTGGGGTCTCCACGATGGCTACAGCACCCTACATGCCCTCCTGGGCCGCCCAGAGCATCGCAATCCCCCACCACATGCCTGTGGGGCCGGGGCAGGAGCTCCAGGACCCACACAGTCCCAAGGAGCCCAGGTTGATGGTCCCTTCGTGCTCGGGTCTCAGCGTTGGCCCCAGTCCCCAGGCAGGTTGGGAGCCCTAGGCTTGTCCCCAGGGTGTCCCCAGCCAGGCTCCTCCTGCTCCCATCCCTTCGCCCTCCCTGGGAAGCATGGGTGAACTCCTCTCTTTAGGAAACAAATTGCCCCGTCAACATTAAAGGCAGGGACTGAGCTGCTGTGGGGGCTGCAGATGTTCATCCTGCCCCAGTGCCATTAGGGACAGCAGGGATGGAGGGTCAGGATTGGGGACAGAGCTGGCACTGCCTCAGACCACCTGCTCCAACCCCAACACATCCCCAGGCACAGGAGCAAAGGCTCTTACAACTTATAGCTCTCGGCCACGTCTCCTTCCCCCTCCCTGCTGGCTTCGGGGAACTCTCCGGCTTTTCCCAGGGTGAGGCAGGAGCTTGACCCAGCTTCAAGGGGCTCCAGATGCTTTGAAGGTGCAAAAGCACCGCTGGAGAGGGCTGGAGGGCCCGCACAGCCCTTTCATCCCAGTCTCTCCAGGCACTTGGCAAACAGGATCCGGGAGCCTCTTGCCAGCGCCCGCGCCGGCTGCGCAAACAGGGGTGGGTGGGTGACTGCCCCAGGGACCACGTCTCCACTGGGGGGGCCGCCCACGGGCCGGGCCAGCACCTTGCCGTGCCCCCCCCCAGTCGCAGGGTGCTGGCACATCTTGACAGCCAGCACCGAGCACATGCCCCCGGCGCTGGCACAGCTCCGCGGGAGCTGCCGTGGCCCGGCCGGCGGCTGGCACCGCTCCGGCACATGACACAAAGCAGTTCCTGGGACCTCCATGCCCTTTGGATCCCCACTGACAGCAGGGCTGGACTTTGAAGCTCCAGCCCCAAAGTGTTTCCCCACGGTTGACAGCCACCCTGACCCTGACAGTTGTCCTGGGGGCAGCCTGAGCTGGCCTCTGCCTCTGGCTGTCCCCATCCCGCTGTGGCAGCAGCCTTTGAGCCACCCTGCTGTCCCCACAGGGCTCCTGGATCCCCAGGGACAGCAGAGGCTGTGACCCCCCATGCCAACACATCCCGGTTCTGTCTTGTCCCCCTCAGCCTTGTGACATGCTCCCCAGGGTCCCAGGGAGAGGTGTGGGCAGCACAGGGTGGCTGCCACATGCTGCCGTGCAGCGTGTCCCCTTTGTCCCTGTGAAGCTGTCGGGCAGCGGTCGCAGGGGCTGACCGGGCCCTTGCAAAACGCCTGCTCAAGTCCGTGTGGGGTACGGGAGCACCACGAAATACTGCCCAGACATACGGGGTAGGGGACGGTGCTCACAGCCCTGGGGTCACACCGGCCCCGGTTTCCCAGGGGTGCAGCCACCCGCTCTGAATTTAGCAGGCAGTGAAGTCCGGAGAAGGGGGAGGTAAATGCACCATCAGCTTCCCCCCCCAGACACATTTTGCCCCCAGCAAACCCTGCCTGATGCCAGGAGATGCCCTGAGCCCTGGAGAAGTTCTGCGGCGTGCGGGCAGCACTATCCCCAAGCTGGGGAGTCACACCGAGGATGGCCCGCAGCCCATGGCCCCCCAACAGCTTTGGGACCAACGCGCTGCCATTTGCCCCCAAACCCGTCCTCCCAGTCCTGGCTGGCCCAGCCTGGCAGGGCTGTCTGGTTTCGGGTGTGCTCACGCTTGCTCAGCTCCTGCTCGGGGCTGTGCCGGATATGTGACAGCGGGGACGTGTGGGTGGTAGGCAGGATGGCAGAGCCATCATCCACTGGAGCAACCCCCATCCCTATCCCTGTCTCCAGGGCTGAACCATGTCCCTGGGGCTGAATCAGGTCCGCAGGACCAGCATTTGGGTCCCAGCCCCTGAAGAGTCACACCTGGAGCCGGATGGTGTCCCAAGCTCCGGGATGTGGAGGCCAGGATGGGGTAGCATCACCATCAGAGGGTATTTGAGCTCTGGTCTTGCCTGCAAGACCATCACGCTGAGTTGGTCCTGGTGCCAAGGGTGACCCTGTGAGTGGCCCAGCCCCAACTACATGTGGGTCCCTGGGGATGCCAAGCCTGGCAGGAGCTGCTGCACTGACATCCCCACTAGGATCAGCCCTTGGCAGCTCATTTATTGCTGTGAGGATCCCCCAGAACATCTGCTTGGCAGGAAGGTCTAAAATCCCCCACCGGAAATTGTGCAATACCAGATTTGGGGGAGAAAATCCTCCTAATCCGGGGAAATCCTGGTCTTTCTTTCTACTTCTTCTACTTCATATGTAAGGCAGGGCTACACCTATCTGTGGTCTTTCTGCACAATCTCCAACACAAAGGGTGGCTCATTGTTCCCCTAAAGCCGCGTTTGCCCAGGAGGCAGTTTCTCAGCGCTTTGCTCAAGGATAGGAATGCCAAAAGCATCAGGAGCTGAGGAGCCCCTGGGACAAAGGGAGCAGAGCAATAGAGCTGGGGCCAAACACAGTGGGGGGCTGAGGACAAGATTATCCTGCCTCGGGAGCCCGGTCCCTCCAGGGTGGGCAAGTGTCACCATGGGAGTCCCCTCTGCTCCTGCGCAAGAGGCCTTCTCTGTGGAAAGGGAAACTGAGGCACGGAGCAGGGGTCCTGCACGGAGCCTGGAGGGTGTTGACTCAAACTCACCTCCCCGGCAGATCCCTGGTTACGTGTTTTGGGGGAGCAGAGAACTTTGGGATACCCAAATTTCTGCTTTTGTGGTGGTGCAGGACCAGGCTCAGGCATGGACACGAATTCACATGGATGTCCCCAGTGGCTGCATCGATGCTGCCCAGGGACATGGTCATCCCCAGCAAGAAGGTGTCCAGGGCCCTCCGCTCCACGCCAGCACCCAGAGCCAGCAGCGAGCTGGCTGCAGCCTCACACCATGGCTACACACTTCTCTCAACCATCCAGCACAGGAGGCAGCACAGACCCCAAAACCGAGACCCCTTAAACCGTTCGTGCTGCTCACTGCAGTGCAGGGTGATGACGCTCGTCCCCATCGCCTGAGCTCTGAAGCTCAGGGAGAGCAGAGCCCATCTAATTCATTACACATGTGTGCCAGCAGACGTAGGCACAAACCCATCCCCGATACGAGGCTCCTTTCTCCTGGGGGACCTGGGAGGCTTCCAGCTCGTACCAGGATTTCTGTCCTGGGGCTGCCCGGTGCCAGATGAACCCGAGCCAGCATGGCACAGCAGGGTGAGGAGCCCGAGGCAGATCTCTGCCAAACTGGCCGGGCAAGTGGCATCGCCCACACACCTTGTTCCTGTCTTGCTTCAAGGTATTTTGTGTCACCGAACAAATTTGGACAGCCTGAAGCCTCGCACAGGTCCCCGTCCCTGGCAGGTGGCATCCCTGAGCCCAACGTGGCCGGGCGCAGGGCTGTGACGTGTGGCAGCACCGGGGGAACTTGCTGCACACGTGTGAGGGGACAGACACCTTGAGTCAACAGTGACACCAGCTCAGCGTTCCAGAAACCAAGGAGTGCTGGAAGCTGCTGTGCCACCGCTCCATGCCAGGGGCCACCCGCCCCGCTCGTCCCCAGCACCCGCTTGGGTTCTGCTGTATCCCAGGTCCCTGCTCAGTGCCAGCTGCCTGTCCTGCCTGCCCGTCCCTGTCCCCAAGTAAGGGCAGCTCCAAGTCCAGCTCCAAGTGGCAATCAGGTGATGGCACTGGATGCCACGCTGGCTCAGCCCTGCTGTGCAGCCCCATCTCATGGCGCATCTCAGGGTGATCTTTGAACCCTGGTGGCCTGAGCTGAGCGGAGTTGGTGGCTGTCGCTGTGGTGACACGGAACCGGCACGGGCGTACGTGTGCCCGCTGGCGGGCAAATGGCACCCAGCACAGCCGAGAGGTGCTGGGCTTGATGTCCACATGGCCGTCTGGCACAAGGGACACCGCAGGTGGCCCAGGGAGAGGTGCTGGGGCCTGGGAGCCACCGTCACCCACCAAAGCTGTTGTGCAGCAGTCAGGGAGCACGGGCGCCAATGCTGGGGGTGGGGGGTCCTGCTTCACTTTGGGCCCACATGGAGGGGGTTAAGAGTGGGGCCACGCTGGGGCTGGCATTGAGGGTCTCCAGTCCCCAGGCCTCACTGGCTGGTGCCACTGGGAACCCATGGGAGAGGGAGGGTGACGGCGCCTTTCGCAGCCCTGACCCTTCGTAGGGCAACGCAGCGTTCGCTCGGCCTCTGCCACCGATGGGGGCACCTGGTGGGGGGGGGGGAGGATGGAGGGACGGGATGCAGAAAGGGAAGGGCTGGGATGGAGGGAAGGGATGCAGAAAGGGAAGGGCTGGGATGGAGGGAAGGGATGCAGAAAGGGAAGGGCTGGGATGGAGGGACGGGATGCAGAAAGGGAAGGGCTGGGATGGAGGGACGGGATGCAGAAAGGGAAGGGCTGGGATGGAGGGACGGGATGCAGAAAGGGAAGGGCTGGGATGGAGGGAAGGGATGGGGGGAGGGAGTGAGGGATGGGAGAATGGAGGGATGAAGGATGGAGGAAGGATGGGGCCGGAGCGGGTGGGAGGACGGAGGGAAGCGGCCGGGGGCTGGACGAAGAGCCGGGGCAGGAGGAGGAGAAGGAGGAGGAGGAAGAGGAGGAGGAGGAGGCCGCTGGCCGGGGGGCGGGGAGCGGGTCGGGCGGGCCCCTCCCGGGGCGGGGTTCTGCCGGTACAAGGGCCCGCGCGGGCGGCGGCGCGGTCCCATTCATCGCGCACGGCATGGCCGGGGGCGGCGGCGCCGAGCGGGCCCGGCCCGGGGGGCTCCTGCCGGCCGCCTGCCGCCAGCCCCGCCGCAGGGTGAGCTCCGGGACCGGCTTCTCCGGCGAAGGAAGGGGAGGGGGTGGAGGGGGGATATCGGGTCGCGGAGGAAGGAGGCGGGGGGGGGGGGGGGGGGGAACTTCCCGGTGGGGCTAACGCCGAGTCCGGTTGCAGGAGAACCGGGAGCGGCTGTCGGTGTGCAGTAAGCTGTGCTACGCCGTCGGGGGGGCTCCTTACCAGATCACGGGCTGTGCGCTCGGCTTCTTTCTTCAGATCTACCTCCTGGACGTGGCGCAGGTATGGCCGGGAACCGGGCGGGGGGGGGGGGCGAGACCGGGACCCGGGAGCGGGGGGGTCCCCGGTGCCGTTTTGCCCGGTGGGCGGGCGCGCCCGGGGCTTGCCAGTGCCCCGATCCCCGCTGGAAGCGGTGTACCTCCTATGGGGAAGGGGGGGGGGGTATCAGTCACGCAGGAGTCGCGGTCCTGCGTGGGTCCAAGGGTCGCGGGTTTCCACCGGGCTGGGTCCATGCGTGGAGCCGTGCGGCTGCTCCGTGCCTCGGGCTACCCAGGTGATAAAAACGGGCCGGCGGTGTCGGTCCTGCGGGATCTGTCCCGCGAACCCACAGTGTTTTGAGTCGGTGTGAAATAGGGAGGGAAGGCACGGGGAGAAGTGCCCGTGGGGCACCCTTGTGCTGGCTGCAGAGTGGGTTTTGGGGAGCTCCACGCCGAGGTGTGGGAGTTTAGTGTGGAAAGAGCATGGTGGGGCATCACCGGGAGGGACTGGATCACCGTGCCCCAAATCCCACTGAACGAAGGGGAGAGGCTGATGGACTGGTCCACTGCTCCCAAATGGTGACAGGGCCACAGTACAGTTGGGAAGGTCTTGAGGAGCTCGGGAAGGGCAGCCAGGGGCACCGGGGTTTGCATGTCCTGACACAAGATCTTCTCCTGGCAGCTGGACCCTTTCTACGCCTCCATCATCCTGTTTGTGGGGCGAGCCTGGGATGCCGTCACAGACCCCATGGTGGGCTTCTTCATCAGCAAAACATCATGGACCCGCTTTGGCCGCCTGATGCCCTGGTAAGAGCCGCCTGTAGCACCCCGCATCCCTGCCTGATGTGTCACAGCGCTCCCAGTCAGCTTTGGGTCTCCATTGGCATGAGGTTTGCAGTGCAGGATGTGCTGATGCTCTATCTCACCCAGATGAGATGCCAAGTTCTCCAAAAAGCCCAAGGTGCTGCCAGCAGCTGGGACTTCATGTCTGTGCCTGTTACTCTGACTGGTTCCAAACCGTCCCTGCATGAGGTGGTCCTGGCTGTCCTCCATGTCACTGCACCTGCAGCAGCTCCAGCCTCCCTGAGAGCTGCTCCCATGCCGGACTTTGTTCCTGTGGCGTTTGCTAAGCCCTGGCCGGTGGCAGGGCCACGTTGCCAGCAGAGCAGGTGGCATCACACCCATAGGGAGGAGGGACGGGGGTGTGCGCAGTTGATGCGCGGTGGTGGGGTGCCGGCTGACAGTCACGAGGATGCTCTTCTGGCAGGAAAACAGCTGTCATGGATCTGGGTGTCTGCGTGCGGGCGCTCCTGCTGCCCTTGGGAGCAGGGTGCTGAGCGAAGGGGTGCAGAAGGGAGTTGGAGGAGATGGGACGGGGTTTGCAGAGCCCCAAAGGGCTCAATGCCTGCACCCAGGGCAGAGTTAGGACATCCGTAAACACCTGGCCCTGTGCGGGACACGGGGCGTTGCAGCGTGCTAATGCCTAAGTGCGGACATGGTGGCATGTCGTGGTGCTAAAATAACCCACATCCTGGGAGCTTGCGGGATTGCTGAAATACAATGCAGCCGAGAGGGTGGGCATGGGGGGGAGTGGAATTAGAGGGATGCCGTCCTTTCCCCCGCAGATTATACCCTCTGCTTCCGGCCTTTCCTGGAATAGCTCTGGGCAGTGGCAGTCGGCTGTTGTTAAAGCCAGGCTCCACGCATGGCCTGAAATAGTTTTTCTACAGCCGCACATGTGGCAGGGTCTGGGGTCTGGAGATTAGAGCAGGGCTGCCTGCGCGGAGCCGCCTGGGCGTGCAGGCAGGGCTGCGCGGGAGAGCCGTGTGCTCGGATGGTCACCACGGCTCCGATCTCTGTAATTTTGCATCTTCGAGGCAGGGTGGGGGGATTGAAGCAGCTGCATTCCTCCAAAGGGCTCCTGCTTCGTTAAAATTAGCCAGAGCTTTCGACTTGTGCTGGGGCAGCCGGCTGCGAGGAGCTTGCCGCTATTGTACATGGCTCAAAGGCAACCCGCCGAGTCCAATTTGGATGGAGTTGAGTTGAGTTTAAACCTCCTGAACTCGGGGTTCGTCGCCTGTGTGTGGGCTGCTCAGCCCCAGGCTGGTGTGGCTGCAGAGCTGCTTGTTGCTGCCTCAGTTTCCCTGTGTGCAAAGCCAGGAGCTGCAGGCATTGTGGGGTGATCTCCGAGGCTGCTGCCTGACCCCAACCCTCAGCACCCGTGAGGTGACTCTGTGTAACTCCCCTGTGTGCGAGGGTTTATTGCCCAAAGTTTCTGCTGGGCTCTGAAGTGTCTAATCTGCAAGGCCAAGTCCCAGCCGGCTGCCGGCAGTTCTAGCTCGGCTCTAGCTCAAAGCTTGGGGCTGCTCCGGCTCCTCGGGAGAGGAAACCTTCCCTGAGTGCCGTCACCCTTTCAGTTCTTTCTTTCTGAAACACTTTTTGGGCACATTTTGTCCCAGCAGCTCATCCACCGGCTGCCTCCTCCTCTCCCCCCAGCCTCAGCGACCCCACTCTGTCCCCAGCCCTGAGCAGATCCCCATTTCTTTGATCATCCCAGACTTTCCGGTGACTAAACTTTTCCTTGATGTATTGGTGACTGAAGAGCCCCAGCTTTGACCTTCCTTCTCCGGGGCAGCAGCCGTTTGCAAACAGTTAACCGCCGGGCTGGGAAGGGGTGTGCAAGCCATGGCACAAAGGAACACACCATCGCGCCGCGGCCAATGAGCGGGCGAGCGCGTCACGGCGGCGGCCTCCTCCGAGAGCGAGAGCGTCTTAATCACCTCGGCCTCGGTCAGGGGTAACTCTCAGTCACTTCTCTGCCATTGCCAGGAGCTGTGGGTCAGCCTTGGCCGGGGCTCAGCACCCCGGTCCCGGTGCCAGGGTGGGCCCGCGGGGGATTGCCGCATCTGACGCGCAACACGCTGGCACCCGGCGTGAGCGTGACGTGGTTCCCGCCGCGCGGCTGCCGTGACTCATTTAAAATTTCCCTTGGCTCCACGTATGCATGTGGCGATAAGCGCGCGGGAGAGGAGTGGCTGGAGCTGGCTCGCCCCTTTCCTCCCCCTTGCTGGGTGACGTGCTCATGGAAAAATGTGCATGTGTTGGGTCCTGTGCAATGCCTCTGCCGGCTCTCCGTCCATGGAGATTTGGTTTCTCGTTCTCCTCCCCCCATCCCCCCCAACTTTAAATTTAAACTTTGCGTCCTGTACGTCAGCCCGGACGGAAAGATTTCGCTGTACCCTGGCAGCAGAGCAGCGGAGGGCCAGGGCTGACCACGTGTGGCTGTGTCCCATGTCCGGTTCTGGTGGCTTCGTTCCAGGATGCAGCCCTTGTCCAGTAGTTTGTGGACTGCAGGGTGCTTGCAAATCCCCAGGCAAAATCAGTCTCCTAAACAGATGTGGAAATAACCTTAATACCTGGCTTGCGTCCCTCCAGGAGGAGGAATTCCTCCTGTGCCTTCCCAAGTGATGGGGGACCCGGGTACTCGTGGTGTCTTTGGACTGCTGGTGCAGGGTAGAGCTGTTCCCTGTCTGGGTTGTAGCAGGAGAAGGGTTATGAGATGCGCTGGATGAAGCAGAGAGATGCTCTGGGTGGCTTCCCGCTGTGATCACCCTCACCGGCCAGTCCTGCTGGGACTGCTGCCAAGGCCCAGCGCTTGAGCAATTCCCTCTGATCCTCTGTTGCGCTTTGCATCCTGTGTCCCTGTGCCCACAGCTCTGGGGGCAGGGGTGGAAGAAGGAGCCAGCCTGCCGCTGGCTGGTGGTTTGCCCCATCCCTGCCAGTAAAATGGAGGTGACCCCAGGACCAGGGCTTGGAGGGGGGGCTGGCAGCAAAGCCAAGCTGGTGAGAGGCATTTGGCTGCTGAGCTGCTTGGCTGTGCTACCTGGCTGGTCCCCAGCCCTTGCCAGGATGAGGGAGGTGATTACACACTGCTGAACACACAGCAGTGCTGCCTGGGGGACAGGTTGGGGCCAGGGATGGAAGCCAAAGGCAGGAGCAGGTCAATCACTTCCACCAAAGTAGGGATGTCTGTTTTTGCAAATAAAGCTCTTCTCTGGAAGTCTGAGTCAGCTCTTCCATTTCCCATCCTGTAAGACCTGCGCTGCTGCCTTCAGCCCAGTGGTCTGAATCACCCCTGTGGCAACCACCTCTTGTCCAAGTGTTGGAGCAGGGTGGGCCACCCCTGGGGCAGCTCAGGAGTCCTCAAAATCAGATGCCTGAAGCCCACTGGACTTGTGGCAGCAGGGAGAGCTGGGCTGGTGGGGTTACCCAGGCGCTGTGTGCTTGTGAGGCTAACACTGTGTCTTCCCAAAGGATCATCTTCTCCACCCCATTTGCCGTCATCTCCTACTTCCTCATCTGGTTTGTGCCGGACATCTCCAGAGGCCAAGTGATGTGGTACCTCGTCTTCTACTGCATCTTCCAGACCCTTGTGACGGTGAGTTGGGCTCTGCACACACCAGGGCTGGTGGGTGAGGGATGAAGAGGACAAATCCCTGCCTTTACCTCGCTGAGCTATGCAGAGGGGCAGGTTCCCATCCCTGAGCCAATTCCCCTCGTGCCGTTGCAGTGCTTCCACGTGCCCTACTCAGCGCTGACCATGTTCATCAGCAGGGAGCAGAGTGAGCGGGACTCGGCCACTGCCTACCGTAAGAGTATTTCCTTCCCTTCTTTGACGTGGACGGGGGGCAGCCAGTGCTCAGCTCTTGCTGCAGCTCTTGCTGGAGCATGATCCTCCTCCAGATGCCTTGCTGAAAAGGCTTGGCATCCCCAAGCATGGTGTGTGGTGAACATTGTTCAGGGCTTGAATTGCAGCTGGTCAAGCTCTTCTCATTCCTCTTCTCCGGCTCCTCCAGCAGACATCCTTGTCTAATCCAGCAAGAGCTGGGCTGATGGGGAGGTGGTCCCTGTTACAGCCAAGTGCCTGGAGCAGATGATGGGGGATCTGAGCTCCTGCGTCTTTCCTTCTGCTCTGTCACACAGCAGCGGGAGCAGCATGACCAAGTCTTGGCCTCTCTCCCTGCCTCAGTTTCCCCAGCAGACACTCTCTTTCCCTGTGGCTTTACCTCTTGGTGATTTGGAGGGAGCTGTAGGAGAGCTGAGCTGGCTCATTTCTCCTGGTGAAGGGGAATGAATAGCAGCTGGGGAGGCTCTGCTGTGGAGAAGGGTTTTGCACCCATGCCCTGGGTGCCCAAGGGCTGTGCTCAGTCTCGCTGGCCTCTCCCTCCAGGCATGACGGTGGAAGTGCTGGGCACTGTGCTGGGCACTGCCATCCAGGGCCAGATTGTGGGCAAGGTGGTTACTCCCTGCATCGAGAGCCCCATCTTCATCGGCAAGACCAACTCCTCGGTGGCCATGGAGGAGCTAAACATGACCCATGACACTGGGTCACTCACAGACACGGTAAGCCAGGGGGACCTGCTGGCAGCCCCTGTCCCACTCTCCTTGCCTTTTTGATCAGGCTGGCTCCTGGGATGAGCCCCCTCCCTCATCACTCCCCTCCCTTGCACAGAGAAATGCCTACATGATTGCTGCGGGGGTCATCGGGGGACTCTATATTCTCTGCGCCGTGATCCTGTCGGTGGGCGTGCGGGAGAAGAGAGGTGAGGCTTGAGACATGCTGGAATACTCCGATCTCGTGGAAATGTCGTAGCTCCTGCCAGGGGCTTCCCAGGACCCTGGCTGAGCTCTTGGGCCCTCAATCGTGGGTCAAGCCCCAGAGAGGGGCAAGTAGAGCTGAGGTCTGGGTATAGGGACATGGGGAAGGTGCTGCAGAAAGGCAGCACTGTGGGCAGGAGGCCAGAGCATCTCCAGGGTACGTTACAGCACAGCCCTGAGGACTTAGCTCTCTGCTCTGCACTGTCAGAGATAAATGTTATCTTGCACAGTTTTGGCTGGCCAAGGTTGCTAGTGCCAGCTAGGGCATCCCGGGGTGAGGTGATATCCAAAGTCCAGTAGTTCCCGTCCTTCCCTCTCTGCTTTGCGACCAGCTCTGCTTATCCTGGGTGAATCTACCAGGCCATCCTCTCCCCTCCGTGGGGCTGAGGGACCCCTGCATGAGGGCAGGGATGTCCCTGCAGGCATTACCCTCACTCCTTTGAGGTGGGATGCTGTAGGTGGGCAGGGGCTTGTGCAGGGTGCTCAGCAGCAGGCGTGAGGCACTGCACCCCTTGCACCCAAGGGTGCTGTTTCAGCGGGTCTAACAATGGGCTGATTTGCTCTGCTCCCTAGAGTCCTCTGAGCTCCAGTCGGATGAGCCTGTCTCCTTCTTCCAGGGGCTGAAGCTGGTGATGAACCACGGTGCCTACATCAAACTCATCGCCGGCTTCCTCTTCACCTCGCTAGCCTTCATGGTAAGCACAGCCGGGCTTGAAGGACTGGGGAGAGGGAACGGCAGCAGCACAGCTTGGAGATGGCTGGGGGACAAGCAGCGTAGGGCCCAAAGAGGATCCCAGCAGGCTGGGAGCATGTGAGGTGGCAGCTCAATGAGCCGGAGCTGCCCCAGGCAGAGAGGAAGGATGTGGCCTCGTGCCCTCGGATGGGTCGGTGAATGGCTGCTTTCTTTCCCTGCTTATGCTTTGGGTGCAGCCTTGCGAGGAGGAACACATCCCTCCAGCGTGGCTGGGGTGTCTGTCCGCCCCCCTAACCACTGTTTGCCTCCTCTGCAGCTGCTGGAGGGTAACTTTGCCCTCTTCTGCACCTACACCCTGGGCTTCCGCAATGAGTTCCAGAACATCCTCCTGGCCATCATGGTGCGTATAGCCCTGTCCTGGAGCCCCTCGGGGCCGGGACTGCGGTGGGATGCTTGCTGTGGGATCCTGTGGGTCCTCCCCAGGAGCTGGCGTGGGATGGGTTCTCTGTGGGCTGAGGGGAAGGGAGACTGTGGGGCTGCGATGGTCTGCCGTGGGGACAGTGACCGAAGGTCCCCTGGGAGGAGGGGGGGGAGAAGGAGCTGCCAAATGTCCTGCAAAGGCCAGGCGGGTTGGCAGGAACAGCAAGGCCTTTGTTCCTGTGCGAAGGCAGCCAGAGATGGGGGAGACCAGGAGCCGTGGGGGCCTTTTGTCCAAATCCTGCCACTATCTCCCTTCCCCCCCGCCTCGAGAAAAAGATCTCAGTGTTTACTGCCAGGAAGATGGAGCAAAACAGCTCCTTGAGAGCCCTTTCCAGCTTGCCTTATCCCTGGGAGCCCTTCCCACCCTTTCTGCTCAATGGGGTGGAGAGGTCCAAGGTGCCAAGGTTCCCACAGAGCCTGGCTCTCGGCCATGCCGTGTGCGGGCAGCAGTGACAAGTTCAGGTCCTTTCCCGGCACTGAGGATCAAGTCTGGTCCTCCCCTTGTTGGGGCAGGTGTGCTGGCACCTGATGGGTGCCCTGAGGCTGGTGGTGCTGAGTGCCAGCGTGCTCTTCACTGGGAAAGGAGGTGGCCCCATACACCCGCTCCAATTACAAGCTCTCCTTCCTGGGAGTGGAGGCAGGCGAGGGATGGGATGAGGGCAGGAGCAGGCAGCGTGGCTGTGTGCCAGCCCTGGGAGTGTGTGGAAATCGGAGGTGCTGGAAAAAGCTGGAAATGTGATGGAGGAGGCCATGCCCAGGAGCTGCTTCTTGCTGGGAAGAGCTTTTCCCCCAGAGAAGAGCCTGACCAGCAAGTGACACCATGACCCTCTTCTCTTCCTATAGCTTTCGGCCACCTTGACCATTCCCCTCTGGCAGTGGTTCCTTACCCGCTTTGGGAAGAAGATGGCTGTCTACGTGGGCATGTCGGTGAGTGGGTCCCCTCAAGCGCAGAGACGCATGTGAGGATGGTGTTTCCCACATGGGATGAGCAGAGCTGCACCCCCCTGGAGAGGACCTGGAGCTGGGCAGGGGCGGCTGCTGCTGATGATTTGGTGCCTGTTCCTCATCCTGCTATTTGTGCTGTCATGGATGTGGCCAAGGCCAGCAGAAATGGCTGCTGCGGGGCTCTGGGAGGAAGGCTGCACTGCTGCTTCCCTGGCCATCCCTGTGGTTGGAGGGCTGGCATGCACAGGAGGGAAGGGGAAAGGCCAAGGAGTCTGGGTCAGGCACTGCTGACACAACCTGGTTTCTGTCCCCTATCCAGTCTGCCATCCCATTCCTAATCATGGTGGTTGTCCTGGACAGTAACCTCATCATCACCTACATCGTGGCCATTGCAGCTGGGATCAGCGTTGCCGCTGCCTTCCTCCTGCCCTGGTGAGTGTGAGGTCCTGGTGCTCTCAGCACTGCACCCCGAGAGCTGGGCAAGGTGTTTCCAGGGCCCGCTGGAGTGGTTAGAAATCCTTGGGAGGCCTTTTTGCGATGTTTTCAGCCCAAGATGGGGCCCTTGAAGGGAAATCCTCTCAGCAGGGAGAGGACATGCTTTGTTGGCTCAGTCCTAGTGTTCACCATCCCGCTCTCCACGCAGGTCCATGCTCCCAGACGTCATAGATGACTTCAAGCTGCAGCACCCCAACTCCCATGGCCATGAAGCCATCTTCTTCTCCTTCTATGTCTTCTTCACCAAGTTCACCTCTGGGGTCTCCCTGGGCATCTCCACACTCAGCTTAGAGTGAGTTTTTGCGTGGGAGCTGAGGAGGAGAGAGGGAGGCCAGCCTGATGCCTCCGCATCCAGGCATCTCTGCTTCCCAAGGACTGAGAGGGAGGTGTGGGGTCTAAATCCAGCTGTGGGTCCACGAACCTCTCCCCGCAGGGACAGGTTTGCCTCCTAGAAACTCCTTTGCCTGAAGGTCCCTTTCTGTCCACAGCTTTGCAGGGTACCAGACCCGGGGCTGCTCCCAGCCCAACGATGTGAACTTCACCCTGAAGATGCTGGTGTCGGCTGTGCCGGTGGCGCTGATCCTGCTGGGGCTGTTCCTGTTCAAGCTATACCCCATCGATGAGGAGAAGCGGAGGAAAAACAAGAAAGCCCTGCAGGACTTAAGGTGAGTGTCAGCTTGTGCTACAGAGGTAGGAAGCACACGGTGTGCCAGCAGGGTGTGTGGGGGCAGGATCAGGCCCAGACAGGTTGGGACACACTGTGACTTGTCCAGGAATCCTCCAAGCCCCGTGGGTGGTGGGGTGAGGAAGGGCTGGCTTGTTTTCCCAATCCCAGCTTCCAAAGAGATGGCGTAAAGTGTTTGAGATCAACAGAGAAGCCGCCCCAGTTGCCAAAGAAAACTCATTTGGGCACTGCGCAAGGTGGTGCCATCCCTCTTGAGCCCTTCGGCGGCTCCAAGGCACAGGTCTGCTCGGAGGCAAGCCTTGCTCCATGGCTCACTCCCTGCCTTCTCCCCAACCCTTTGCTCCCAGGGAGGAGAGCAACAGCAGCTCAGAGTCGGACAACACAGAACTGGCCAGCATCGTGTGACCCCGGGCTGGGTCCGTCTGCTCACACTGGGGCTCTCCGAAGGACTCAGCCCCTCCAGGACTGGACCAGCCTCGTGCTGCTGTAGAAGTGCACTGTCAAGGAGCGCCTGGGAGAAGCCGTGCGGAGCATCTACCGACTCGAACGTGAGATCTGTGCCAGTCTTGTGCCTTCCATGGGACCCACAGAGCGCTGGTAGTGTACATTACACGAATTGACGCTGTGGTACCTGTGTGCCTCATGAGAAACAAATGCTATTTCCTGCCGGGTCCTGGAGAGCAAAAAGCCCAAAGCGGGATCCTTTTGCTCGTAACACTCGTGCCCGCTGCCCATCTGTGCCTGGCCTGTGCGGGGCTGATTGCCTGTGGGACCGGGGGTAATGGTTAGTGTACATTACACTGTCAATGTGACCGCGGCAAGGACGTGAGCTCACCTCTGCTGTCTGTACATATGACACTAATGTGGAAAGCTGTTCTTTTTTTATAGAGCCTAATTAACTTAATGATGTAAATATGAAACTATTTCCTATTTGTATATATCTGTACAGAAACCAAACTTGAGGAGCTATTAATATTAATTTACATAAAAGCGGGAGAAGTCAGCAGCGTGAGTGTGGAGGATTTTTTTGTTTGGCTGTTTTTTCTGTGGGTGTCGGCAAGCCCAGCGTCCCTTTACACACCATGGGGTGCAGGATTGACTTCCCCTGAGCCGAAGGCGCAGGAATGCCATAATCCAGGCAGGCGGCTGTGCCCGGCAGCCCCTTACCCGTGTGCGGCTCCTTGCTCGATGTCTGTGCTGCAGCGACCCAACAAAGGCTCTATTATTTTCTCCCTTTCAAGAGGGAATGGGGGTGGAGGGAGGAATGAAATCAAAGTGCTAGCTGCAGAGATTGTGAACCCAGGGCTGGGAACAGGAGAGGCAGCTGGGGAGTGGAGAGAAAGGGAATGTGGGCTGTGGGTGACACTCAACACTTTCTCCCAGGGCAGAGTGCTGTGCAAGCGCTAATCTTCATGGATATTTATACCTTGCTCTCACATTCCCCTCTCCGCAGCAGAAGTGGGGAGAGCCCTGGCCTCCCTGCTCAGCAGGAGCACTGCGCTCCTGCAACAGCAAGTGTGATGCAGAGGGGAGAAACAGGCTGGAGTAAGCACAAGGAGGATGCACCAGAGATGAAGCAGCCTCCCATACAGTTGGGGCAAATGGCCAGTGTGAGGGGACTGTGCTAGCTCTGCTGTTCCCCATGGCCGCTGTGCTGGGGGACAGGGCTGTTGCCTTTTGTTAAGCACATTTGTCACACCAAGAAAGTTGTGGGGTCAGTGCCTGAATTGAGAGCAGCGCCTCTGCGCAGGGGGGCTCAGGGGAAGGATGGCTCATCCTTTGTTCCACATTTGGGTACAAAGGAGTGGAATGAGGATGGGGTTTTAAAAATAGGCAGAGGGATTAGACCTTAGCTGGGAGTGCTTAACTGGGCCCCACTCTGCCACCGTGGCATGGGTCATGGAAAGAAGCAAAAGGGATGATGCAAGGCGGGTGGGAGCTGGCTTTGTGCTGAGCAGAGGGCAAGAGGCAGTGTTAGCCATGGCCTGGGTGCCCCCTGCTCCCCCAGGGATGGAGCTTGCAGCAAAGGAGCAAGGGCAGGACAAAACAAGGGGGACAAAGCCAGTGCTCTCTGAAGCCCCTATGGCAGAGCAGGTGGGTGCCATGTGCACCCTCTGTGAGAGGAGGAGGAGGGCAGTGCTCCAGGCATGCACAGAGCTTGAGACTTGCAAATGTGCTGACCCCTGTCCTGCTCCTGGCTGGGTTTGCGAGGAGTCATCCTGACCATTGCTATGACCTGGCTGCCTCCAAGGGGTGTGGGCAGCACTGCTGTCTCCAAGGATTTGAAAGATTGCTGCTAGCTTTTTCTTTTCAGAGTTTCAACAGAGATCAGGGACATTTTATTCTTTGCCTCCTCTTTTTTGGCTCTGTGGGGTTCAGAAGTCTCTGAGTTTTTTTTGCAGCCAGCTCAAGAGACTAAAACCATACTGAGCTTGAACCAGGGCCCAGACATTCCTAGCTGAGCACACCTCTTCTATTTGAGGCTTTTAAGAAAAGAGATTGGGGGGGGAAATGACCATGGGAGTTGATAGCACTGAGCCTTGGGCAAAAGTCCAGCCTTGAAGTAGGGACTATGTCTTGCTTCAGTCATGATTACAGAGACCTTTCACTCCAAGCATGAAGAAAGTCTTTCTGGCATGGGAAGTCTGCCCAGCCAGAAATGCATGGGGAGATGCTGCCAGCACCTACAGCTGGCCTCCGGTAGCAGCTGTAGAATGGCTTAATCCACACTAACCTTGATGATGAAGCAAATGCACCCAAGCACCCAGGAAGAACCTCCTTGCAGAGCTGGAGTTACATGGCTGCTGCGTCCTCTGCACCAGCCGGGTGAGCCATGGGTCGGGGCTGATGTATGGGCAGTGCTGGGCTTGTAAAATCAAAGCTAGAACATGGAAAATACAGGGTGTCAGCTGTGTGCTCAGCACCTGCTGAGCTGATGCCTGTAACAGCATATGGGCTGCGGCTGTGCTGCCCAGAAACCATATGTGGGTGCTGGGAATCAGCCCTCATTCCCAGCTGATGGGCTTTAACAGGCTTCTGGACCACTTGGGGCAGGGGTTAGCCATCTGGTGCGAGGGGCTTGGGGAGCCTCGCCCTGAACTTGGGGGGTACTGCTGCCCATGCTGGAAGGAAGCAGAAGGTTTCTTGGGGCTTGTTGGTCCCCAGGTTGTCTGGTCCCTTTTGTTCACAAGGGAAAGAGCCTTTCATTGTACATTGGTGAAGGTGCATGTGAGCAGTGGGGCTTGTAGAAAGAGCCTGGCAGGGGTACAGGCCCATATCCTAGCACCCAGGGCTTGCTCAGCGGGGAGGGCAGGCTGCTGCAGGCACCCCTCTCTCCACTGATACTCATTGGAGTATGTTAGTGCACCCTGTACCCTTCCCAGGGCCTCTGGTCAAGCTGCAAGGCTCACCCTGAGCCCTGGGGAAACCTGCTGGGTGCCAGCTCCCAGTGCACATGGCTGAGCCCAGACTGGTGGGCAGCTCTGCCTCTCTTGCAGCACAAAGCTGTCAGTGGAGCATTTCAGGAGGATACTGCCCTGGTCACACCACAGGGCAGCACCGAGGCGAGCCAGTGGTGAGCCAGTGAGATGCCATCGGGGCTGGATGTGCCAGGGGGAAGGTGGAGAGAGGGCTGGGAGGTGATGGGGCACAGGCAGATGTTCACCTCAACTACAGGGCACTTGTCCTGGCAGGTGACTGCAGAGGAGACAAAACCAAGCAAACATCAGTCATAGCCTCCAAAGGGCAGCACATGAACCTGCAAAATTGGACTTACATCCTCTGTTTGTCACTGAAGGTGGCTTTGCCAAGAGGCTGGTCCCCTCCTGGCTGAGGCACACAGAGGCAGCGGGAGTGACTGGAGGGACAGTCCCCGGGGTAAAAGAGGCCACGCTGTGTCTGTTTACAGGGAATAAGTGGAAGTGCGAGGAAAGTCTCTTCTTGCAAAGGGTGAGGAATAACCCCCCTCCTTATCCCCAGGGAAAGGGCAAAGAGCCTTGGGTTTATCTTGCAGCAGGAGAGATTTATGAAACATTCAAACAGCTGCTGGCGGGGATGGTTTTCCCTTGGCCCCTGGGCTGGAGGGACCCATGTGCCCCGTGCTGCAGCAGAAATCACCCAGGGCTGGTTCCACGGACACTTCAAGCTGAACAAAGCAAAGGCTCCCATGGAAAGGGGTGTCTGAGAGTGCAGCCACCCCGCTGTGCCGGTAAGTCTCCAGGGGGCTGGGTCAGGGAACAGATCCAGCTGGAAATTAGCTCAGCCTGGGAAGCTCTGGGGAGAAGCAGGATTGCTAGAGCAGGGCTGTGCTTGGGACAGGGGTGCTGAACAGTGGATTACACTGAGCAGTGGATCACGGTGAGCAGGTCCACCTCCCTGGCATGCTGATCCCCAGACGGGCTAGGATCTGTCACCAGGTAGGGAAGGCAGAGTTAAGCCAGGGTCAGCTGCGCAGCCCAAGACATGCAGGACAGAGGCATTCTTGGCTGTCCCCAGGGGTCACCTTGTCTGTGTCACCTGGCTGAGGTCACTCACTTTATCTGCAAACAGAGACTGAAGGCTACCGACCTGTTTTGGTGGGCTTTAGTTAATGTTTTGCAAACCCCCTGTTTCCAAGGATGTAAGCAGCCAAGGCACTGCAGTACGTGGCCAGAAACCGATGGGACAGTGAGATGGTTTCCCGCTACCAAGAAACATCTTTTCCCAGGAATGAAGCTTTGAATTGCTTTGCTGGGAAATGAAACGCTGCATGCAGGCCGGTGTTCTAGGCTTAGCCTTAACCCGAGATGGCTCAGGGAGCTCTGAAAGCACAGGACTGCCTTAGCCCCTGCCAGGACTGTGTTTGCTCCTGTGGAGGAGTCGGAGGCTGCTGAGTATGACAAAGACCTGGGCTGGAGCTTGGACAAGTGCCCTCCCCACACCACAACAGATCAGGGACAAGTGCTCTCTTTCAGCTGCAACAAGCCAAAGGGCGCTGTCTAGGGGACACAAGGGCATTTTAGCCATTTCATGGCTAAAAAGAGATGCAAATATTCCCATGGTGCTTGGAGGAAAAAGGGATAAGGCACCAACCACCTGGCAGCAGCATGGGGAAGCTGTAAGCTTTTCCCTGGAGACAGGACAGTGACGGCCCCAGGCTGGCATGGTTTACAGGCACTGGGATCCCCCACAGAGCACTGACCTGGTTTACAGTCCTCCTAAAACCAGGGAACTCTGCCATGATCCAGCCTTACCAGGAACTTGATCTTTGTTCCTTCAGGAACCACATTCAGCTGAACAGACCCACCCCAGAAGCAAACACACCAGCCTGGGGCTGGGTTGCGATATCTCCGGTGAGCCACACTTCCTCTCCCAGTTCTCTGGTTATTTCTAGTTCCTCTCCCCAGTCTCACTTTCTTCTTACAGCTGCAGCCCGGGAGGTCAGCTCCTGCCTGTGCTGCCCACCAGGACTACCAGTTCCCCCAGCACCAGTGAGGCAGGACATGGTTTGTGCTTCACTCCTGTGACTGTTACAGGATGCTATAAAATATGCACAGAAAAGAGACGTTTGTATCTTATTTTCTATTTTGCATCATGTCGATTGATCCTAAGGTGTCCAATCATGATGGAGACAGCTGCAAGAGGCAGATCAGGTGTTGGCAGGGTGGAAAATAAGGCAAGAAAACCACCCAAAGGGCATCAGTGACTGCAGGGAGCTGCTTGTCTCCTCTATAGGCTTCAGCCTAACCGGGAAGGACGATGTGAGGGCAGTGGTGCAGGTCCTGCTTGGCTCCATGTGCTTTGCCAGGGCAGCAGCTGGGAGCCGGGGGAGGCCGCACAGCGGGGAGGGGGGATAGTGGCGAGCTGCGTCTTCGCCAAGAAGACACACAACTCCTACCCACTGGCTGCTCAGAAAAATCAAACCCTCAAAGGGTTTTGAACGGGGGAGCGTGAAGCTGGAGGAGACAACCTCACTAGATGTCAGCAGAGCCACGCTCCCGGCGATCCTGCTCTCAGCCCTTGGCTGATCCCAGGCTTGGCCCTGCTCCTGCCTGTCCCGGTTGGGATCCCACAGATGGAGCCCAGATCTCCTCCGCTCGGGAGCTCGGCGCTGGACGGGCCCCGCTTCCACCCTGCGCTGCAGCAGATGTGACCATCTATGGTAGCGGAGCAGAGGGCAGGAAGCCGTGGTAAAGTCAGCCGACCTTGCTGGGTTTTCTCCTCCTTCCCATCCTGTCAACGTGTCCCAGCCCTCGCCGGGACAGATGCTCTGTCTGTTTGTCTGCACAGACCCCCCAGCTCTGAAGGCGGCTTCAACTCCCTCCCCGGGGCTGCTGGGACTGAAAAACACAGAGCAAAGCTCCAGGTCCCTTGCAGCAGATGGGGACAACGGCTGCCCTTTCTCTAACTGTGGTGGCAAACACCTTTTCAGAGCAAGTCTTGCCCTAATGGTAAAAGCAGACAGTGGAGCCTTCCTTCTGTGGGAACAATCCCATGTTGACTCCAGGGACCTTTTCCTGACTCCGAGTTATTTTTCCCTTGACTGCCCCAGTCTCGGTCTCTCCAGCAACAAAGCTGGGACAACAATATTTATCCATCCTCTGCCAAGTGCTTTGAGACCCTCGGATCAAAGAGGGTCTGTGAGCATGAGGCTCCAAAGTGCTTTGTACCCCCAGAAGCACAGCAGCCTTGTAGGAGTCGTTTGATGCTCAGGGTGAGCCAGCGCGCACCAAAAGTAAAACCATCTTTGCCACACAGAGCCCCCCAGGATTTTCCCTGTGTAAGGGTGTAGCTGTTTCAATCGTCAGCAGTTCCCCAGAAGGACCTTTCTCCCATCCCACGCCCACCAGACGTATCTTGGAGGGGCCTTGACCTCAGCTCCCCCTGACGCAGCCAGATGCCGTTCCTGAGGGATAGGAGGACTCAATGTCTCCCTTCCACCTCCTCTGTAGCCCCAGCCCAGGCTGCCTTGCTCCCCAGCCAAGCCCTGTCCCTGCAAGGCCCAGGACGATCCCCCTCCCCAAGGAGGGGGCTCATCCCATCTAGCCCCACCCTGGGGGCCCAAACTTGCAGCCCCCAGCCACATCTCTAGGGCCCCAACCTCCGGCCTAACCCCTCTCCCAGGGGTCCCTGCCTCCTCCCAACACCCCAAAACTACCCCCAACCCCTCTCGGGGGGGTCCCAGACCTCCTGAGGACCCCAACAGCCCCTCCTGGGGGGACCGCAGCCCTCCCCAGACCTGCCCTGGGGGGGGGGGTGTCCCAACTGCCCCCCCCCCGGAGCTCTTGGCTCCTCCAGCCCCTCTGTGGGGGCCTCGGGCACCTTCAGGATCCCGGTGACCCCCCCTAGCCCCTCTCCAGCGGTCCCGGTGCTCCATGGGGATCCTGGCCCCCCCGCCCACCCCGAGCACCTTCGTGGCCCCACCCCCAAGGCAGACCCCGCCCCTCCAACCTCACCCCTCGCCCTTTCTAACCACGCCCCTAACCCCACCCGCCAATCACAGGGCGGCGGCCGACCGAAGTTCCTCCCCGCCGGCGCCGCGCCGCGCCGTGCGTACTTCCGGTGCGCGGGGCGGGGGCCGGAAGCGGCGGAGCGCGGGGGGTGCTGGGCGGCGCCGGGCGGCGGCGGCGGCGGCGGAGCAGCGGGAGAGCGGCGGGGAGGTGAGCGCCGGAGCGGGGAACGGGGGGCTCGGCTCTGCTCCCCGCTGGGGATGCCGACCCTACTCCGGAGGCGGTATCAGTGGGACGAGACTCCCGGTGGGGGAGTCGGCAGCGGCCGCGCCGGGGCTGGCCGGGGGGCACCGGTGATGGGTCGGGCCCGCCCGGGCTCGGTGGAACGGGGGGGGGGAACGGTTCTGTCCGACGCTGCCGGAGCCGCGTTGGGTGGGCGCAGGGAGACGGGAGGGGCTCCGGCCCGGCTGTTGGGGTTAAAACCGTTAAAAGCGGTGTTTTCGGGTGAATTTAGTCACGAAACGGTGAAAACTCCCCCGACGGGGTTGTTACCGGGGTCCGCCGCCACCCGTGGCATCGGGCGGGGTGGCTTCGGGCCTCCGTGGGGCTTCCTGCGCCGGAGCGGAGGCGTTTCCTGCCGTGGGGGGCCGGGCCCGGGGGTGTTTCAGCACCCGAATTCTCCCCGGGACGGAGCGGGGGGGGGGGGCGGACACGGGCACACAAATTACCGAGGTCCGGTCCATCCCCACCGGCGCCGCTCGGCCCGTTGCAGTGGGGTACGCTGTCCCGGTGGAAGGATGGGCTGGGGGGGGGGGGGTCTGTACCTGCACCCCACAACCTGGGGGATTAATCCTGCCCCGATTCCCTCCCCTGGAAGCCGCGGGGAGGGGGGTTACCGGGGCTGGCAGTTCCTGGATGACTCCCTCGGGCGGTGGGGGGGTGTGTGCCCAGGTGATATATCCAGTTTTCCACGACAGGACTGATTCGGCGCAGCCTGAAGCGAGGGTGTTTCTGTAGTTTGTGCTTCCAGGTTGTTCTCTCCATCTTGCTGGGGTTGGGGCGGTTCACGCCCTCAGCCTGTTGCTGACTTCTGCCTTTTGCGTTTCGGTGGTGATTAGGATGCGATAAAGGTGTGATTGCTTTGGATTTTGTGATAGTGAAATGAAAAAAAAAAAGGTAACGGGCGTTTCATGCGTCAGGTCATAGAATTTCAGGCATCGGCTTCTGGAATTCCCCAAGACCTGGGAAAACTGAAAAATCACTGAAAAACCAGGAATCCATGGCATCGAGAAACTGCTGTATTCCTTTTCTCTTCCTGACACGATCCTTGTGTCCCTGGAATATCGCTGAGCTTTCTGAAAGCCAAAAATACCCCCTATTATTCATGTAACAAAGTTCAGCCAAGCAGCCTCTGCTTGAGCAGGCACAGCTCAGGAGGGATGCTGACGAGGTTCGATGCTCTGAATTCCTGATATGGAGCTTGGTACTGCATCCAATTTAGCTTAGATCTGAGATCCTCAGTTACTTCCCTGGTGGATTCATCGCCCTGGCAGGGAATGGAAATGAGAGGAGCATAGCAACAGAGTCTGGCAAGTGCAAATCTCCTATTTCATATAATTGTAAAGAAAAAGGAGTCCTTGCGCTTGCTCTAGTGCAAAGTGATACTTTAACCATCTCTTTATGTTTGAGTAAAAATACCAAATAATATTTTTAATGACTTCAGTAGGATTTGTTATTTGGGAGAGCTTAAATAGGGTCCAGATGGATTTATTGTTTTTAAAGCACTTCTGGTTTTCTAAATAAAGTAGATCTGAAATACCAGAAGTAGACACCATGGGTCCTGGAGCAATGTCAACAAGTATTGTTGTACTATAAACAGCAGAGATCTCTGTCTTGGCAGCTGCTGGGACTAGCAATAGCTGTCTTGTGTTTGTGGCTGGTCCTGACAACTGACTAAATTCAGGCATTTGAGTCCTGTCTTGCTTCAAATAATTCCGTACTTGATGAGCTGAACTGTTTAAAAAAAAAATCTTTGGGCTTTTGGAAGATATAAATGTTGGAAATCATCTGGTAGCTGATCCCTTGAGATATTCCAGTGTCAGCTCAGAAATAAACTGTGGTATGTTCTTAATTTAGTTGTCCCATCTTTATTTCTTTTGCCTGTAGAAACAGGAAGTAGCTGATGCAAATTTCATGTTGCTGACAGCAGTTTGTTGGGCTTCACAAAAGCTGAATCTGAACAGAGGCGTAGGTTTGGCTTGCTTTGGCTATAAAACTA